>NW_027185422.1:725000-1135000 GCF_022577435.1 Embiotoca jacksoni | reverse complement strand
GCTGCTTTTTAATCAGGGAGCGAGATTATTACGGCTCATAAATATGAGTTTTTTTTAAAAAATTAGCATTTGAACAAAGCGACTTCTCACCCCCGTCAGCTGAAGCAAATGAACACCGTTCTCCCCCCCCCCCCCCCCACCAAAAAAAAAAAAAAAAAGAGAGGAGAAGTGCACCGTCACATTTTTTAGATCCATGAGACTCATCAGTGAAGAGTCGGGGGAGGTGGGGGTGGGGGGGGGGGGGGGGCAGTTAATTCAACGCCTGCCGCAATTAATGTCGGCTGAATCTCCGTCAAGGTGTGCGGTGGCAGGTGCAGCCGTCTTGATTATCCAGCGATGATGTGGGAGCGTTTTTTGTTTTGTTTATGGTTTCCATTAACGGCCCGACTGTTTTCCTCCAATCGGAGTCCAAACGGCCCTCCTGAGCGAACCCCCCCCCCCCCCCCCCCCCCCCCCTCTCCCCCCACATCACCCTCCAGCTATGAGGATATGACTGCCGGCAGGAAAAAAATACGACCCAGCTGGGGGGGGGGGGGGAGTTGGGAGGAGGGAACAGCCTCATTACTTCTCACCATGCTTCATTTTCTTGCTTCAACCCCCCCCCCCCCCAAAAAAAAAGAGAAACAACAAGCCACATCTACTCGTCCAGAAACGATACCGAGCACCGTAATTACACGACTTCTGGTCCGGGAGCCAAACGAGTGGGAGAGCGAGGACACGCGGTCGCTGGGTCCTGTTGGCAGATTTTTTTTCGGGAGGTGTTGAAAGCTTCTTAATGAGATCGTCTTCCTAAAAAAAAAAAAAAAAAAAAAATCAGACTCTCCACCGTCTGAGCGCTCGACATCTAAATAAACTTTGGAAGTTTTTCAAGAACATAAGTAACAAAGATCATCTGTAGTTTTGAGAGAAACTCGCATGTTGAATCTAGAAAGAAAAAAAAGTCACAATTAGATTCAACATTTTTTTAGTCATTTTGCTGTTTTTTGTTTTTGCAGATGGTTTGGGAGAACGGCTTGCGTCGTCATCGTCATGCTGACGCCTCTCGTCGAGAGCGGGGTGAAGCAGTGCTACCATTACTGGCCGGACGAAGGATCCAACCTCTACCACATCTACGAGGTAAGTCGACGCCTCGTATCTACTGCGTGGTGATTGGTCGATTCAGTCTCATAGTGTCAAAGTTTTCCTAAACCAGAAATATACGATTATTTAACTCGAAAGCTAATCATTGTTTAATAAAGCGTTTAGTCTTTCATAACAGACCGGATATAAAAGAGTTCGTAGCTTCAGGTCTGTAAAATGGTTCTGATGCAGAAGTGTCTTCAGCTGCAATACCAGCGAGCGCCACTAGAGGTCGGCTCCAAAAAGCCTCCGGCTCCATAGACTCCCCATTCAACTTCTACTCATCAAATCCAAAGTGAATAAAATGTGTCCATCAGTTCTCTCGGTGTTGTTAGCTAAAGTCACTCCTTCTTATTAGTTTTCTGGAGGTCCATCTGAAAATAATCCCTCATTCATTAGAAAAGAAGATTCAAGAAGACCTGTTTTTGGGGGCGTGTCTGTTTGATTGACAGGCCTGTGGTGCAGTCAGGTTACAGCTATCGGTGGGCGGGACGTAGTATCGTCAGGTTTCCGATCAGATCGGTCAGAACCGCCGCTGGCTCCTCCCCCAGCTCGTCCAAATATGGTCACTTCCTTCATAACAGGCGTTCACGAACTAACGGGTGACGTCATCGTGCCAGAAGTTGAATTTAGACCTACTTCCCTGACTTCCCTGAGTCCGGTTCGCGGTGCGTTAACGTGTCGCCGCGTCCTTGCAGGTGAACCTGGTGTCCCGAACACATCTGGTGCGACGAATTCCTGGTTCGCAGCTTCTACCTGAAGAACATGCAGACCAAACGAGACGCGGACCGTCACTCAGTTCCACTTCCTGACCTGGTTGAACCAGAACGTCCCGGAGACCAGCCGGACGCTGCTCGACTTCCGCAGGTAGGGAGCTTCTTCGGGAAAAGTTTCAACCTTCTGGTTCGTCGCTATGGCGCTACGAAACCGTCGCCTATGTCTTTTAACCCGGTGAGGATCGGTGCGACGTGGCCGTCGTCCTCTGCTGTTGGTTCGTTGGGTTTTTGAAAATATCTTCTTTTTTTTTTTATTCCAACCTTTAAAAAAAAAAAAAAAACGGGTCCTCAAATGCACCACGGTCATCGGAGCGGGAATTTCCACCAAACTTTTCTTCAACCGTTAAAAAGCGACTTCCCTCGCAGCAATAATAACTTCAAACTTCTCACTTTTCTCCCGGGAGGTTTTGACCGGTGACTCCGAGACGAGGGGCAGAAAACACATCTTCACAACGTCCGACGATCGGCGTTCATTTCCCCGTCGACAACGGTGTGATTCAGGACGCGTTGAGGATCCTTTCTCTTCCCGGCCTCCTTCTTCCCCTTCGACCTCTTTCTAAACCGATATACCGTATTGCCTGTTCGGCGCTAGCCGTCTCGGCCCCTCCCCCCTTGTTTCCCTTTCTGTGTCCTCCCGGTGTCCCGGGACATGAAGAGTGAGAGTTTGTGGTCACAGCTATTAGAAAAGGGTCTGGTGGGCGTCGCCACCCACCATCAGAGAGGAAATATTGCCTTTCCTGGCGGGGCGGCGGGGTCAGCACACAATGAAGGAAGCTGCACGGGGAGATATTCTTCACTTTTATTGGTGCTATAGCAGTCGCCCCCCCCTCCCCCCCTCCCCCCCCCGCCCCCCTCCTCCCCCCCCTTTTTTTTTTTTTTTTTTTTTTGTCACCTCGATGATTTGAGGACGCCGGTCGAAGCGTCTCTCCATCTTTTATGCTTTTGCCGGCATGTCCCACTCACTCGCACCGGACTGACCCCCCCCCCCCCCCTGTTTTACCAGCTAACTAGCGGTTGCCAGTGTCATTTTTGTGATGTTGCAGCTAGTAATATAAGCCCAGTTGCATAGTCACAAAAGTGATCATTGGAGACTGTGACTCTACAACCGAGGGGCCTCACGGGGCCCTCCCCCACCCCTCCTTTATTACCCCCCCCCCCCCCCCCCCCCCGTCTTCTCCTCCTTCATCCCTGTCCCTCTTTTCCTCTTCCTCCGTCCTCGCTGTGCTCGGTGACCTGAGATGACCTCTTTGCCTTTTTTTTTTTTTTTTTTTTGCTTGCTCATGGTTTGCTTGACTGCCTCCGATCCCCCCCCCCTCGTCCCTCCCCCTACCCCCCATCCTCTCTCGCCATGCCTCCCTTCCTGTCCTTCTCGCTTTTGTCTTTCTCCTTCCGTCTCTCCTGAAGACTTCTGTCCAAGAATACGTCCACGCTAGGAAAAGACTTATTTTTTTTTTTATTTTTTTTTTGGGCACCTGACCGACTGTTTCCGAGGTAAAACGGACGTCAAAACGGATTCACGATCGGCAATCAAATCACCGTTTTTCTGCTCGCTCGGTGGTCTGAAGACAGAAACAGAGCTTTATGTAAATGAGGAGTTTTATTTTAGGATTAGTGAAACACACCCAGGAGAATAAAACAAATGTCGCGTTGCAGACGTCGACCCTGATCACAAAATAATCCTCAAATACTGATGTTGCTTTGACACGTTAGAGAGTGTTTGTTAAGAGTGGACATATTCAGAGTATCTCATCCCTCCCTCCATCTGGGGGTCTCCGTCTCCGTCTCCGTCTCCGTCTCCTCCCTCTCCGTCGAGCTCTTCCTCTCTTTTGTATCTGGCTCTTCATCTCTCTGTGTCTGTTTCTCTCCATCGAGCTTGAGTCTCTCTTACAGGACATTTTCTTTTTGAATCTAACACCCCTCTCTACGCCCCCCCCCCCTCGCCCCCCTCCCCTCTCGCCCCCTCCCTCCACCTAAAAAAAAAAGAAAGCAAAAAACTCCCCCGCCCGCCACCGCCGGTTGGTGATCCTCTGCAGGCCTGTTTCCATGGTAACAACACTTTTGATTGTCTGCAGTGAGCTCTGACTTTTCAATTCTTTTTTATTTTATTTTTGTGTGGGAGCGTAGGATGGAAATGTGTGTTCGGTGGAAAAGACTTCCGCTTTTTTTTTTTTTTTTTTTTTTTTTTTTGCGACGTCGCCTGTGTAACGTTAAACACACAATAAGTTTCTTGTAAAAAAAAATTCTGTTTTTGAAAGGATTACGGGAAGCACAGCCCTTCTCGCCGCGGATGTATAATCTTCTGATTGTTTTATTCCGATGGAAAAGTTTTGAAATGTTTAATCAGCATCTGGATCTGAAGCCTGTACTACGAAGCAGGATGGGATGCATTGCTCTCTGAACTTGTGCTGCAGACCTGACCTGCTCCGCAGATAACAGATCAAAATGTTATGCAAATGCGGAAGTGCTACAACGTGCAATACCACCGAGTGCCACTAGAGGTCGGCTCCAAAAAAGCCTCCAACTCCACAGATTCCCATCCAACTTCTTTCATGAAATACAAAGTCAATAAAAAAATTTCCAGGAGTTATCATGGTGTCGTTAGCTGAAGTCGTTCCTAATTATTAGTTTTCTGGCGCTCCATCTGAAAGTAATCCCTCATTCATTAGAAAATAAGCTTCAAAAAGTCCCCCTTTGACACAGGGGGGGGGGGCGTGTCTGTTTGATTGACAGATGCAGTCAGGATTCTGCTATAAGTGGGCGGGGCGTAGTGTCCCCAATCAGATCAAGTTAGATCCACGGCTCGCTCCTCCCCCCCAGCTCGTCCAAATATGGTCACTTCCTGCTCCAAAATAACAAGACGGCAACTTGACGAAACGCTAAAGTCAACAATTCAGAGCAGCAGTTCGCCAACAAAATGGTCGACGCCTACTAACCAATCCATCGTCTTGGAAAATAATGCACCACCAATCACAGGAGATCTCGCTGTGGTGATGAATCTGTCTCATGTCAGCGCAGCGGATGCGTTGAATTCCTTCGGCGGACCCGAAAATACAGAAGTTACAGCTCTGTTAGCTATAAAAGCATCGAGCCGCCCCGCGTTTGATGCCGTGGCCGAACTTTCCACCAAATCTCTTTGAAAATATGCGAAATGTGTCAAATTTCCCTCCAAACATTAAATGACCACAGAAACTTCCAGTTTAAGGAAAAAAAAAAAGTAAAGTGAAGCTTCAAACACTGCAGGTTTGAGGCTTCTTCCCCTCCCTGTCTGAGTGATGCATAATGAATCACACACACACACACACACACACACACACACACACACACACACACACACACAACACACACACACACAGCGTGCCTTTACATAATAAGCTCCAGCTGAATATTGTTATTTAGAGTTATCGCCATGAAATGGAATCAGAGATGATCTCCAGCTGAGATCAAACTCGGCCGTCTTTCTTCTCGCTCCGATAGAAGTTGCGTGTTTGTGCAGATCCAACGACTGCTGGTGCTTTTTGATGAGCAAGGTGTGAAGTTTTTTGTTTTTTTTAACCACCATCTTTAAAAAAATAAATAAAAGATTTTCAGAAATATCTCATCTGATGTGGAATATTAGAAAAGTTTCTAAATATTTCCGCCGTGCAACGTCGTTCATTTTGAAACGAGCACCAGGAAGAAAATCTATACTTTTTAATGAACTGGGAGTTTTTTTTGTTTTTCCATCAGCGAAGTAAACGTGAAGTTAACGGTGAGAACTTCGTGTTGCTGGATTCATTTTCCATCATATTTTTTTTACTGCTGTGTCTTTTAACATATTCTATACTTTGACTTTAATTGTATTGGTTTAGTTTGATTGTTAAATTATATCATCACAAATGAAATGAAACATTTGACTCGGTGAATATTTAATGTCACACATCTGTTTTCAGAGTGTACTTCTTCCTGCACGAGGATAAACCAGCTGTTCTCAGTCGCAGGGCGTCAAATAGTGACGTTTTATTAAAGCCTTTAGCGTCACGTAGATACGCACGAGGTAGCCGTGAGGTCAGAGGTCAGAGGTCAGACCGGCGTTCAAGCCCAGGAAAAAGCTAAACTAGATGCAGATTTCTGTTTAAGTAACGTATCATATTTAACTTACATAACGTGGGTAAAGTAAATATCACGCCTCGGGTAACGTTACTTACATTATTTATTTATTTTTACAAACAGAAAACTCAGTTTACCATTTGAGCAATCAGTTATCTTACTTAAGGTAAAAGTAAAATGTCGTTCGGTACAAAATGTTCACGACGAAATCACAGGTTGGAAAATATTCTCGAAGCCGCACAGCTGAAACCGACGGAGCGAGACGTGTCCGTCCTCGGGAACATTTCTGTTTTTGTCCCTATTAGAAACTACGCAGCACGGTGCATGCTGTTCTTTGTGGTTATTATTTTTTCTCACAAAAAAAGCCCCACGAGTCGGTGGCTGTATGTGTTTCTGTTAACGCTGATGCTTTTCACTGACTTTTTTTTTTTTCTCTTCTTCTTTTTGCAGGAAAGTTAACAAGTGCTACCGGGGACGCTCGTGTCCTATCATAGTCCACTGCAGGTAAGTAGAACAACAAACATGATCACTGTTCATTTCTTTAAAAGGGCTCCGGCTTCACAGTCAGAGTTATGAAAAAAAAAGAAAAACAGAAAAAGCCTTTTGACGGCCGGAGATCTTTTAGGAAATATTCTGCTGGATGTTTCGACGGCTTGAAGCTCGGGTCCCTCGCGGCCGCCATTTTCATTTTCATTCTGGCCGACGTTTTCCGTCGCTCGTCGGCGCGTCGAGGTGCTGCAAACGTTTTTAAAACGAGAGGTTGGACAGAAAAAGTTGAGATTTTTAATTTGAGAAACTGTCGGCGGAGGAGGGCAACTTTTAATTGGAGGCACTTCAAAGTTTGGTCGGTCAGAGCCGGTGGGTGAGAGGCAAAGAGAGAGGGGGGGGGGGGGGGGGGGTTGCAGCTGTTGTGTGTGCGGAGTCACATCTGCATACCCCCCCCCCTCCCGCCCCCCCTCCCACCACCACCACCACCTGAGGAAATAACTCAGACCAGCGAGACATAATTAAATCGGTGTTTAGCAGAAAAAAAATCTGCCAGTCTTTTGTGGGAACATCCTCCGATGATTGGATTAGAAAAAAAAAAAGAAAAAAAAGATAGCCCTCATGTCTGTCTGCTCACTCTGACAACCAAGTGATCTATTATTTAATATGGTGTAATGGCTCCTCCGCCGTGATGAAACTGTATATTTCTCTGCTAAACTGTCAGCCTTACTCCACAATATTAAACTTAAATCTTCATGCGAGCTGCAGCTGCATCTTCCTGGATGTCCTCGGTTAATGTTTACGACTCTCCGAAGTGAATGTAAATAAGACGTACAGTGGTTGGTTTGGTAACTGCTTCAGAGCGCAACCGTGCGTTTTTTCACGCTTAGACGAGGCTAAAAAAACGTAGTTTAGACGTAGCGTGGTGTCGTTTCGGAAATTACCCGAACATGTGAACGCATCGCAGAAATCTTCCCAGAAATCGTGTTTGTTTTTTTTAACACGCTGATTTCTTCTGTCCAGCAGCAGCTATTGACAAATAAACACTTTCAGCTTCCTCAGACGCCTTAATTGGAAAACTCGTTAGGTCGGTAGCCCCGCCCCCTTTTCTGTACGCTAGCCAAGATGGCGAGCGTTTAGAAAAACAGAGCTCGTTCCCAAAAAGACACGAGCGGCTCGAAGGCGTTCGTCCCTGTAGAGACTTTCAATTAGAGCCTCCGAAGGACGACAGCGCACGAAAGCATTTATGGCGCTTCGCGTGTGCGGAGAGTCGAGCGAAGCGATCGGAAGGAACGTCGAGGAGCGAACGGACGAGAAGTTCAATCATCACGACGCCGGCTTTCTCTCTTCTGTCTGTCCTCGGTCGTCTCGTCTTCTTCCATCATTTTAAATAGAGTCGGAGAAGGCAGCAGACATCTTGACATGTTTACTCACAGCCCCTCGGGCACACACACACACACACACACACACACACACACACACACACACACACACACACACACACACACATGTCACATATCTTTGATCACCTTGTAATGATCCTGGCAAGGTGCAGCCATACGAGAGATCTGTAATCACGCTGTAATAACCTGTATGACACACACACACACACACACACACACACACACACACACACACACACACACACACACACTGCGGTGGTACTTCTCAATTACTGCAGAACATATCAGAGTCCCAGTGAAAATGAAATATTCAGGAAGTATGGACTCATGCCAGCACACACACACACACACACACACACACACACACACACACACACACACACACACACACACACACACACCACGAATTTGTTGGATTACACAGCAGCCCATGAAATAGACTGGTGGGGGTGCAGACATCAATTTTGAACACTTGAAATAAATCTGGGATACAAAATATTCCCTCCACTTACATTTCAGCGTCTAATTCATCTTTTGCCGGCTGTATTGAGTTTTTTTTATTTTTTAGAATAGAAGCATTTCATCTGCCTATAATAATATTTAAAAAAACCAGGTTTATATTTTTACGTTATTCTAATTCCTGACCAGAAAACGCAGCCTTTCTGTTCCATAATTACGCACCTTTGAAGTTGTTTATCCCCTGAAATAGCGTTATAAGACTCATAAACCTCCTCGACATATTAAATCTGTGTGACTGCCGCTCACCTGCTGGAGTCAGGTTACGTCTGTCTCCGCTGCAGGAACAAAACAAAAAAAGAAACACAAAAAAGACATGAATATGGTAGAAGATACAGAATAAGTGGAGTAAATCAGCCGATGTGTGTTATTCAGATTTCATTACTTAACTGTGTAATTTTGCAGCAGCCTCGGGACTCGCTGACGTGCCAGCAATCCTGCCAAGTTTCTCTCGATGTCTGTCTAGGTTTCAAAATTTAATACTTTTTTTCAAGGGGTTTGACAATCTTATTTAAATTTGCGTCCTAGAGAACATTTATTCCTCCTTGTCTGGATGGAAAATCCATCTGTGACAGCCGAGAAACCTGCAAAACACAAAACGATGGAGGATCAGATGAGGATTCTGACGACATCAGTGATCGATGTTCACCTTATTCAGTGCTTAATAAATATACATGAATACAGACTTCAAGATCTTGTTTGGATCTTTTTCGTTCAAAAGTATTTGTTTTATATAACCTTGAGAGTAAATGGAAACTCAAGTAGGAGAGTTTATAAAACAACATCCACGGTGAGTCGACAACTGGATTTCTTGAAGAAATCTTCTGGATCACACGCGAAACATCTTCCAGAAACTAAAGAAGTCCAGTTGCCTTTAGGTAAAAATCTGGGACTGACTATAACCTGGATGTACTGTAATACTTTAATAAAAAAAAGAAAAGAACTATAATAATATTTAACAACCAGCAACAAATGAAAACTCAATATGTTTATGTCATAGGATGTCATAGATGCAGTATCCGTAGCCGATGCAGAAGTGCCTTGAAGTGCAATACCACTGAGGGCCACTAGGGGGCTGGCTCCACAAAGAAAAAACACTCCACGGACTCCATTAAACTTCTCTCATGAACTCAATAAATGTTTCCTACAAGTCATCTTGGTGTCGTTAGTTAAATCCCCTCCTCCTGATCAGTGTCCTGGTGGTCCTTTGATTGACAGGCCTGGGGTGCAGTCAGGTTTCTTGCTATAAGTGGGCGGGGCTTAGTGTTCCCGGGACTCTCGATCAGATCCGCCGCTCGCTCTTCCCCAGCTCGTCCAAATATGGTCACGTGTTATAACATCAAAGTAAAACAAAATATGATTTCAAAAAGGAATATACGACAGAATATGGAAATTGACGTGAAATCGGGATCAAACACATTAACTGATGACAAGTGATCAATTACTGGATTGGTGATCAGAAGTGACGAGAGACGATCGGACGGGTTGAATTAACGCTCGTCTCTCTTTCGGTTCTCTGCAGCGACGGTTCAGGAAGATCCGGGACGTACGTCCTCGTCGACATGGTCCTCAACAAGATGGCCAAAGGTGGGTGTCGTCTTTTTCTTTCTCCCGGTGTGCAGCGGTGTTACCGTGGCAACGTGTTTGCCCCCCCCCCCCCCCCCCCATCATCAAAGTTGTATTTTAACTTTTTGATGTTATGACATCAGATGACTGCATTAAAAGATAATAACATTTAATGAGATAATTAGAGTGACGAGTCGGTTCGGATGATGACGGCGACTCGCTGCGAGAACAAACTGATTTCTGCGTTATTCATTATTTTTATTAGCTGTTGCTTAATTAGCGCAAACGAGTATCTGTTTCATCATCTCAGTTGATGCTCCGCTGCTTCGGTGACACGCTGCAGCTCGGTTTGTTGTTTTGTTTTTTTTGTTTCTCGCGTCACGCCAACACTTAAACTCTGGAGAAAGAGTCGCCGTGACTTCAACGACACGACGACAGGAAGAGAAGCCGAGGACGCGTCGCGCTGCTCTGAAGAGCGCCGGCTGGTTTGAACCTGAAGCGGACCTCCAACTCTTTGTTCGAAGCGTCGTCACGACTCACAGCCTCGTGCATTTGGTTTTTTTTAAAAGCAGATTGCGCGATAATTACTATAATTACCGTGTGATGTAATTAACGCAGAGTCATGATTATGGAGACGGACCGAAGGTTTCACAGGTCGGGACACAAAGTTAAGTCTTGTCCGATTATATTCATTTCATACCAAATGTTTAGATGTGTTTTGAAGAAGTTACTTCTCCTGTGTAGTTGAGTCATAACTTATTAATAACCCTCTTTTAGGGCTTCTGTATTTATTGACGTTTTTTTGATGTAAAATAAGTCCTTAAAGTCCCTTTTCGACAGCAGGGTTTCCGTTATGAGACATTTTTTCAAGGTCCAAAGATAATTATCTAAAAATTCACAAACACGCAATTACAACATGCTGCTAAAAACATACATGAAACATACCTAAGACCCAGAATTAAAAGACAATAACAGCACAGACCAACTAAGTATGTCTTATCGTAAAACACTAACAATCAATAAGTTTCTGTTGAGTTGTTTGAAACGGTATCTGATGTTTGACGATATCAGTTGTGTCTAAATCCACTAAACTAAAGACAGAAGCTGATATCCAGACTCACAGTTTGTGCTGATTGTACGTGTGTGTAAGTGTGTGTCTGCGTATCTTTGTGTTTCTTTGTGTGTGTGTGTGTGTGTGTGTGTGTGTGTGTGTGTGTGTGTGTGTGTGTGTGTGTGTGTCCCGTGGCGGTGCTGCTGCTGTAGCAGAACGAGCTCCTGGGTCTTTAATTCCAGATCAAAGGTTCAACTCGGGCATCAGTGGCCGTTTCCCAGGCTGTCACACTGTGATCGGGGGCCCCTCCTCGGGCACCCAGGGGCCGGGAGGGAGGGAGGGAGGGAGGAGCAGGGGGGGAGTGGGGGCGGGGGGGGTCATCTGTGCTCTTTTATATCTGTGTCCTGAATCCCAAAGTTACTCAGAAAAAATAACAACCTTGAGTTTCAAAACCTCAATCGAGGAGAATTTTTGAAAATTTGTCTGAAAAACGTGAAAAAACTGAATTTTGTCTTTTGACGTCTCCACTTCCACTTTTGCTGCTTTAACGTCAGATAATCTGAGCAGAACGTCGATTTATTGACCGTCGGTGTGTTTCAGGAAACCAATCGGTGTCATATCCCTTTAAAAAAAAAAAAAAAAAAAATGTCATACTTTTATAAACTTTATATTTATTTCATATACTGTTGTACTTTATGGGAGCTACGTTCAGGTGACGTGACGACAAATTGAATTGTGTGACCAGTTAAAGAAAATCTTATTTTATTGTGAAAAGCCGGGTGTCCTTGCACCTCGGCAGCTTTTAGAAAAAGCAGATTTGTTCGGTGGCAGAAAGAACTTTTGTCTTCAGAGGAAACACGTCCGCTCGTCATTCACAATAATTATCTTTCACTTTGCATTTCTTTATTTCTAATCTTTTGCACGTCGGTCGGAAGAGAAAGAAAAACAGGAGATTAAGTAACCTCAAAGCTCAAAGCTCAAAACGAACACGTTACCTGCGTTTTTTTTCCCGTTTCCGACGACACTAGCGCTGAAAAGGTTGTCTGTGCGCTGAGCGTGAGTACGAACAGCTACGAACTCTTCACCGCTCGAAGACGCCTCGTTTTAGGTTTTTGTCGTCTTCCTCGAGATGACATCATGTAGATTACCTCTGGAAGTAAATCTGCTTCATAAAATCTTCTCCACCATTTAATAAGCTTGTTTCCCTCCTCTTCATCGCTGCTTCATCGCTCCCCCCCCCCCCCTCACTCCCCCTCCCCTCCCCCTGTGGTGGAGTTTTTTTTTTGTCTGTCCTGAGAAGCTCGTGGCCCCCAGGTTTGCAGGCTTCCTTCGTCCTGATCAAAGACAACTTCCCACCACCTCCTCCTCCTCCTCCTCCTCCTTCTCCTCCTCCTCCTCCTCGTCTCTCTTCATTCCAACTGTTCTCCCAACGAGTGAATTGTAAATTTGCCCGAGAATTATAGCGATGCAGCGAGGTTGAAGAGGTTATTGCTGTGGTTCTCACGTTTTTTTTGTTGTGTTTTTTTTTCCAAAAGGCTTTCCCATTTCTCTCCTAACACACACACACACACACACACACACACACACACACACACACACACACACACACACACACACACACACACCGCCCGCCACCTTTCTCTTCATCTTAAGAATCTAAACCCATCAAGTGCCGGAGAGCTTTTCAGCATCCCTCCATTTATTTCAGCAGTTGTTTTTTTTCTTCTTCTGTCTCTAAGTCCAGCTGGTGAGCCCGGCCCTCGGCTCCACGGCCTCCTCAAGGGCCTTGTCTTTCTCCTTCTCCTCTTCTATAGCCCCGCCTCCCCCCTCCTCCTCCTCCTCCTCCTCCTCCTCCGTCCTGCTCCTCGACCTCCACCCCGAAGCGGGAGTCTTAGAGGTTGTTTTTTTTATACTATTCCTCCTTTAAGGGAAAAGCCCAAATAAGACGTTTTTTCTTTCTTTTTTTAATACCATCCATTTTGAGTTTTTCTTTTTTATCAGAACCTGCACAATAGCCCTTAGTGCGTTAAGCAGTGAGTAGTGTGTTGCAGCTTTTTCTTGGCCAGAAGGGAGTCCATTGTGTTTGTGAAAAGAGAAAAAAAATACTTGAAAAAGCTGCGAAACAGAAAGAGAAAATGGTGTGAATGAGCAGCTCTCCCACCATTCACTCTCCTCTCCGTGCAGGCAAAGAAAAAGAAGTGTTATTATGTGTCACAACAAGAGAAAAGTAATTCTTGCGCTTTTTGTTTCCTCTGAATTTGGAAAGAGGAAAAGGTGGGGACGGAAAACAAATGAAAATGTGTTTTTTCTTTCTTTTTGTTCTTTGTGGATTTGATTGCTGCTCCGGCCTCTTTCTTTCTTTCTCTTCCAGTCTCGAACTCTTTCTCTTCCTTCACCCCCTTCACATCTATTTTTTTCTCCCTCTTTATGAATCATCTCTTGTGTTCTCCTTTTTTGCTTTTTTTTTCCTCCCCACTAACTTAATCGGTATTAAAAGGTGACACGAGGTAATTATAATCTCAAAGTGTGTTTTAAAAAAGTACGATACACTTTATTCCTCTGCCGAGTGATAATTGTCTCTCACGGAGTCACTGGAAAAAAGTCACATTAACATATGTATGAAAGAGTTGAATTATGTTGACAGAAATATCCTTTTAACGCCTCCTTCATTTATTTCCCTACAAGTGCATTAAGAGCATCAAAGTTTTCCGTCTGTCATTTCTTATTTCATCTGCAACATGCAACGTGCATTATCGCTCACCATTTTTAAAAGCATTACTGAACATTTGATATTTAAAAAAATGAAGACGTTGGTGTCTTGATTACTTTTTTTTTTACCTTCCTTTTGTTTCCATCTCCAAGTTTTCTACAGAGTCTATTTCTTTCTGGTATAATTATCTATCACAAAAGGATTTTTATTTTTTTTGCATTTTAATTCACCGTCAAGCCTCGATTCTTACTGTCAAAGGTGAAAATAACTTTGACGAAATTGCATTTTGATGCGTAAACTTTTTGCGTGTAAACTAATGCAGCAGAATTTGAAAATAAATTTGGACCTGAAGATTTAAGGTTGAATCTGAGGTATGTGGTCACCGTCTGAAACCCGATGAACCCGACACATATTCATATGCAATAAAAAAAAAATAGCATCTATTAAAGACACTTTTCTCACTAATGAGTCAACAATATCAGCTCAATATACGGTGGAACTATTTTAACGTCACACTAAACCAGAGCTGCAGACGAGAGATCGTATTTCCAGACTTCGTAGACTGTATACCGTAATCCGTCTACTTTCCGTTTGTGGTGGTGTTGTTTCAAATCGCACAAGGCTTTTACGCAACTAAAGGAAAAGGATAACCACGACATTTTAAGGCGTCACCCGTCAAATTATGGTGCCGGCTTTGTTTAGTCATTTTACAAAAAATAAAAAAACTGTTTTTTTGTGCCCTTTGTTTTCACGAACATAATAAACATGTTTATATATACATATATATATATATATATATATATATAAGTACGAAAAAATTTAGACGGAGTCCATTTCAGCACTTTTTGTTCCTGCGTCAGTGCAGCAGGAGTTAAGCTCCGCCCACAGGGAGACACACAGACATCAGAGGACAGAAACACAGCAGAGACTCTCTCACGCTGTTTCTGATGCAGTAAATCACGACGTCTGGTGATCTGACCGGTGTTTATGGGCCGGAGGTCGTTCAGCTGACTGCACTGCTGTCAGCTGAATGAGGGGCAACGTGCCAGTCTGGCAAGCAGACGGGGGGGTCCCACACACACACACACACACACACACACACACACACACACACACACACACACACACACACACACACACACAGGGAGGCATGTCAAATTTTTGGCAGCGGCTGACAGCAACCTTCATGAAAGGCCAAGAGCGACGACCAAAGAGCGACAAGGAGCTTTAAGATCGGCTCCGTTTCCTTTCTAGAAAACACGCGGTCCTGTGATTTCCTTTCACAAAGTCCTCTCCAACAGTTTCTTTGCTCTCTTTATCTTTTCTTTTTCTTTTTTTTTTTTCATCCCGACAACAAAAACCTCCACCTTTCGAGCTGCTTGTCGAGTCCGTGCGTCTGCGTGATGTCGTTTTTGTGCAAAGAGGATGAATGTAATCGCCTCTTTGCTGTTCTAAGGGGAGTCGCTATGAAACACCAGATTGACAGACGTTAGCCGGATTATCTCGCCGGTGCTTTGAACCCAATCCAGCACCGTTTCTTACACGTGTGTGTGTGTGTGTGTGTGTGTGTGTGTGTGTGTGTGTGTGTGTGTGTGTTGTTTAACAGGTGCCAAGGAGATTGACATAGCGGCGACTCTGGAGCACCTGCGGGACCAGAGGCCGGGAATGGTGCAGACCAAGGTAACACACTGAGGACTGTTGGTTCATTTAGAAACCTGTGTTTTTAATTTGTGGCACGAGATGATATTTCAAAAACAAAACTTTAAGAGCGTCCTTAAAGCGGTGAAGTAATTTCATGAATTCAACTTGAATAATAGCGTTGAAAGGAGCTTTCGCTGGTAATTACGTGATGAATGGATTCGCGTCGGCAGAATTATAAAGCAGAATATTTGCCCCATTAAGTGTGTGATGAAGCATCTCCAGTGCGAGCGGCGCTTCTCACCCGGCGCTTCATCAGGCTCATTAAAACAAACAAACAAACAAGCCGAGGGAATAAACAAAAACAAAGATTTCAGCGCGGTAATGAGGGGAGCTCTGCGGGCGCTAGCTGTTCGTCTTTGCTTCCAGTGTTTATGCTAAGCTAAGCTAATCAACGCCTGCCTCTGGATTCAAACGTTTTGTGACCACCGGTACCGTGAACATTTGTGATTTCACCGAAACTGGAGCAGAGGAACATTTTCTCAAACAATTTTGAGTCAAATTCTTGGGAAAGGAAGAAGGGGGCGGAGCTTCACTGTCCAAGACCGAAGAAGTTCGCGTCAGGTCCGGAGACACCAGCTGGGTTTTCTTTGACGTTGGCGGTGGTTGTGTCACCCTGAATTCGCCCCCCTCCCCCCCCCCCCCGGGGTCAGACTGTCAACACCGAGTTCCACTGGGACCTTTTGAGGGGACAACATTCGCTGCGAACCACCTGGACTGTGGCGCCATGGCAACAATAACACAACAACACTCCATCCCCTGAAGAAGAGTTTGAAAAGACAGTTTTGTGCGAGCGGCTGTCTCAGCAAAGTCAAAAATGTCGACTTGGCGTTCTTAGATCTGGTATATAGTCGTTGACAGCGGCCGGGATCGAACCCGTGACCTTCACGTCGCGGCGCTGTCTCTCTAACAATCAATCACGCCTCCATTAAAAACTTCATCTTATCCGAGAGTCTGAAAGGTAATCTTTGGGCCCCCGTTGTGAGATAGGCTGGATTTACAGGGGCTTTTTAATGTTTTTTTTTTTTTTATTCGACTCGTTCCTTCGCATCAGTCGAGATCAATCGATTTCTGAAAAGTAATTGAACGGGGGATTTACAGTCGGGTCGGGTCAAATCACGGAGGAATACGTATAGAATTCAAATGGGTGCTGATAATCTGTTTCTAAAACGCAGTCCCACGGCGGGCGTGTCAGAGATTTATGAACTGAAGGAAAAGCTCCAGAGTATGTATTTGAAATGGAAATCAGGTTGTTTTAGTTTTTTTACTTTTGACATATTTTATTTTATTATTTCAACTGTGAATAATGGATTTTTTTTATTTTTTTTTAGTACTTTGTTGGTAAAAATGTTCCACAAAATGAACTCAAAGGGGTAAATGAATACAGAAGGTATAAAATCACCAGTACGGACTATGTTTTCATGCAGAGGAGGTTGAAGGTAGCTTTTTAGCCCCGAGTTTTGTCTGCAGCGCACAAACCTCAGTGGGAAACCAAAAAGACAAAACTCAGGGCAGGAAAAACCCAAATCAACAACTGCTGCTTTTTGACACTTGAACCGGAGGTGGTCAGGCTGCCGTGCTGAATCGTCACCGTACGGCTCACCTCTCATCAGGAAGTCCATCTGGCTGCTCGGAGGAGGCTCCTCCTTCTTTTCATCCTTCCCTCCGTGCAGCTTCCTGTTTCCTGCAGCTTTTCCTTGAACAGACACGTGACTCAAAAGGGAAAGGAAGTAGAAAAGTATCGCGAGGTTAACGCAAAATATGTCGCGAGCAAATGCAAAAGTGTTCTGGAAAAAAACCTTCTCGCCGTGACCCTTCGTGACCTCTGTCAGTGTTCATCATGTAAAGCTCTTATTTTGAAAGCAGATGTGTTCTTAGTTTCTATATTCCAGTCACAGACGGTCTGTTCTGGAAAGATACGTCACGTTTACACTCTTTTGATCACTTTGAGCTCCTTGATGGTTCTCTGAGTTCAACACAGGAAGAAAAACACATCACAAGTCTAATATTTCATTTATCACAGGAAGTCAACAGATTACTCTTCAGCAGGGAGGTGGTGAGAGAAAAATCACACTTTATTTTGATTCCTGCAATTTTACAGAAAAATAAATTCACTTAAACTCCACAAATTACATTGATAGTTTTTAGAAAGAAAAAAAAACACGTTTATTTTTTTTTGTCTTGCAATTTTTGCTCATTTCTGCAAATTTTACAGCGAAAAAATGTCAATTAAAACTCCACAAATGACATCATGATTATAGAGAGAAGACGTAAAATCAAACACTTATGATCACAACAATAAAAAAAACCCTCTGCGCTGCAGGAACTGGAGGCTTCTCTGGAAGCAGCCAACCAACCAGCGTCTGCCGATGGCATGTTCAGGGACACCGGTAAATTGTAGCGTCGGGGAGACATTAGACGGGTAATCGTGCCCAAAGAAAACAACCTGTTTGTACTTTTTCTAAAATAGATTCTATAAAATTGGTGTTGAAAAAAGTGTCGTTCCAGTTTTGAAGTCGAGGTATCGGTACCGGAGTTCAACGCTTTTCAACGATGTCCACATGTTCCTGAAACCTTCAGAGAAGTTCACGTGATCGTGAGCAGAAACGACTGCAGCCTATCAGACTCTCACAAACTCAGCTGTGGATCCAGAGCTGTAAATCCAAAACCCAACGTGGAGCGGCTGAGTGAACGTGGTCTGGACTCTGTGGAGGAGAGTCATGGTCTCAGAGACGCTGTAGAAGGACAGAGTACCTGCACTGTGATCCAGGTACACCCCCACTCTGGAGGATGGAGGACCTGAGACGGGAGTTTTGATGTTGTTGTACCGAAAACTGTTATTGGAACAATCTAATGACCAAGATTTGTTATTACATCCAAATCTACTTTCCATCCAGCACCCTGTTCTGTTGATATTCTTGTATGCGACTGCTACTTCAACTCTTCTTCCTCTCATCTCCACCTCAAAGTAACAACGTCCAGTCAGACTCTCTCTACTCAGGACCTGACAACATTCACTGAATCTGTCTGGATGATCAGAATAAGACTGATTCTGATTCATTCCTGTTACTTTTCTGTTCCCATCAGATAATAACATCTGTCTGTTTACTGTGTTTGGATCCAGTGTGATTTCTTGTGAATATCTTAAGAATCCAGCTCTGGTCTTTGGTTCTGGTTGTGACAGTAAAACGTCCACTTCATTCACTGACACTGAGATCTTCTTCCATTCTTCACCCAGAACTTGCTGTAGTTTATCTCTGGCCTCTGACACAGCTGCTGTCACATCCTGAAAGTAGGTGAGAGGACGGATATGGATGCTGGATGAGTCTGTAGGCTCACTGAGTGCTGACACTGAGGGGTAGTTGTGCAGGAACTCGTTGTGATCCTCTGTGTGTGAGAGCTGCTCCAGCTCGGCGTCTTTCCTCTTCAGCTCAGCGATCTCCTGCTCCAGCTTCTCCTGAAGCTCTTTGACTCGACTCACTTGGGTTTCCTGCTGGGATCTGACCTCCTGCTTCACATCGCGGCTTCTTTCCTGGAGGAGACTCATCAGCTGGGTGAAGAGCTTCTCGTTGCCCTCCAGTGTTTTCTCAGCAGACTGATTGATGTCCTCCACCTCCTGCTGAAGCAGCTTCACATCTTTCTGTCTGTCCTGGATTTTCTGCTGGACGTTTCCTCGACTCCCCTCGAGCTCTCTCTGCCTCTCGGTCCTTTCTGCTGCAGCTGAGACGGTGTCGTGGTCTTTATGTTCCTCCACAGAGCAGAGATAACAGATAATCTGACGATCGGTGCGGCAGAACATCTTCATCACCTCGTCGTGAAGAGAGCAGATGTTCTCCTGGAGCTTCTTGGAGGGGTTCACCAGCTTGTGTTTCTTTAATGGAGCGACATCATAATGAGGCTGAAGGTGTTTCTCACAATAAGAAGCCAGACAGACTAAACAGGACTTGACAGCTTTCAGTTTTCTCCCAGTGCAGACATCACAGGCCACATCTTCAGGTCCAGCATAGCAGTGATCAGCAGGAGCAGCTTGGAGTCCAGTCTTCTTCAGCTCCTCCACTAAAGCTGCCAACATGGTGTTTTTGTCCAGGACAGGCCTCGGTATGAACTTCTTCATGCACAGAGGACAGCTGTAGACTCCTGTCCCGTCCTGTCCGTCCCAGTGGACTTTAATACACTCCATGCAGTAGTTGTGTCCACATGGAAGAGCCACCGGATCCTTCAGTAGATCCAGACAGATGGAACAAGAGAAGGTTTCTCGGTCCAACTGAACTCCTTTCTGCTCCATTTCACCTCTCAGCAGCAGTGACTGTGTGAGTTTCACTTCCTCAAAGATAAAACTGGTTTCAGCTGATTTAAATATCATGTGACTCTGCAGCCAATGAGGAAGTCAGCTCTTAGACTCCACCCCATGTTGGCTCCGCCCATCTTCAAGCTGCAGATCTGAAGGAGGGAACAAGGAAGTGTGTTTCAGAGCAGGAAGAAGAGGGAGTGGTTCCAGTAAGTCCAGCTGTGATGCTCTAGCTGTGTTTAACCCTTCGTTTACAGCAGAGAGGTTAAAACGCTGCTCCGCTCCGGGTTAAGGAAGGAAACTCTTCTCTGTAGATTAATGGAGGGAGGGAGGGATAGCTGGAACGATTAAAGGGACGTGACATCACAGAGACCCTGAACTTTGACCTTTCACCATTTGTATACCTTCACATTTGGTGTGAAGATGAGTTCCTGGTTTTGGTTTAGTTCTTTACTCGACTCTACTTGGTACCGGGTACTTTTCTGGTCGATAGTACTCTCTCAATGCAGCGTTGCCGTAGTAACCGTCAACCAAAGTAGGATTCTGGAGGGGCTTTGTTGTCCTGATCTTCCAGGTTTCTGCAGGAGCGCCGGCTCGTTGGCAGCCGGTATCTCTGAAATCAAACTTGAACTAATCCTCTTTCCTTTCCACGACTTTTCTTCCCTACGTTTATATTTCAGGACTTTTCCTCCGTGTATCCTCAGCTGAACGTCTGTCGCATTGATTCCTCTCAGCCTCGCCACTCTCGATTTGATTTCTAAGTGTTGACGGGGGAGAGACCTCTTTAAACGTGACTCAACATGAGCTCAACGTACTTCTAAGTAAATCGCCGATGTTGGTACGTTTATCATGTTTTAATACACGTGCAACTCCAGCCTCTTTTTTCGGAGAACATACTCGTCAACTGGAAATCAAAAGTACAGACTATGTTTTCATGCAGAGGAGGTTGAAGGTAGCTTTTTAGCCCCGAGTTTTGTCTGCAGCGCACAAACCTCAGTGGGAAACCAAAAAGACAAAACTCAGGGCAGGAAAAACCCAAATCAACAACTGCTGCTTTTTGACACTTGAACCGGAGGTGGTCAGGCTGCCGTGCTGAATCGTCACCGTACGGCTCACCTCTCATCAGGAAGTCCATCTGGCTGCTCGGAGGAGGCTCCTCCTTCTTTTCATCCTTCCCTCCGTGCAGCTTCCTGTTTCCTGCAGCTTTTCCTTGAACAGACACGTGACTCAAAAGGGAAAGGAAGTAGAAAAGTATCGCGAGGTTAACGCAAAATATGTCCCGAGCAAATGCAAAAGTGTTCTGGAAAAAAACCTTCTCGCCGTGACCCTTCGTGACCTCTGTCAGTGTTCATCATGTAAAGCTCTTATTTTGAAAGCAGATGTGTTCTTAGTTTCTATATTCCAGTCACAGACGGTCTGTTCTGGAAAGATACGTCACGTTTACACTCTTTTGATCACTTTGAGCTCCGTGATGGTTCTCTGAGTTCAACACAGGAAGAAAAACACATCACAAGTCTAATATTTCATTTATCACAGGAAGTCAACAGATTACTCTTCAGCAGGGAGGTGGTGAGAGAAAAATCACGCTTTATTTTGATTCCTGCAATTTTACAGCAAAATAAATTCACTTAAACTCCACAAATTACATTGATAGTTTTTAGAAAGAAAAATAAAAACGTTTATTTTTTTTTTGTCTTGCAATTTTTGCTCATTTCTGCAAATTTTGCAGCGAAAAAATGTCAATTAAAACTCCACAAATGACATCATGATTATAGAGAGAAGACGTAAAATCAAACACTTATGATCACAACAATAGAAAAAACCTCTGCGCTGCAGGAACTGGAGGCTTCTCTGGAAGCAGCCAACCAACCAGAGTCTGCCGATGGCATGTTCAGGGACACCGGTAAATTGTAGCGTCGGGGAGACATTAGACGGGTAATCGTGCCCAAAGAAAACAACCTGTTTGTAATTTTTCTAAAATAGATTCTATAAAATTGGTGTTGAAAAAAGTGTCGTTCCAGTTTTGAGGTCGAGGTATCGGTACCGGAGTTCAACGCTTTTCAACGATGTCCACATGTTCCTGAAACCTTCAGAGAAGTTCACGTGATCGTGAGCAGAAACGACTGCAGCCTATCAGACTCTCACAAACTCAGCTGTGGATCCAGAGCTGTAAATCCAAAACCCAACGTGGAGCGGCTGAGTGAACGTGGTCTGGACTCTGTGGAGGAGAGTCATGGTCTCAGAGACGCTGTAGAAGGACAGAGTACCTGCACTGTGATCCAGGTACACCCCCACTCTGGAGGATGGAGGACCTGAGACGGGAGTTTTGATGTTGTTGTACCGAAAACTGTTATTGGAACAATCTAATGACCAAGATTTGTTATTACATCCAAATCTACTTTCCATCCAGCACCCTGTTCTGTTGATATTCTTGTATGCGACTGCTACTTCAACTCCTCTTCCTCTCCTCTCCACCTCAAAGTAACAACGTCCAGTCAGACTCTCTCTACTCAGGACCTGACAACATTCACTGAATCTGTCTGGATGATCAGAATAAGACTGATTCTGATTCATTCCTGTTACTTTTCTGTTCCCATCAGATAATAACAGGCAACTGTTTGCTGTGTTTGGATCCAGTGTGATTTCTTGTGAATATCTTAAGAATCCAGCTCTGGTCTTTGGTTCTGGTTGTGACAGTAAAACGTCCACTTCATTCACTGACACTGAGATCTTCTTCCATTCTTCATCCAGAACTTGCTGTAGTTTATCTCTGATCTCTGACACAGCTGCTGTCACATCCTGAAAGTAGGTGAGAGGACGGATATGGATGCTGGATGAGTCTGTAGGCTCACTGAGTGCTGACACTGAGGGGTAGTTGTGCAGGAACTCGTTGTGATCCTCTGTGTGTGAGAGCTGCTCCAGCTCGGCGTCTTTCCTCTTCAGCTCAGCGATCTCCTGCTCCAGCTTCTCCTGAAGCTCTTTGACTCGACTCACTTGGGTTTCCTGCTGGGATCTGACCTCCTGCTTCACATCGCGGCTTCTTTCCTGGAGGAGACTCATCAGCTCTGTGAAGAGCTTCTCGCTGCCCTCCAGTGTTTTCTCAGCAGACTGATTGATGTCCTCCACCTCCTGCTGAAGCAGCTTCACATCTTTCTGTCTGTCCTGGATTTTCTGCTGGACGTTTCCTCGACTCCCCTCGAGCTTTCTCTGCCTCTCGGTCCTTTCTGCTGCAGCTGAGACGGTGTCGTGGTCTTTATGTTCATCCACAGAGCAGAGATAACAGATAATCTGACGATCGGTGCGGCAGAACATCTTCATCACCTCGTCGTGAAGAGAGCAGATGTTCTCCTGGAGCTTCTTGGAGGGGTTCACCAGCTTGTGTTTCTTTAATGGAGCGACATCATAATGAGGCTGAAGGTGTTTCTCACAATAAGAAGCCAGACAGACTAAACAGGACTTGACAGCTTTCAGTTTTCTCCCAGTGCAGACATCACAGGCCACATCTTCAGGTCCAGCATAGCAGTGATCAGCAGGAGCAGCTTGGAGTCCAGTCTTCTTCAGCTCCTCCACTAAAGCTGCCAACATGGTGTTTTTGTCCAGGACAGGCCTCGGTATGAAATCCTGCCTGCACTGAGGACAGCTGTAGACTCCTGTCCCGTCCTGTCCGTCCCAGTGGACTTTAATACACTCCATGCAGTAGTTGTGTCCACATGGAAGAGTCACCGGATCCTTCAGTAGATCCAGACAGATGGAACAAGAGAAGGTTTCTCGGTCCAACTGAACTCCTTTCTGCTCCATTTCACCTCTCAGCAGCAGTGACTGTGTGAGTTTCACTTCCTCAAAGATAAAACCAGTTTCAGCTCTAATTTAAATATCATGTGACTCTGCAGCCAATGAGGACATCAGCTCTTAGACTCCACCCCATGTTGGCTCCACCCATCTTCAAGCTGCAGATCTGAAGGAGGGAACAAGGAAGTGTGTTTCAGAGCAGGAAGAAGAGGGAGTGGTTCCAGTAAGTCCAGCTGTGATGCTCTAGCTGTGTTTAACCCTTCGTTTACAGCAGAGAGGTTAAAACGCTGCTCCGCTCCGGGTTAAGGAAGGAAACTCTTCTCTGTAGATTAATGGAGGGAGGGAGGGATAGCTGGAACGATTAAAGGGACGTGACATCACAGAGACCCTGAACTTTGACCTTTCACCATTTGTATACCTTCACATTTGGTGTGAAGATGAGTTCCTGGTTTTGGTTTAGTTCTTTACTCGACTCTACTTGGTACCGGGTACTTTTCTGGTCGATAGTACTCTCTCAATGCAGCGTTGCCGTAGTAACCGTCAACCAAAGTAGGATTCTGGAGGGGCTTTGTTGTCCTGATCTTCCAGGCTTCTGCAGGAGCGCCGGCTCGTTGGCAGCCGGTATCTCTGAAATCAAACTTGAACTAATCCTCTTTCCTTTCCACGACTTTTCTTCCCTACGTTTATATTTCGGTACTTTTCCTCCGTGTATCCTCAGCTGAACGTCTATCGCATTGATTCCTCTCAGCCTCGCCACTCTCGATTTGATTTCTAAGTGTTGACGGAGGAGAGACCTCTTTAAACGTGACTCAACATGAGCTCAACGTACTTCTAAGTAAATCGCCGATGTTGGTACGTTTATCATGTTTTAATACACGTGCAACTCCAGCCTCTTTTTTCGGAGAACATACTCGTCAACTGGAAATCAAAAGTACAGACTATGTTTTCATGCAGAGGAGGTTGAAGGTAGCTTTTTAGCCCCGAGTTTTGTCTGCAGCGCACAAACCTCAGTGGGAAACCAAAAAGACAAAACTCAGGGCAGGAAAAACCCAAATCAACAACTGCTGCTTTTTGACACTTGAACCGGAGGTGGTCAGGCTGCCGTGCTGAATCGTCACCGTACGGCTCACCTCTCATCAGGAAGTCCATCTGGCTGCTCGGAGGAGGCTCCTCCTTCTTTTCATCCTTCCCTCCGTGCAGCTTCCTGTTTCCTGCAGCTTTTCCTTGAACAGACACGTGACTCAAAAGGGAAAGGAAGTAGAAAAGTATCGCGAGGTTAACGCAAAATATGTCGCAAGCAAATGCAAAAGTGTTCTGGAAAAAAAACCTTCTCGCCGTGACCCTTCGTGACCTCTGTCAGTGTTCATCATGTAAAGCTCTTATTTTGAAAGCAGATGTGTTCTTAGTTTCTATATTCCAGTCACAGACGGTCTGTTCTGGAAAGATACGTCACGTTCACACTCTTTTGATCACTTTGAGCTCCTTGATGGTTCTCTGAGTTCAACACAGGAAGAAAAACACATCACAAGTCTAATATTTCATTTATCACAGGAAGTCAACAGATTACTCTTCAGCAGGGAGGTGGTGAGAGAAAAATCACGCTTTATTTTGATTCCTGCAATTTTACAGCAAAATAAATTCACTTAAACTCCACAAATTACATTGATAGTTTTTAGAAAGAAAAAAAAACACGTTTATTTTTTTTTGTCTTGCAATTTTTGCTCATTTCTGCAAATTTTACAGTGAAAAAATGTCAATTAAAACTCCACAAATGACATCATGATTATAGAGAGAAGACGTAAAATCAAACACTTATGATCACAACAATAAAAAAAACCTCTGCGCTGCAGGAACTGGAGGCTTCTCTGGAAGCAGCCAACCAACCAGAGTCTGCCGATGGCATGTTCAGGGACACCGGTAAATTGTAGCGTCGGGGAGACATTAGACGGGTAATCGTGCCCAAAGAAAACAACCTGTTTGTAATTTTTCTAAAATAGATTCTATAAAATTGGTGTTGAAAAAAGTGTCGTTCCAGTTTTGAGGTCGAGGTATCGGTACCGGAGTTCAACGCTTTTCAACGATGTCCACATGTTCCTGAAACCTTCAGAGAAGTTCACGTGATCGTGAGCAGAAACGACTGCAGCCTATCAGACTCTCACAAACTCAGCTGTGGATCCAGAGCTGTACATCCAAAGTCCAGCGTGGAGCGGCTGAGTGAACGTGGTCTGGACTCTGTGGAGGAGAGTCATGGTCTCAGAGACGCTGTAGAAGGACAGAGTACCTGCACTGTGATCCAGGTACACCCCCACTCTGGAGGATGGAGGACCTGAGACGGGAGTTTGAATGTTGTCGTAAGAAAATCTGTTATTGTAACAATTTAATGACCAAGATTTGTTATTACATCCAAATACACTTTCCATCCAGATCCCTGTTCTGTTGATATTCTTGTATGCGACTGCTACATGAACTCCTCCTCTTCCTCTCATCTCCACCTCAAAGTAACAACGTCCAGTCAGACTCTCTCTACTCAGGACCTGACACCATCCAATGAATCTGTCTGGATGATCAGAATAAGACTGATTCTGATCCATTACTGTTACTTTTCTGTTCCCATCAGATAATAACATCTCTCTGTTTGCTGTGTTTGGATCCAGTGTGATTTCTTGTGAATATCTTAAGAATCCAGCTCTGGTCTTTGGTCCTGGTTGTGACAGTAAAATGTCCACTTCATTCACTGACACTGAGATCTTCTTCCATTCTTCATCCAGAACTTGCTGTAGTTTATCTCTGACCTCTGACACAGCTGCTGTCACATCCTGAAAGTAGGTGAGAGGACGGATATGGATGCTGGATGAGTCTGTAGGCTCACTGAGTGCTGACACTGAGGGGTAGTTGTGCAGGAACTCGTTGTGATCCTCTGTGTGTGAGAGCTGCTCCAGCTCGGCGTCTTTCCTCTTCAGCTCAGCGATCTCCTGCTCCAGCTTCTCCTGAAGCTCTTTGACTCGACTCACTTGGGTTTCCTGCTGGGATCTGACCTCCTGCTTCACATCGCGGCTTCTTTCCTGGAGGAGACTCATCAGCTGGGTGAAGAGCTTCTCGTTGCCCTCCAGTGTTTTCTCAGCAGACTGATTGATGTCCTCCACCTCCTGCTGAAGCAGCTTCACATCTTTCTGTCTGTCCTGGATTTTCTGCTGGACGTTTCCTCGACTCCCCTCGAGCTTTCTCTGCCTCTCGGTCCTTTCTGCTGCAGCTGAGACGGTGTCGTGGTCTTTATGTTCATCCACAGAGCAGAGATAACAGATAATCTGACGATCGGTGCGGCAGAACATCTTCATCACCTCGTCGTGAAGAGAGCAGATGTTCTCCTGGAGCTTCTTGGAGGGGTTCACCAGCTTGTGTTTCTTTAATGGAGCGACATCATAATGAGGCTGAAGGTGTTTCTCACAATAAGAAGCCAGACAGACTAAACAGGACTTGACAGCTTTCAGTTTTCTCCCAGTGCAGACATCACAGGCCACATCTTCAGGTCCAGCATAGCAGTGATCAGCAGGAGCAGCTTGGAGTCCAGTCTTCTTCAGCTCCTCCACTAAAGCTGCCAACATGGTGTTTTTGTCCAGGACAGGCCTCGGTATGAAATCCTGCCTGCACTGAGGACAGCTGTAGACTCCTGTCCCGTCCTGTCCGTCCCAGTGGACTTTAATACACTCCATGCAGTAGTTGTGTCCACATGGAAGAGTCACCGGATCCTTCAGTAGATCCAGACAGATGGAACAAGAGAAGGTTTCTCGGTCCAACTGAACTCCTTTCTGCTCCATTTCACCTCTCAGCAGCAGTGACTGTGTGAGTTTCACTTCCTCAAAGATAAAACCAGTTTCAGCTCTAATTTAAATATCATGTGACTCTGCAGCCAATGAGGACATCAGCTCTTAGACTCCACCCCATGTTGGCTCCACCCATCTTCAAGCTGCAGATCTGAAGGAGGGAACAAGGAAGTGTGTTTCAGAGCAGGAAGAAGAGGGAGTGGTTCCAGTAAGTCCAGCTGTGATGCTCTAGCTGTGTTTAACCCTTCGTTTACAGCAGAGAGGTTAAAACGCTGCTCCGCTCCGGGTTAAGGAAGGAAACTCTTCTCTGTAGATTAATGGAGGGAGGGAGGGATAGCTGGAACGATTAAAGGGACGTGACATCACAGAGACCCTGAACTTTGACCTTTCACCATTTGTATACCTTCACATTTGGTGTGAAGATGAGTTCCTGGTTTTGGTTTAGTTCTTTACTCGACTCTACTTGGTACCGGGTACTTTTCTGGTCGATAGTACTCTCTCAATGCAGCGTTGCCGTAGTAACCGTCAACCAAAGTAGGATTCTGGAGGGGCTTTGTTGTCCTGATCTTCCAGGCTTCTGCAGGAGCGCCGGCTCGTTGGCAGCCGGTATCTCTGAAATCAAACTTGAACTAATCCTCTTTCCTTTCCACGACTTTTCTTCCCTACGTTTATATTTCGGTACTTTTCCTCCGTGTATCCTCAGCTGAACGTCTATCGCATTGATTCCTCTCAGCCTCGCCACTCTCGATTTGATTTCTAAGTGTTGACGGAGGAGAGACCTCTTTAAACGTGACTCAACATGAGCTCAACGTACTTCTAAGTAAATCGCCGATGTTGGTACGTTTATCATGTTTTAATACACGTGCAACTCCAGCCTCTTTTTTCGGAGAACATACTCGTCAACTGGAAATCAAAAGTACAGACTATGTTTTCATGCAGAGGAGGTTGAAGGTAGCTTTTTAGCCCCGAGTTTTGTCTGCAGCGCACAAACCTCAGTGGGAAACCAAAAAGACAAAACTCAGGGCAGGAAAAACCCAAATCAACAACTGCTGCTTTTTGACACTTGAACCGGAGGTGGTCAGGCTGCCGTGCTGAATCGTCACCGTACGGCTCACCTCTCATCAGGAAGTCCATCTGGCTGCTCGGAGGAGGCTCCTCCTTCTTTTCATCCTTCCCTCCGTGCAGCTTCCTGTTTCCTGCAGCTTTTCCTTGAACAGACACGTGACTCAAAAGGGAAAGGAAGTAGAAAAGTATCGCGAGGTTAACGCAAAATATGTCGCAAGCAAATGCAAAAGTGTTCTGGAAAAAAAACCTTCTCGCCGTGACCCTTCGTGACCTCTGTCAGTGTTCATCATGTAAAGCTCTTATTTTGAAAGCAGATGTGTTCTTAGTTTCTATATTCCAGTCACAGACGGTCTGTTCTGGAAAGATACGTCACGTTCACACTCTTTTGATCACTTTGAGCTCCTTGATGGTTCTCTGAGTTCAACACAGGAAGAAAAACACATCACAAGTCTAATATTTCATTTATCACAGGAAGTCAACAGATTACTCTTCAGCAGGGAGGTGGTGAGAGAAAAATCACGCTTTATTTTGATTCCTGCAATTTTACAGCAAAATAAATTCACTTAAACTCCACAAATTACATTGATAGTTTTTAGAAAGAAAAAAAAACACGTTTATTTTTTTTTGTCTTGCAATTTTTGCTCATTTCTGCAAATTTTACAGTGAAAAAATGTCAATTAAAACTCCACAAATGACATCATGATTATAGAGAGAAGACGTAAAATCAAACACTTATGATCACAACAATAAAAAAAACCTCTGCGCTGCAGGAACTGGAGGCTTCTCTGGAAGCAGCCAACCAACCAGAGTCTGCCGATGGCATGTTCAGGGACACCGGTAAATTGTAGCGTCGGGGAGACATTAGACGGGTAATCGTGCCCAAAGAAAACAACCTGTTTGTAATTTTTCTAAAATAGATTCTATAAAATTGGTGTTGAAAAAAGTGTCGTTCCAGTTTTGAGGTCGAGGTATCGGTACCGGAGTTCAACGCTTTTCAACGATGTCCACATGTTCCTGAAACCTTCAGAGAAGTTCACGTGATCGTGAGCAGAAACGACTGCAGCCTATCAGACTCTCACAAACTCAGCTGTGGATCCAGAGCTGTACATCCAAAGTCCAGCGTGGAGCGGCTGAGTGAACGTGGTCTGGACTCTGTGGAGGAGAGTCATGGTCTCAGAGACGCTGTAGAAGGACAGAGTACCTGCACTGTGATCCAGGTACACCCCCACTCTGGAGGATGGAGGACCTGAGACGGGAGTTTGAATGTTGTCGTAAGAAAATCTGTTATTGTAACAATTTAATGACCAAGATTTGTTATTACATCCAAATACACTTTCCATCCAGATCCCTGTTCTGTTGATATTCTTGTATGCGACTGCTACATGAACTCCTCCTCTTCCTCTCATCTCCACCTCAAAGTAACAACGTCCAGTCAGACTCTCTCTACTCAGGACCTGACACCATCCAATGAATCTGTCTGGATGATCAGAATAAGACTGATTCTGATCCATTACTGTTACTTTTCTGTTCCCATCAGATAATAACATCTCTCTGTTTGCTGTGTTTGGATCCAGTGTGATTTCTTGTGAATATCTTAAGAATCCAGCTCTGGTCTTTGGTCCTGGTTGTGACAGTAAAATGTCCACTTCATTCACTGACACTGAGATCTTCTTCCATTCTTCATCCAGAACTTGCTGTAGTTTATCTCTGACCTCTGACACAGCTGCTGTCACATCCTGAAAGTAGGTGAGAGGACGGATATGGATGCTGGATGAGTCTGTAGGCTCACTGAGTGCTGACACTGAGGGGTAGTTGTGCAGGAACTCGTTGTGATCCTCTGTGTGTGAGAGCTGCTCCAGCTCGGCGTCTTTCCTCTTCAGCTCAGCGATCTCCTGCTCCAGCTTCTCCTGAAGCTCTTTGACTCGACTCACTTGGGTTTCCTGCTGGGATCTGACCTCCTGCTTCACATCGCGGCTTCTTTCCTGGAGGAGACTCATCAGCTGGGTGAAGAGCTTCTCGTTGCCCTCCAGTGTTTTCTCAGCAGACTGATTGATGTCCTCCACCTCCTGCTGAAGCAGCTTCACATCTTTCTGTCTGTCCTGGATTTTCTGCTGGACGTTTCCTCGACTCCCCTCGAGCTTTCTCTGCCTCTCGGTCCTTTCTGCTGCAGCTGAGACGGTGTCGTGGTCTTTATGTTCATCCACAGAGCAGAGATAACAGATAATCTGACGATCGGTGCGGCAGAACATCTTCATCACCTCGTCGTGAAGAGAGCAGATGTTCTCCTGGAGCTTCTTGGAGGGGTTCACCAGCTTGTGTTTCTTTAATGGAGCGACATCATAATGAGGCTGAAGGTGTTTCTCACAATAAGAAGCCAGACAGACTAAACAGGACTTGACAGCTTTCAGTTTTCTCCCAGTGCAGACATCACAGGCCACATCTTCAGGTCCAGCATAGCAGTGATCAGCAGGAGCAGCTTGGAGTCCAGTCTTCTTCAGCTCCTCCACTAAAGCTGCCAACATGGTGTTTTTGTCCAGGACAGGCCTCGGTATGAAATCCTGCCTGCACTGAGGACAGCTGTAGACTCCTGTCCCGTCCTGTCCGTCCCAGTGGACTTTAATACACTCCATGCAGTAGTTGTGTCCACATGGAAGAGTCACCGGATCCTTCAGTAGATCCAGACAGATGGAACAAGAGAAGGTTTCTCGGTCCAACTGAACTCCTTTCTGCTCCATTTCACCTCTCAGCAGCAGTGACTGTGTGAGTTTCACTTCCTCAAAGATAAAACCAGTTTCAGCTCTAATTTAAATATCATGTGACTCTGCAGCCAATGAGGACATCAGCTCTTAGACTCCACCCCATGTTGGCTCCACCCATCTTCAAGCTGCAGATCTGAAGGAGGGAACAAGGAAGTGTGTTTCAGAGCAGGAAGAAGAGGGAGTGGTTCCAGTAAGTCCAGCTGTGATGCTCTAGCTGTGTTTAACCCTTCGTTTACAGCAGAGAGGTTAAAACGCTGCTCCGCTCCGGGTTAAGGAAGGAAACTCTTCTCTGTAGATTAATGGAGGGAGGGAGGGATAGCTGGAACGATTAAAGGGACGTGACATCACAGAGACCCTGAACTTTGACCTTTCACCATTTGTATACCTTCACATTTGGTGTGAAGATGAGTTCCTGGTTTTGGTTTAGTTCTTTACTCGACTCTACTTGGTACCGGGTACTTTTCTGGTCGATAGTACTCTCTCAATGCAGCGTTGCCGTAGTAACCGTCAACCAAAGTAGGATTCTGGAGGGGCTTTGTTGTCCTGATCTTCCAGGCTTCTGCAGGAGCGCCGGCTCGTTGGCAGCCGGTATCTCTGAAATCAAACTTGAACTAATCCTCTTTCCTTTCCACGACTTTTCTTCCCTACGTTTATATTTCGGTACTTTTCCTCCGTGTATCCTCAGCTGAACGTCTATCGCATTGATTCCTCTCAGCCTCGCCACTCTCGATTTGATTTCTAAGTGTTGACGGAGGAGAGACCTCTTTAAACGTGACTCAACATGAGCTCAACGTACTTCTAAGTAAATCGCCGATGTTGGTACGTTTATCATGTTTTAATACACGTGCAACTCCAGCCTCTTTTTTCGGAGAACATACTCGTCAACTGGAAATCAAAAGTACAGACTATGTTTTCATGCAGAGGAGGTTGAAGGTAGCTTTTTAGCCCCGAGTTTTGTCTGCAGCGCACAAACCTCAGTGGGAAACCAAAAAGACAAAACTCAGGGCAGGAAAAACCCAAATCAACAACTGCTGCTTTTTGACACTTGAACCGGAGGTGGTCAGGCTGCCGTGCTGAATCGTCACCGTACGGCTCACCTCTCATCAGGAAGTCCATCTGGCTGCTCGGAGGAGGCTCCTCCTTCTTTTCATCCTTCCCTCCGTGCAGCTTCCTGTTTCCTGCAGCTTTTCCTTGAACAGACACGTGACTCAAAAGGGAAAGGAAGTAGAAAAGTATCGCGAGGTTAACGCAAAATATGTCGCAAGCAAATGCAAAAGTGTTCTGGAAAAAAAACCTTCTCGCCGTGACCCTTCGTGACCTCTGTCAGTGTTCATCATGTAAAGCTCTTATTTTGAAAGCAGATGTGTTCTTAGTTTCTATATTCCAGTCACAGACGGTCTGTTCTGGAAAGATACGTCACGTTCACACTCTTTTGATCACTTTGAGCTCCTTGATGGTTCTCTGAGTTCAACACAGGAAGAAAAACACATCACAAGTCTAATATTTCATTTATCACAGGAAGTCAACAGATTACTCTTCAGCAGGGAGGTGGTGAGAGAAAAATCACGCTTTATTTTGATTCCTGCAATTTTACAGCAAAATAAATTCACTTAAACTCCACAAATTACATTGATAGTTTTTAGAAAGAAAAAAAAACACGTTTATTTTTTTTTGTCTTGCAATTTTTGCTCATTTCTGCAAATTTTACAGTGAAAAAATGTCAATTAAAACTCCACAAATGACATCATGATTATAGAGAGAAGACGTAAAATCAAACACTTATGATCACAACAATAAAAAAAACCTCTGCGCTGCAGGAACTGGAGGCTTCTCTGGAAGCAGCCAACCAACCAGAGTCTGCCGATGGCATGTTCAGGGACACCGGTAAATTGTAGCGTCGGGGAGACATTAGACGGGTAATCGTGCCCAAAGAAAACAACCTGTTTGTAATTTTTCTAAAATAGATTCTATAAAATTGGTGTTGAAAAAAGTGTCGTTCCAGTTTTGAGGTCGAGGTATCGGTACCGGAGTTCAACGCTTTTCAACGATGTCCACATGTTCCTGAAACCTTCAGAGAAGTTCACGTGATCGTGAGCAGAAACGACTGCAGCCTATCAGACTCTCACAAACTCAGCTGTGGATCCAGAGCTGTACATCCAAAGTCCAGCGTGGAGCGGCTGAGTGAACGTGGTCTGGACTCTGTGGAGGAGAGTCATGGTCTCAGAGACGCTGTAGAAGGACAGAGTACCTGCACTGTGATCCAGGTACACCCCCACTCTGGAGGATGGAGGACCTGAGACGGGAGTTTGAATGTTGTCGTAAGAAAATCTGTTATTGTAACAATTTAATGACCAAGATTTGTTATTACATCCAAATACACTTTCCATCCAGATCCCTGTTCTGTTGATATTCTTGTATGCGACTGCTACAAGAACTCTTCCTCTTCCTCTCCTCTCCACCTCAAAGTAACAACGTCCAGTCAGACTCTCTCTACTCAGGACCTGACACCATCCAATGAATCTGTCTGGATGATCAGAATAAGACTGATTCTGATCCATTACTGTTACTTTTCTGTTCCCATCAGATAATAACATCTTTCTGTATGCTGTGTTTGGATCCAGTGTGATTTCTTGTGAATATCTTAAGAATCCAGCTCTGGTCTTTGGTCCTGGTTGTGACAGTAAAATGTCCACTTCATTCACTGACACTGAGATCTTCTTCCATTCTTCATCCAGAACTTGCTGTAGTTTATCTCTGACCTCTGACACAGCTGCTGTCACATCCTGAAAGTAGGTGAGAGGACGGATATGGATGCTGGATGAGTCTGTAGGCTCACTGAGTGCTGACACTGAGGGGTAGTTGTGCAGGAACTCGTTGTGATCCTCTGTGTGTGAGAGCTGCTCCAGCTCGGCGTCTTTCCTCTTCAGCTCAGCGATCTCCTGCTCCAGCTTCTCCTGAAGCTCTTTGACTCGACTCACTTGGGTTTCCTGCTGGGATCTGACCTCCTGCTTCACATCGCGGCTTCTTTCCTGGAGGAGACTCATCAGCTGGGTGAAGAGCTTCTCGTTGCCCTCCAGTGTTTTCTCAGCAGACTGATTGATGTCCTCCACCTCCTGCTGAAGCAGCTTCACATCTTTCTGTCTGTCCTGGATTTTCTGCTGGACGTTTCCTCGACTCCCCTCGAGCTCTCTCTGCCTCTCGGTCCTTTCTGCTGCAGCTGAGACGGTGTCGTGGTCTTTGTGTTCATCCACAGAGCAGAGATAACAGATAATCTGACGATCGGTGCGGCAGAACATCTTCATCACCTCGTCGTGAAGAGAGCAGATGTTCTCCTGGAGCTTCTTGGAGGGGTTCACCAGCTTGTGTTTCTTTAATGGAGCGACATCATAATGAGGCTGAAGGTGTTTCTCACAATAAGAAGCCAGACAGAATAAACAGGACTTGACAGCTTTCAGTTTTCTCCCAGTGCAGACATCACAGGCCACATCTTCAGGTCCAGCATAGCAGTGATCAGCAGGAGCAGCTTGGAGTCCAGTCTTCTTCAGCTCCTCCACTAAAGCTGCCAACATGGTGTTTTTGTCCAGGACAGGCCTCGGTATGAAGTCCTGCCTGCATTGAGGACAGCTGTAGACTCCTGTCCCGTCCTGTCCATCCCAGTGGACTTTAATACACTCCATGCAGTAGTTGTGTCCACATGGAAGAGCCACCGGATCCTTCAGTAGATCCAGACAGATGGAACAAGAGAAGGTTTCTCGGTCCAACTGAACTCCTTTCTGCTCCATTTCACCTCTCAGCAGCAGTGACTGTGTGAGTTTCACTTCCTCAAAGATAAAACTGGTTTCAGCTGATTTAAATATCATGTGACTCTGCAGCCAATGAGGAAGTCAGCTCTTAGACTCCACCCCATGTTGGCTCCGCCCATCTTCAAGCTGCAGATCTGAAGGAGGGAACAAGGAAGTGTGTTTCAGAGCAGGAAGAAGAGGGAGTGGTTCCAGTAAGTCCAGCTGTGATGCTCTAGCTGTGTTTAACCCTTCGTTTACAGCAGAGAGGTTAAAACGCTGCTCCGCTCCGGGTTAAGGAAGGAAACTCTTCTCTGTAGATTAATGGAGGGAGGGAGGGATAGCTGGAACGATTAAAGGGACGTGACATCACAGAGACCCTGAACTTTGACCTTTCACCATTTGTATACCTTCACATTTGGTGTGAAGATGAGTTCCTGGTTTTGGTTTAGTTCTTTACTCGACTCTACTTGGTACCGGGTACTTTTCTGGTAGATAGTACTCTCTCAATGCAGCGTTGCCGTAGTAACCGTCAACCAAAGTAGGATTCTGGAGGGGCTTTGTTGTCCTGATCTTCCAGGTTTCTGCAGGAGCGCCGGCTCGTTGGCAGCCGGTATCTCTGAAATCAAACTTGAACTAATCCTCTTTCCTTTCCACGACTTTTCTTCCCTACGTTTATATTTCAGTACTTTTCACATTCTTTCCTTTTTCTCTCCTTCTTTGTCGTCTCCGCAGGATCAGTTTGAGTTCGCGTTGACGGCCGTCGCCGAGGAGGTGAACGCCATCCTGAAAGCTCTTCCACAGTAGGAAGCGGCGCCTCCTCCTCCTCTTCCGCCTCCTCCACCTCCTCCTCCTACTCCTCCTCTTCTGGTCCAAATGGTGGATCGTCCCTTCTTCCACCTCCTTGAAATGTTTCCTATTATTCACCTCCTTCTTTTCCTCCTCCCGTCCCTTCGTTTGAGTCTCGTCTCCTTTTCCAACTCGTCTCCCATCCCGCTAAACATCTTACCAGGAATCCACTCATGTACATAGATCGACCTTCCGTCTACTGTAATGATCCATGCTGTCTGTCTCCCAAAGTAAACATTTCACTGCATCTAAACTTTTTTTTAAATTTTCTATACATATACATATATATATAGTTAAAAAAAAGTTTCTCTATGTTCTGTTAAGAGTATATTTATCATAGTTTCTGTTTCTAGATCAGCGTTGACCTCACGGGCATCAGTTGATCACTTCACTCAAACTCGAATAAATTAGTTTACGTCTGTACGTTATAATTGCCAAACCTGCGTGTTGTACTGAATTGATGCCCCTGATCGGGTTTTGAGTTTTGAGTGTGTGTGTGTGTGTGTGTGTGTGTGTGTGTGTGTGTGTGTGTGCGTGTGTGTGTGTGTTGTCGATCATCATGTCTTTCGCAAAAATCCTATTTGTGTCTGATATTTAGTGTCATGCTTTCTGATATGTTTCCATGCAGTTCGGTCGTCGGGTAGATACGAGACAAATCACGAGTGATTTCATCTCCCACGAAGGCATATTTTCTGTAATGTAAGTGGTGATACGCTGAAATACAACACGTTTTTTTTTGTGTTATTACACTTATTTTAATTTAAAAAAAAAAAACATTTACTTGAAATGAGGTGAAACAGCATGGATATGATTTTCTCAACATGTAGTTTTTATCATCTTAGTCGAAGCAATATTGTGTTTCTTCAACCTGAATTGTTCTCTCTTGTGGACAACCAATATCGTGGCTTGTCAGTGAAGTTACACTCATGTCTGCCTTAATAAAAAAATTTAAAAAATACAGTAGATGGATTGGTGAAGAAGCCACGTGGAAACGAGGCTAGTGGGGAACACTTTATTTTAAAATGGCCTTATTTTAGTGCATTAACCTGCGGATTAAAGGTTAGCCGTGCTGGAGCTTAATAATAAAAAAATCCCTCTGATAAACACCGGAGAACATGAGCCCTTTAATAATTTAGGGGGCAGGAAGTTTGAGAGTCATTGCATTAATTCAAAGACTCTCACAAACTACTGTACTTTACATAATTAATTATTAATGAGTTTGAACCCCGAGAATCCTGGAATGAAGTCATTGTAAAATAAAGTGTTCCTGACGAGTATTTTTATGATAAAAAAGGGGATAGTTTTGCTTTTGAGTAATTGGTCCTCTATGTAGCATTAATGGATGATTTGTACATGTACGGTAGCTAAACTTGTATTACATTGAAATCTGGTTTGCGGTTTCCCAAAAGCATTTTAAAATGAACCGCTGTTAAAAAAAAAAAAAACAGCACAGAAAGCATTTTATTTGTATGTTATAGCACATTCACTGCAAACTACTCATATTTGGCATTGTTGCTAATCAGGTCATGTTGTGTTGCATTTTACCTGCATTCGTTGTTTTTCATTTTTTGTGAAAGAAAATCTATTACAAAACAAATTATTCTTACAAAATAATGCCGAGCAGACTTCAATCAAAATGGACAACTTTAAGCAAAAATTCTATTCGAAGTTTGAAGAATCTGCTCATTTATTATCCAACCTGATTTCACGCCAAAGCATGTAACACACCTGTCTGTCCACTAGAGGGTGTCAGTGTCTGATTTCGTACGATGCCAAAAACCACGTCGTCTCGTTTAGGAAAAGATCGTTTTTTGGGTTAAAATAATTCGTTTTATGTTCGTAACACGACATAACATCGCTCAAGTTACTTAACGTACGTTAAATACGTCTCGTTATTTACATAACTCAATTAGTTAAAACAAATCCACGTAGGCTTTAGCTTTGTCACGGACTCAAACACCGGTGGTCTTTTTTCTTGCCGAGGTGAGGCAAGACGTGAAACTGACCTATGTGCTACGTGGAAATTAATGGAAGCTAATGGCTGCCTTGAAAGCAGAAAAACTACCTACAAATATCTGAAACTACACAGCGTGCATTTATAAATAGTTTGAGAACTATTTGTGGAAAAAACAAAAACTCGAATTCAGGTCAAACTGAACAAAACACAAGTTACAGGTTTATCTCAAGATGACTTTGGGAAACCAGCTCACAGTTTGTCTAAAATCTGGAATTTGTGTTGACAGTAACTGAACAGTTTTAATGATTTCATCCATTGAATTGTAGTTTTGTTTCTACAGTCTTATTTAAATCCACCGGTAATATGACTCGGATACACGATGCTACTAGTGCATGGCTATGTTATTCAGCTGTAGTTTTCTCGTTGCCTCAAGACGATCTTTGAAAACCTCTTAAAGCAGGAAAAAAAACAAAATGTTGGTTTATCTATTAACTTTATGTTCCAAGGACCTTAAAAGTGCAAAAAAAAAAAAAAAAAAAAAAAAGCGCCAAGGATTATCATCTAAAGTGTGCAGATCTCGGTTAAAGCCGGCTGAAAGGCGGTGCAGTAGCGACATGATGTAACACTGCAGCAAGCCGCTGTCATGTTGGAAATCGACTCCATTTTTCATCACGAAAACTGAAACACGCTGCTTCTTCTGACGGCTTGTTTAACGTGGAATGAATTCTTTTTGTTTTCTGCCTTTTTAAGGATTCTGTCAGGTGGAAACAAAACAAACGTGGAAATCTAGCGAAACGCCGTTGAAATAATTTAAATGATCCGATTCAGAGTCAGAGCTGAACTTGTGATAATGGGCATTTTATTTTTTTGCAGTGAGGATGCATAATCACCCCCCCTCCCCCTCCCTCCCCATCATCCACCCCCAATAGACGGCCGGTCAGTTGCATTAACACTGTATATAAACCCAGAAAAACTCAACAGAAGATATTTTTGTTCTATTGGTGTAAACAACTTGTGAATAAAGTCTCATCGTTGATGCAGTATCGTAATGCAATCCTGACTTTTGAGTTTTGTCTCTTTTTTTTCTTTTCTTAACACTGTAAATGAAATCATACACAATTTTTACCATCCAGGCGGGCGGTGAAACATCTGTTTTAATAGAGGGTGAGGGCGAAACAGTCGGATATACAGGATCCAAGGTTTAATGAACAACTGTTCATAGATTTTGAAATGTAAGGACACAAAGTAAGACGGGCGTCAGACTCCACCTACCACACCGCTTTCAGTTCAACTGGCATCTTTTTTAAATTGTGGCTGAATAGGTTGTTGTTGTTGTTTTTTTACAGCTTATTTAATTCAGGTGAAACAGCAGCTTGGTATTGATTGTGGGTGGAAAAAAAACACTCTCGGTACATAAGCTTGTGTTGCTGACTGGCAGTGTTGACTTAGAAAGGAGGAAGTGGGGAAATCGATTCAGCGAGCGGCTGCTTTCGTCTCGGTGGTGATTTATATGAGTAGATTTAGAATGTTTAAGGAGTTGAAGTTTCACACCGAGCTGCTTACGAACCTGTGGCAGATGGGATGAGGACAGGATTTGAGGAAGATACCTTGTAAGTATTATGTACAGGTTTAGGGCCCTCAGATTGGGGTCATATAAAGGGGGCTAGAGTGAAGCCTTATTTAGATGAGATTATAACAAAAGAAACACATCTTAATAGTCTTAATAGTGAAAACATGAGAGAAGGAACTCGGGTAGCTTGAAGTGGAAGATGTGAGTTTAAAACGTGGGCTGATCAAAAGAACAGATAACGCTGATCCACACTCCAGCACAGTAGGTGGCGCTATAGCGCTGGATGTCACCTGCCATAAAGTGTAAGAAAAAGACAAAGAAGAACCTTTTTGCTCATACACATGGACGGGCTTCAAGCTTTGAGGAAAAACATGGCTTCATGGAGAAAGAAATGTGTTTTGGTGAGTAACGCCGAGCGTAAAGAGAAACTTTAGTTTTTTTTCCTGAATGTCACATGTTGTGTTTTGCTGCTTCTGTGTGTTTTTATGGACTTTTCGCCTGCTTGTTTTGCCCTTTGGGTTTAAATCTGAACTTAAAGAGGCCCGAGTTGAACCATTTACAGCAAAGAAACAGTGAAGTTGCATTTGAGTCCGCGTGTTTTTCCGAGCTCTTCGTGCAACTGCTGACTTAATTTTTTGCTGCGTATACATAAAACTGGAGAAGCCTTGAAGGCATTTCAATAATGCAAATCTACAACAGCGGTTGTAGGTGAAACATTTCTACTGCGATTAATTAATGGACTTTTTTACAAATCCAAGCCTTTGCTGAATTTAGTCTTTCATACACAAAAGGTTTGAGCAGCCTTGAAGAAGATGAGTTGTAAAGTAGTCTGTACTCATTTTCTTGTCATTGGCTGCTGCTGCTGCAAAAAAAAAAAAATGAAGTGTCGAGGAAAGAGGAAACGAGTGTTTATTTTTCCTTTTGACACGTCGCCATATTTGAAATTCTACAATGGGGATTTTAACAGGTTTTTAAGGGCCTTAGAGGTCATGAAACTCATTCAGCAAATAAATGACTGCAGGAACTTTCAATTCAAGTGAAATAGGAAGAAAAGAAAACGGCAACATGATTGCTTCGACTTTTTTTTTTTTCCCTCCTCAGACAGCAGCATTATACGTTGAGACTCGGAGTAGTTTTACTTCATTTAACATCGAAACAAGATGCACCGAGTCTGCTATCAGTGTCGGCGCCGCTTCAAATGTAATATCGGCATTTTATTATTCTCCCTGAGAGGCAGCAGTCAAAAATCATATGCTGTTATTTGTAAAGTTGTTTTTTTTACAAACAACACAGTCGCTGTGGCCTGGCCTCCTGATGACCTCCTGATGACCTCCTGATGACCTCCTGATGACCTCCTGATGACCTCCTGATGGACCGGAACAAATTAAAAGAGGCTTCGCAGATAGACGCGGCTTTTTGTTCCGTCATAACACAGAAATTTCACCTGTTTTGTGTCATAAAAACGCAACTGTAAAAAAACAACAAAAAAAAAAAACGTCTCCCATCTGGCAGCTTCCATTTTTCTACATTTACCTTTTTCACACTGTGACTTCTGACTCGTTAACTAGTTCAGATCTTCAGCTGAAACCTGCTCCGCTACTTCATTTCCGAACACGTAGCCGAGTTCTCACCTAAAGTAGAGAAGATATTGTGAATCAAAATGTGACACTTGGTTTGTGTAGTTTGGTTCTCATGATTTGAATAGTGAAAAAAAAAATGGCACGCTGCTTTTATTGTCAAGAAAAGATTCAACTTTTGTTTTCCTAAAAGAAAAAGGCCAACAAATTTTGGTTTGTAAAATCCAACATATCAGATCATAAAACATAAAGGTGCCTTATTCTCCAATAAACTGAATGATTTCTCTTTTTGATGGATCATGCGTGCACATGCGTGGATATTTTCTTCTGCAGCTCGTGATGCAAACTAAGATCTCAAAGATTAGTACGGTCCAACAGATCTGTTTCCTCTTGAACTTAAACGTTACGATGAAGCGTGAGTGAGGCTGCGACACCATCATTTACTCTGGTTTTCTTCTTCTACACGTCGTTCCTCGGTCTGTCTCTTTGACTTGGAGCCTCGCGGTGATGAAGTCGGTGCCCACCAACTCCAGTTCGTCTAAACCGGCGAGCGTGACGACCCGGAGGTCGTTTTCCCTGAATGAGGGCAGGTCCAACGGGTTTCAGACCAATTTCCGGTGATATTTACGAGCCGTTTTTTTTGTTGTTTTTAGATCGTGCGACGTTCAGGTGCGTTTACCGCGCGGGACATTTACCGCTGCGACCGGCATCTCGGGAAGGAAATGATCAAAATGAAGAAATCAATTCTTTGATTTAAATCGCAGGGAAAAGATCTTTGTCTCATCATCGCTTCGTCCAGCTGGATCGCGGACGTCTCTTCTCGCCGCGAGGACACTTCTGGCACTTAGTTGATCATTTTCGTCGGTGTCGCACGTTCGGTGACCCCAATATCACCCGCCGTCACTCATCGTTAGCGCGTTCGTGAGCGCGCCTCCGACGACGGCCCTCGTAGGGAATTTAACCATTTGCATAGAAAAATTGCTTTTCCTCCACGCGACGACAAAGCCGCTGTTTTGCATAATTACAAATGATGAGCGGCGGCCGGACCGAGCTGACGTGGGCGCGTTGGACAATTAGGAGGAAGATTGGCGCGGCGACGGATACGATGTGTGTCGGTTGGACTCGGAGGACTCGTCGCATAACTGGAGACTTATTTCATTTCCTGTCTGTTTTAAAAGAGATTTTTTAGAAATTAAGTTTTGCAGTTCTTCTTGGTTTCTTTTTGTGACGGTAATAAATCACATTTCAGTCAAGTCCACTTGGCACAAGTTGTAGTATCGACAAAGTAGGATTAAATCGAACATTCAGTATAAATACGGTTTATTTACTGTTTCTAATTGTTCTTAATTAAAACAAAATATGAAAGCAACTTTTGAAAGCATACAGAAATGCTTCCTACTTGGTTTTTGCTTTGTTTTTTTATGGGAATTAGTGGGTATCAATTTGGTTAGCTTCACTTAGCTTAGCATAACTACTGCTCGCCTCTGTCCAAACTTGGTCGTACCTTTTGAAATAAGACACATTTTAAGAATATACGATATCACGTAATTTACTTTTACTATTACTACTAACTATTTGTACCTAAAGATATGTACATACGTGAGTTTCTGGCCACTTTGGATCAGATTTTTTTTTTTACTAACGTGTTAGCAACCTGTTGCCTATTTTACAAACCCAGCAGTCATTTGGAGTCGTAGGTCCGATGTCCACTCGCCTCGTAGCTGCTGAAGAACTTGAAGAAGAACATTTGACTCTCTCTCTCTCGAGCTGCTGAATGTTCCACTTTTCTTTCACCAGCTTCTCTCCAACTCTGACATTTGGACACCGGACGGATTTGTTCCCCGGGGCGTTTTTATGAATTTTAGAAACGACGGTTTGTGAAATGATCTGACTTCTCGGGTCTGAACTTATTTCTGTGCGTAGGAGGGGAGGGGGTTGAATAATCGTGTGCAGCGTAACACCTGGGAACTGAACGAGGCTGGAAGATGAAGTTCTTCCATCAAGGCGGCGGATGAAGTGTTTTCGTGTTCACTTCTCTGCAGCCTCAGATTTTCCATCTGGAAAACGCTGACGCTCCCTCAGCGTCCGGCGAGTGCAGCGTCGATAAAATCAGTCTTCACTTTACATCGAAGAAAAAGCCGAGACTCTTCATGTCGAATGAAAGTTTAAACGCAACATGAAGCATAATCAGATACCTGCATTAAAGAATAAAAACGGCGTTTCAGTCTGGGTTGTAACTGGAGGAAAGTAGCAGCGTCGAATCGACAACCTCGTCCAGTGATGAACTCTTCAGCTGTTTACGAAGAGGATGAAGCTGGAAGCAGGACTCCCTCAATTATATGCCGGCAAATTTAGGAGTTTTGCATATAAAGCACAGACTGGATATAAAAGTGTTCGTAGCTTCTGATCCAGAAGTGTCTTCAGCTGCAATACCAGCGAGTGCCACTAGAGGTCGGCTCCAAAAAGCCTCCGGCTCCATAGACTCCCATTCAACTTCTCTCATCAAATCCAAAGCCAATACATTTTTTTGTATTTTCAGGCAGCAACACGGACGACTCGGTGTTCGCTAACGGTCCGAGCGCTGAGCTCTTTCAGCCGCGGAGCAGAACTTTTTTCCGGCGATGCCATTTCCCGGCCAACTTCCTCCTCAATCTGTCTCGCTCCGGCGGCGTCGGCGGTGGAGGAGAAGACTCGAAGTGATAACGGAGTAACGGAGATAAAACAGACAGAGGAAACACGCACACACGACGAGCGGCAAAGCGTGTTCAGACGGATGTGTTGGAGAGCTATTAGAGCCTGTCACAGTTGGCTTGTCACAGATCTACACACACACACACACACGCACACACACACACACACACACACACACACGCACACACACACACACACACACACACACACCACCTTGCACAATACTAATTCTCACAACTGTACACACAAGATGACATACTCCCCGCTGTGGCAATCATGCAGAGACACACACACTCATTCCTACATGTCTGTGTAACTGTCTTATACACACACACACACACACACACACACACACACACACACACACACACGCACACACACACGTCTGCCTTCCGTCTCTGGGAATCAAAGGCAGTGGCAGCAGGTATTTCCGATGTGCAGACTTGAGCAGTTTCCAAAGATAAGAGCTGCGACTGAGTGGCTCTGCTGCCATCTGGGTAGTGTGTGTGTGTGTGTGTGTGTGTGTGTGTGTGTGTGTGTGTGTGTGTGTGTGTGTGTGTGTGTGTGTGTGTGAGATGGAGTCCTCAGTCCAAACACTTTCTGTCTCTCCAAATGTCACCGTGCATGGTGGAGGAGGAGGCTCACCTGTAGCCAGGTGCGCTCCTTTAAAGAGCGCCTTCGAATACGTAGTATGAATCACAACTTTTCTGAATTTTTCTTTTTTTTTTTCTGTTCGTGTGAGAAAAAACTTTGATCTCTGCAGGTGTCGGCCCGTTTTTAACTCATTTGTTCGCACAAAATGACAAAAACGGATACAAGAAAGAAAAAAAACACTGCAAACTTCTATTCAGGCTGCGGTTGATTGCAATAAGAAGTCTAATTACGTTTAAGATAAAAGTTTGCCTCATTTTCAACCTTCAATCAAATGACAGGATATTGATAATGTGATTTTTTTTTTTTTAAGGTAACAGAGTTAATTCATTTAAAGGCTGTCAACAAACAATGAAACAAAAACTATCACAAATGCATGAAAACGTTTTTGTTTTTTTTTACAGATTTGAAGTCAATGAACTCGTATCAGATTCGACCTCATTTGAGATATTTGGCTTCTTGTGTTAAATGAAAAATAGATTTTTATACCGATTTTTAAACCCAAATTCAAAGAAGTGGGATGTAAAAACATCTGGAATCGTTGCGGAATCATGTTTATTTGGATATGAAAACATTTTAAATGCAAAGTTTTGCCCCGGTGGCTGCTCCGTCGAGAAGATCGTTACAAACTCTTACAAGTTTAAACATAAAACAAAAAAACCAACAACTCTTGATCCCTCTTCAGACGAAACTTCAGGTTGCTCGTTTCAGCGTTTCAGCGCCGCGTGCCAGCTGGCTCCGCTGCTGAACATTTTGGACAGCTTGTTGCCACGCCGCCACGCAGGATGCGTGAAACCTCGGCGGGCTCATTGTTTTTGTCTCGGTGAGAAATATATAGGGAGCCGGCAGCTTCGGGCCCGATGAGCAGCATGTTGCAGAATGTGAACTGTGTGCGTAACATCTGATGTAATTCTCTGCTGTCTTGTAAAAAAATAAAATAAAAAAAAGCAGACATGGTTGCGGGAGCAATTTAGCGACTGTCCATCAAGCCGGGGAGAAAAAAGTCTTTGATCAGGCGGGGGGGAGGGGGAGGGGGGGGGGGGCAGCTCTTTGATGCAGTGACCCAGCGTGTCTTTTTTTTTTTTTTTTTTTGAGTGCTGAGGGAAAAGATTGGCTGCTGCACCTCCTGAGCACTTTACAACCCGAAGGTAATAATGCTCATTTTATACTTCACATTGGGGAAAGCGCGCCCGGTGCTGCCGGTTCCTATCTCGGCCCCAAAAAAAAAAAAGAGCGCCGCAATGGAATTGGCTTGTGTGAGATTTCCCCCCTAAAAGCAATCAATAGCGTTCCCATCCGAGGTCGCGTGTCACCGTGTTCGGTCGGTGTTCACGCGGTTCGGCAGTAATGAGGTAAAGAGAGGACTTTACAGGGAAGATTAGGATTTAAAAAAAAAAAAAAGTTTCTCCGATGAATGCAAGCGGTGCAGAAATGCTTTCGGGCAGAAAATCAAACTGAACCAGACTTTTTTTTTTACTAAATTAAAAGATATCCAACTTAGTAAATTAGTGATTAATTGGACCCTTGCTGTCTCACATGCTGTTTGATTTGTTTTGCTCAGATGCTGCTTTCAGGGTTGTTTTTTTCACTATGACCTGAAGATAAACTCTATTTAATCCAGTAAAGACGACATGATTGCAGCAGAAAAGAAAAAATGATAAAGTGATAAGACGGAGACGTGAAATGTTGTCAGTCATTTCGCTTGTCTTTCAAATGACGTACTTTCCTTCATCGACGAATAAATAGTGTACTAATTATACGAAGATACTGTTGTCTGCTGCTCTGCACTCACTTGAAAAATAAACCGGAACATTTGAACGCATCACCCGCCAACATCTCTGCTGGCTTTAATTATTTTACCCAGAAATTAACGTGCTTTTGTTCCCTTTTTGTGCCCTGCAGGAAGCTGCAGCTTCCTGACGCCTATAAATTTGAAAATCTTCGCGTCAGCGTTCCCTCCTCTTTTTTCCTCTACGTTGCCGAGATGGCGAACGTTTAGGGTAAAAAAAAAGTGTCCATCGTTTGAATTTTTGGACCATTTTTTTTTTTTTTAAAGTGGCGTCATCCAGGTACTTCGGAGCATGTTTTCATATTCAAAAGAGTGAGTGTAAGTAAATAAGTGCCATTTGGAACTGATTGCCGTTTTAATTGCACCTTGATGAGCAAATCAGGATTTTTTTTTTTAATGTAAAACAGTAAGACACAAATTATCCTCTCAGTTCAGTCACATCTGCAGCTACGAGGAGGACGATAGAGACGAGAACCTCGGTCGATATGAATAACCACCAGGTCCCTCGGAGCGGAGGCAGAGTTGTGGTTTTATTACGGCTCTGGCGGGAGGAAGCAGTCGTTTCCTGTCAGCGGGGTCATAAACGCAGGTCATAGTTCAACAGGAGACGGTCGAGGCAGACAGATGCATCGGAAATGTTCAGCTGTCTCATCCATGACGAGAGAGAGTGGACGAAGCGCCCTGAGGACGACAGGACGGATCCTCCTGGTGTCGCTGCTTTAAAAAGGCCCTCCAGAATGATCAGTTTAATTACAGGAGGAACACGTCCAAATATGGGCCTTACAGCGCACAGCATCCTGTAACCTGCTCTGTCAACACTGTCCGTAATTCATGTCATTAAAGCAGATTTGAACGCGTGACACGATGACAGGACCGACGGAGACGCAGAGCGAGAGATGAAAACGATGGAGGCTCCGGTCGTCAGCCTTTTACAGATTCAACCCCTGCGTGACGAAAAACCAGCCATCCATAATGGATCGCATGTCTCCTAGCAACAGCGGGCAACCTAGCAACAGGATCTTAGCAACAGCAACAAACCTGCCGCCTCCTTGCCCGCCGGCCAATGGGGGAGCGTTTTTTTATGACGCCCAGCAGCCAATCAGGGGAGGGAGCGGCGCCCGGCGAAGAGATAGAGAGCGAGGAGGGTGTGTTTTTCATCGCACAGCTGATTGGGCACACGGACAGGGAACGCATGCATATACAAACAGGACACACACACACACACACACACACACACACACACACACACACAGTCGTAGCCTTCGCATCTGTATAAGTGTGCACTTCAGGGACACACAGAGTGAGTCGGTGCAGGACACACACTCTCAGGTTAACTACACACACGTTCAGGACGCACACCTAAATTCTTTTGGTGATAAGAACCACCGAGTATTCGCACCATCTGCATTAGAGATGTGTTGGCGAAATGCAATCAGGTGTTTTCAAATGGTCAGTATGTGTTTTTAAAGAGTTGCTAAAATTACAAAAGATCTTTTTTTTTTTTTTTTTTACATATTTGTATGTAGTGTTTATTCATACGGATAGTTTTGGTTTTATTTGAGGTTTTGATCAGAGACTGTATATAAAAATGGACATGAAAAATGAGTTCAATGCAAATAGTACCGTAAACTGTAATACCAGCAAGTGCCACTAGAGGTCGGCTCCAAAAAGCCTCCGGCTCCATAGACTCCCATTCAACTTCTCTCATCAAATCCAAAGTGAATAAAATGTGTCCATCAGTTATCTCGGTGTTGTTAGCTAAAGTCACTCCTTCTTATTAGTTTTCTGGAGGTCCATCTGAAAATAATCCCTCATTCATTAGAAAAGAAGATTCAAGAAGACCTGTTTTTGGGGGCGTGTCTGTTTGATTGACAGGCCTGTGGTGCAGTCAGGTTACAGCTATCGGTGGGCGGGACGTAGTATCGTCAGGTTTCCAATATGGTCACTTCTGGCTTCAATATTGCAAGATGGCGTCAAAACAAAACATTCACAAAACCGACGGCTGACATCGTTGGTTTGCTGCTTTATTTTGAAAATGCTTTTGAGATCACTGCATTCACCCGACAGAGTGATTGGATTTTTATTTGTGGCATGACATTTAGTACATTGAACAGATTTTTTTTGCAACAGTTTTCATCAGCTTGGTGTCTTTACACAAAATGTAAAAACAAAAAAAGCCTTTGAAGTGATGTCAGTGAATTATCCGGAGTAATTGTGACATTTTTACTGAAAACACACGACACTTCAGTTTTCTAAATGTCTTTTTTTAATTTTTGTATTATTGCTCTGATCCCATTCATCTCATAGTGGGATGAAAGCAGATAGACATGTCAAAGCAAAATGTATCTGGATGACGGCTTCGCGTTAGAGGAAAATAAAATAAATCGCTCTTTTGTAATCTGGGTGAACAAATGCTTCAATAGTTTCGTCTGACAGTCGAGATCCATGACACAAAGCGTATCATTCTGCGTCTACGCGGATCAATTATTAAACGATTCATTGTCGGGTTTTTGTGGCAAGATTTTTATAACGGCAATGACAACATTCAGTCACTTCATCCTTGTCCTATTACAAGTCAAAATAAAAGCAGTTAAAGAGTGATAGAGCCGATGAAGTCGTTTAGAAAGCACTCTTAAAGGAGACGTTCGGGATTTATAAAGTCTGTTTTAAAACATTACTCTACATTTCTTCGTCAGTTCGGGCTCTCGAGATTTTGAAATGCAAAAAAGCAGAGCCCTCATTCCATGCAAAAAAAAAAAAAAAATGCCGAGTCAATATCTTTAAAACTTTCAGTCCATTTAGTCCAAATTTCCCTCTTTTTATTTCCCTGGAAAAGTAGTTCCCTGCAGATGAAGGCCTGTGCATTTTGTCCTCCATTTTCTCCCAGCATGCAGTAGTTGCAAAACAGCTTAAAAAATACAGATAAACTCAAGTTAACAAAGAGCTAACAACGTTAACATACAGCTGACGAAGCTAACCAACAGCTAATATAAAAAATAGCAACCAGCTAACAACGCTAACAACCCTCAGACGCCTCAGAAGGTCCCGGTCGAACTCGGTGTTGACAGTCTGACCCCGGGGGACGAATTCACGGTTGCACAACCTCCCGACAGTGAAGCTCCGCCCCTCTTTGAAACCTGACTGTCACTCAGAACGCCTCACCCGGCTCGTCGCTTCATCGCCGCAGACTTTCTGAAGCATTTCTATTGACCTTTCCCAGTTTTGACCCCAAAAATCAGATGTTTCTCTGCTCCAGTTTCAGGAAATCACAAATGTTCACGTTACCAACGAGTGTAAATCAAGCGACGTAACGTGGAATACTTCCTCGTGAAGGTTACTGCTTTTCCTCTCGCCCCGCGTACGTCTCTGGACGTCTTAACAAATAAAACTTCCAATAGAGCCAGGCGTCGTTGTTTTTTTCACGATTTTACATTGTTTTGAATCCTTTTTTTCAGCCTTGTATTTCCTCGTTATTGTTGCCTGGTGTGAAGTATGAAGTAAGCAGCGCTCCACTGTCCATCTCACAAGCATTGCACCGTTTAAAAAGGCTTCCCTCCTATCTAGTGACTAAAGCTAATATATCTCTGAGGAGACTCCACACCCCCGGGCAAAAGAAAAGATGTACCTTTAAATGAGTAGTAATGGTGTCTTGCTACCCCCCACCCCCTCCAATATGGCCTCCCGCTCTGCAGACATACGTGGACTTTTCAATTCCCCGGACCAAAGGTGTGAGTATTATCTGGAGATTCATTCCCTGCCCTTAAATGGAAGAATGAAAAGTGAAGCTTAAAAGTCACCTGCTTTTTTTTTTGTGTGTGGGAGCTTGACGCGCCTCATTCTTCATTCAGTACGAAGCAATCTTCAAACCAAGAGAGGAGGAGGAGGAAGAGGAGGAAGAGGAAGGGTGCTTTAGAGTTAAGATGGCGTCTCCATTTTCAGTTGTTTGTGATTTACCAGCTGGATGTGTTTTGGTCATGAACACCAAACGGAGGGAATCCTTGACTTTGTATTTTCAGGAGAGACGTTGATGCTTTTTGAATGGAATCTATTAGAGGTTGTTGTTGTTTTGGAGCCAGCCCCTAGTGGCCCTCAGTGGTATTGCACTTTTAAGGCACTTACTTATCAGAACTAAGAGACTACGTCCATTTTTATAAATATTCTAAGCTGTAGACACGGTAGCAGTTAATCAGTTATTCAGCAAAATCAATATTTAATTTGAGCAATTTCAGCAACTGATTAAACGTTTCAGTGATTTAACGAGGGAAAATGTCAAACATTCAATAATTCATCTTTTGAAATTTGAGGATTTGTTGCAAAATAGTCCACTGATTGCAACAAAAAATGTAATATTAAAATCAATAAATGACAAAATAGCCCTTCTTGCAAGCAACAAATACTATAAATTGTCATATTCACGCTTTCGAAAACGGGTATTCAGCGGATGAACAAAGCACGAGTTTGAGCTGAATCCCTCGAAATGATTGCATGTGCATGTCTATTATAAAAAAAAAAGAAGAAAAAAGCATCATTGTGTGTGTAGGCGGACGCCATTAAAATATCTGACAAGCAGAAAGACACCATCCTCGTTCAGACCGAGATCAGAAAGTTCGGAGTCCCTCGACAGGTGGTGCAGCAAAAAAACTAAAAAAAAGCCCTGACTCGGTGCTTCAGTGTGAGTGAGTCACCCACGGCTCTCTAAATAAGTCATTAAAGGGAACTCGCAGTTTGACATGACATCCAATCAACCAGGATCACATTTGGACTTCTGGATATTTAATATTTAAACCTGTTTTTTTTTTTTTCTTTCTCACCGAAGTGAATCGGAAAATTGAATTGCAAATCTCTCCGGCTGCTTTTTGAAGACTTGTCTGGATATTTGGGGAAAGAGAGAGAGAGAGAGAGAGGTTGAAAACAAATGTCGGTGTAATGAAATCCTGTCGAGGGTCACATGATGACCGCTGAGGGGAAAACGACACACGTTTTTGTTTGATTGACAGTCAGGTTACGGCTATCGGTGGGCGGGACTTATTATCACATCGAGTCCGATCCACCGCTAGCTCCTCCCCCAGCTCGCCCAAATACGCTCCGCTCCACCCGCCGCCGTGATTTGGACCTGAATAATATTTGGAAACTTAACGGCAAAAAGCGATCGAAATATCGGTGTCCATTTTCTAAATATCCCGGTTTGCTTCCTCCAAAATTCAACGTGGGCGGCGGGAGTGCAAATCCATCTTTTTTTTTTTTAAGTTGATGTGTGGTCAAAAGAAGTGTTGCTTGGTGGTTGGACGTGTTCGACCCGTTAACCCGCCTCTCTCTCTTATCTTTGCTCTCCCACTCGTCCTTTGTACTTCATTTCCACTTTTTTTTTTTTTCCTCCCGTTAGATTTTGCTTTATTGTTGGATGAGGCAGCGCTTCTGAAGGAATTGCATGAAAACAAAACAAAATACCTTCAACATGACGGTAAAATGTTCCTTCTCCCTTTTTCTCCTTTTTTTTTTTACACCTCGTATTTTTCTGGCTTCCTCTGTCGTCCTTCCTCCCTCTCTTTCGTGCACACACACACACACACACACACACACACACACACACACACTCACACTCACACCTCACACACACACACACACACACACACACACACACACACTCACACACACACACACACACACACACACACACACACACACACACACTCACACACACACACACACACACACACACTCACACTCACACCTCACACACACACACACACACACACACACACACACACTCACACCTCACACACACACACACACACACACACACACACACTCACACACACACACACACACACACACACACACTCACACTCACACCTCACACACACACACACACACACACACACACACACTCTGGCTCTCAGGATTTATTTCTCTCCATCACTGCTCAGATTAATCAGCAGCTTCCTGCCAGTGTCTGACAGTTTTCCCCTCGTTGGCTGGCCTCCAAATCAGACAGTGTTAGACACCAGCTCCCTGTCCTGTCCTGTCTGTCTGTCTGTCTGCCTGCCTGTCTGTCTGCCTGCCTGTCTGTCTGCCTGCCTGTCTGTCTGACTCTTCCTCTCCGTCCGTCTGCTTTATCCCAGCTGGCCGTAAGATGTCACTACGGTTCGCTTCGTATTTACTTCAGTTTGTGCCGTATAACACAACTAAGATATATAGTGTGAAGTATCACAGGAACATTTTTTTTTTTGGATGGGCCTGAGGTGCAGATGAAAATCCATTTGGGTTTGATTATGTACACAGTTTATGTCGAGTTTGAACTGCAGATCCCTTTAAGTTTGGCTCCAGCAGCAACCAACACCCATTAGTTTGTGAACTGTCATTTTGAAACCTCGAGTTCGACATTTCGACCTTCGGCACCTTTTTTATGGAACCAGAAGTGACCATATTTGGACGAGCTGGGGGAGGAAAGCGAGGAGTGAATCTGACTCCTTCTAATTGGGAACTCAAGGACACTGCGCCTGGTCATTTATAGGCCTGTCAATCAAACTGACACGCCCCCTAATATGAGGCCTAATATCTCCTTAATAATGAAATTATTTTCAGATTGGACCACCAGAAAACTAATAAGAACGACTGACTTCAGAAAATGACTCATTCATTGACTTGAGAGAAGTTGAATGGGAGTCTATGGAGCCGGAACCTTTTTCGGAGCCAACCCCTAGTGGTCACTCGGTGGTATTGCAGTTTAGGTCACTTCTGCAGCTATAAAACAGATGACTCATATTTCACTGTCAGAATTCTATCCATTCATTAAAAAAAAAAAAAACATCTGAAAGGTCTGGAGGAGAACATTGATTGAGTTATTTTATGGCCATACAGCTAAACAGGAAGTTCCCAGAGTATTAGTGCACATACTTTAACTGCACAGCTCAGTTTTCATGCGCCGGGAACATCTCACCAGACTACATTCATATTCTGTCAGGGTCTCTGCCGTCCGTCTAGCGGCCCGTCCGTCTCGTCCGTCTCGTCGCAGTGAGTCAGCATGTCGGTGGAGAGTCACCTTAATTTAGTCCACAGGGAAGCTGTGTCGGCTGCTGAATATCTGTCTCTCACCTCCACACTTGTGTTTCATTTGGAGGCGCTGCCTGCATGTTGACAAGCCTGGTACACACACACACACACACACACACACACACACACACACACACACACACACACACACACACACACACACACACACACACACAGTTTTACCGGTGCTGCTGAATATTCAAACAGGGGAACATTGCGAGTGTACGCCCACACACTCCTGTTAATACAAGCATGCAAACCTTAAGTGATTAACTCCGGGTACACCGGAGCTGTTCAGCGCGCGTACGAGCAAATTTATGCAGCAATAGTTCGACACGTCGGGATTTTCAGAACAGAAGATGGATACCGCAGTAAATCTGAAGCTGCTGCCAAGGTTTTTTAGGTTTAGCCACCAAAAACCATGTGATTAGGATTTGGCACAAAAAGTACTTTGTTAAGGACCATAACTACTTGGCTTTCTCTCAGAATCGGACCTCGGCCCTCTGGGTGGTGTGAGTCTCGGGTTTGAGCACACCTCACCATTCGGACTTCATCACTCGGCACGCTCTCGTGGACCGACGGTCGTATTAAACACTTTAGTGAGAACTCAACACAACGAACTGACTCGAAGCAGAACTTTTGATGCACTCAGTGGTTCACGAAGTAAAATAAAGTGAACAAACTACACTCAGCAGGTAAAACAAATCTTCGAACTGAACTCCACAAAATGAAAGTGATCTGTAATTTCCACCAATGAGGGGACAGCATCCTCTAAACAAAGTGTTTCTCAAAAACATGAAGCGTCGTTAGCCGGCCTTACTGGTGTCTGAGATAACGGACTGGAAAACCGAACTCCAGCCACGGCAGGGTTTACGTCGCTGCATCCCACAGGACTCACTCAAACATGAACAGTTAATCTGGCACTGTATGAAAACATGATCACCAGGTTTAAAACAGACATGTGTGTCGTCGCCTCTCTTAACCGCTCCGGTCTCTCTACTACTTTCTTCTTCTGCACTCCCGTCCTCTAAATTGATATTTCCCCGGCTCTCTCTCCTCCTCTCCATCTCCTTCATGTCTCTCTGCCTCTACTTATTTAATTTGGTATCACATTAGGGCTCCGGAGGAGAAAGTTAATTACGCAGCATTTTAAATTATGAATTGCGATACAGTTTAGTAACATATTGCCTCATTTCTCACCGTGGACTGAGGCGGCGATGAGATTTTTCACAGTTACTTTGCAGGTATCAAAGGTGCCATGCTCACTGGGATCTTTTATTATTAGTTGAATTTTATATTAACTCGATATCATCTTTTGTTAAAACCCACATGACAGATGAAGGGCTTCATTCCAAAATGAGATATCATATGAATTAAATATGGAGCAAAAATTGCTATCTGTATTCCTTCAAGTCAATATTTCTTACTTAGCAGTAACCTATAATATGTCTGTTATAACACGTATAAAAGTAAAAAAAAAAAAAAAAGACTTTCTAATAATTATATAGCGGAGATGGCAATGATAACAATTTGATCAGTTCAACACATCTAATCTAATCATTATTTTTCCTTGAGCATCTGTACAAAGTAGTGGATTGTCGATTTAAAGGACCAGTTCACCAAAGAAACAACTTTTTCTCACGTACCCATGCAGACAGGTTTATATTGTCCAGGTTTCGGTCTCCGCTCCGATACAATGGAGGTGAATGGAGTTCTGTTTGTGCTAAAAAAAACAAAACAATATGCATTTCAAGAAGTTTAAAGAAGATGGTCGAATGAAGGCAGCATCAACCTGGTGGAATATAGAGTCAGTGATTTTCTTCTGACTATAACTCACAGTAAAGGAAAAAAACAAACAATCACGCAACCTATAATCTGCTTTTCTGTCCAACCATCCCATTGTTGTTGTTATCCAGTGTTTTAGGTGGGGCTGTGTACAGTGCTGCCACCTGCAGGTCACATCTGAGCCCAACCTGGTATCTCAGCAAAGCGTGAAATAGACACGCCCGTCCACTAAAGCAAAAATGTGAGATAGCCACGCTTTGGGCTGCCGAGGCGTTAAAGTTACACGTTTTGAAGGTGTGAAATTTAAACACAAGTCATCTCATGTGGGTGTCCAACAACACAGGAACATAGGACATTTTTTGGTGGTACAAGGAGGCAGGAGGGATTAGTCACAAACTATCATGTGGGATGATGAGGTTTTGAGTCCAGGAAGTGACGAGGTTTTTCCTGAGTTGTTTTTTGTTTCCTAACCCCAACCGTGAGCTCATTTAACCCCAATAATGTGTTTTAACTAAAAGTTTCCTTTTCCTGTCAATCACATGACTCAAAGCATGTAAGTAGGTTTCATTTTCATCCACTACAGGAAAAACATGCAACTTTCACGCTTGGACGGCCCAAAAGTGTGTCTATTTCACGTTTCTGCTGTAGTGGACGGGCGTGTCTATTTCACGCCTTGCTGTGATACCGGGATGCTGAATCAGCTTTATTAAAACAGAGTTTACTGGGGGACCCTCCTCAATTGCTGAAGCTGCTGAATTTGCTGAAATGTTCACCTCCACTGTATTTAGTGGTAGAAAATCTCAGAAAAAAAGAAATCTCTTAAAAAACTGACAGTTAAAACTTAAATTGTCTACGCTAACAAGAATCTGACTGCTTAAGGTTAAAGTTTTAGTTAAACTAATCTAGATCTGCTCGTTAGGTTTCCAGATTAAAACATATTGGCAACAAACTGTCAGCATCAGTCTGCGGTGCTCACCGTCCACATCTGGTCCGTACGTGTCATTATAAACACCGCCACTCGCAAATATAAGTGCAGGATTTGCGGTGAGATCAGGGCTCCCACATTTACACTCTATACTGTTCCTGACCCCCGGTATCCCCCCCCACCCCCCCAGTCATTTACATTTATATTGAATTAGAAGCCATGGTGGAGAGCGAGTGGAGGCAGCCGAGACTGATTATAATGGGAGATTACGGGCCGACTGCACCACCATTATGTCGTGTAATTACAAAGAGAGAGAGAGAGAGAGAGAGAAGGAGAGAGAGGAAGAGGAGGTGGAGGAGGAGGAAGAGGAGGAAGATGGGGGCCCCTCTTGGATTCCCAGATGCCAGGATCTATTTCATTAAGGGGAAATAATGTCTCTCTGCTTTTCCCCTCCACTTATTTCACCTGTAAATATTACAGAGAGCCGAACATTCCCCTCTTTTACACCTGTTTTTATGGGTCACGTATTATTGGAGACAAATATCAAACGAGGCGTTAACGCCCCCCTCCCACCCCCCATCAGGTGATTTACCTCCGCGTCTCGATCTGCTTTATGGCTTCATTTGACTGCATCGATCTGCTGTTGTAATGCTTGTAGGATTACCGGGCCGTGCACTCGGGGAAAAGATGTAATGGGGTCAACGTAATGTAAAAGCCCCGTTGGGAAAGATTATCTGTTGTGTTTCCCCTCCTTGTAAAGTAATTGTAGGTGTGACAGCCCGAAGAAGAAGAGTCCAGTTTTGTAGGATTAGTAATCACAGGGAACATAAATTCAATTAAATCACAATTAAAACTAAATTCAACTAATTTTCCAGCCGTAAAACTTTCAACAGATCCGTGAGCAATCCTTTTCCCACCAACTCCCATCAAACCAAATGAACTCAGCTTTTTTTAAATTTATATTTCATATCCAGCATAACACGGATGAACATTTTTAGGGGGGGTGCATTCAGTCCTGCCTTCGAAACGGACAAGATGCTTCTCAGAGGACTTCAGATCTCTGACATGTTGTTTGGGAGCAAGAGTTCAAAAAAATGAAGGCAATAAGAGCGTTTAGTGAAATGTAGGAAAACAGCTGGATGTTAAGAGCAGCTCCACGGCTAATGGGGGAGTCATCGAGGGAAGAGGTCAGAGGTCAGAGGGGGAAGTGATGTCACCTGGTTAAAAGCCTTATTGCTTCAGCAGTTGGAGGCGGTTGCTGTGATGCCAAAATAATCCTGTCAATCAGTCAGTAAACATGGATGACTTTGGAGTTTCAAAGTTGAAATAGTAGAAATATAAATCCATTCCTTTTCTTTTTTCTTTTTTTTTTTTTTTAGATTTCATGAAGGTAGATGAAAATACGACGTTTAACTCGCTACCCTCTGTGACTTCTGATTTCAAGTGATCCCTTGGTGTCCTGACTCGACATCCCGTTTCTATGGAAGCAGGATGTTGGAGGTTTTCAACTTCGCCCACTGACACGGTGCACGGACAAGGAAGAAGAATCTCCCCGAAGGTCAAAACTCCAGCAGAAAACTGGTTGTGTATAGAAGAACTATAAATTTAGACCAATGCGTTCTTTGGCTCGTGGCCTTCGTCGGGATCAACATGAAACACGTCGCAAAACACACTTAAAGTGTTTTTAAAAATGTGTTTCGGTGATCTCGTGTCAATCCCTCGTCATTAAATCTATATTTTTTGTTTGTTTGTCCAAAAGTGTCTGGATGGAGTCGCTATTTACATCCGTAGAAAACAGCAGGAAATCTCAGGTATGGTTTTGTGTGTTTTCTCCATCTTGCAGGTCCTCAGTTCGCTGTTTGGAAAGTCGTCTGTCTTTCCACCCACATGTTCATGTTTTACAGTCTGACTATAAATGAGGATAAAACTCTTCAAATCTATTTTAATTGAATATTTAAAGGGATAAATCTTCATCTTTAACAACATGCAGTCACTGCGTTAGTGTTTTGTTCCCCCTCTTAAAATAGTATATTGTTAACTCGTACATTATAAATTACAGTAAAACCAAACAGTCCTGTTGTAAAAGAGAACACGCTGTCATTGCTCTTCATCCTTCAGGCTCGTCGTTGACTTTTCCATCATGACAAAGGCAATCTGGATTATTAAATTCATTTCTAAAAACTTGGCAAAACAGTGAATAAATGGACTCAGACGTCTCCTCAAAAACGGTTTTATTTCCTCTCTAGTAAAATTCAGGTTTAAAGTCTGTGAGACACACAGGATCTGAGATACGGTGGATGTAGTGGAGGTCGATTCCAAGACTTCCACTCCGATTTACGGTCAGTTTTGACGACTCTAATACGCGGCGGCATCGCTGGTATTAACAGAGAAGATGTTGGCGTTGATGGAATCAGAGAGGGAAGAGTCGAAGCTAAGTTGATTTTAAGGTCCAAAGCACATTGTAAGCTGACTGGTTCCATTTATAAATTGTCTCCAGCATGACTTCATATAACTTTGTCGCGGCACCAAGATGCATAAAGACGGAGAGTAAAAGTCTGAAGAGGTCAAACCACTAAAGAACTACTTCCCTATTGGACCATCGCATTTCTGCTTTGTGGTCAAATAAAGTTAATCGTTAAGAAACATGATTAAAAAGTTGTTTTAAGACAACTTTGATTGCAATCAACATCTTTTATCTAGTTAGTGGTTTTAGAGGTCCTAATTACTGTTAAAATATTAGATAAATCATATATAGATACAGGTTGATGTGGGTCTAATGCACACTACCTGCCACGCAGAAAGGTTACCATAACAACGAGCAGAACTAAATGAGCCAATATGGTTGTATACCAATTACCTTCAAGATGGCCGCTTAGCCTAAACATCGCTATAAACTACGTCAATGACAATGGTAGCATTTCTCGTAATTAAAGAACACAAATGCACTGTTTTTATTTGTTTTATTTTTTTAATTGTGATGACATTTTCATTTGTCAGCTGTGGGGGAAAACTCCCTTAAAACATCTCTAAAAACCTTCCATAAAGTCGCTCTCGGATCAATACATCTATACGTGAAACTTCATTAAGCGCCCTATAGGGAGGTCAAAGGTCACCACCAGATACAGAGCAGCGACCATTCACCCTGCAGTTTTTACAGCTTTCTAATGACTTTGGTTTCCTCAATTTGGAGTTGTATAAAAAAAAAACACACACACACAAAAAAAACCAATTTAAACTTCCAGGATTAATGAGGGCAATAACAACAGCCATTAAACCAGATAGCTTCGATATCTGAGGTTAAACTGTGAGGAGTTGGCGAACATCATTATCATTACCTCGTAATAAAACGCTCATTCTGTGAAACACCGATAATCCCAGACTCTTTCATATTTTATATATTTTTTGCCATGTGTGCTGTGGTTTAGTTTATGAGGTGAGAGGTGACTCAGACTGGACAATGGCCCCACCTAGTGTTTGGTTTGTACTGCAGCCTGTAATCAACCTGGTAGCAGCGTAGCTGGAGCTGCATTTACAGCTGGACAATTATTAAAATGAAGGAAAGGAGAATTTGTGGCACTAATGTGAAAGTAATGTATGCAAGAGTGTTTTTATATATTTGTGATGATGTGCCAGTAAAAGGAGCTTGGCCTAAAGCAACTAATACTCATAGAGAGATTCATTTTAATTATTTATTTCAATTAAATAAACCGGATGTGTCAGGAGAAGGCGAGAAGCTGTAAATTTACATAGTGATCTGTTTTACATATTTAGATATAAAAAAAAAAGTACAAAAAATATACTTCAAAATTCACACAAACTTTAAGTTGAGTAATAATAATACATAAAAAGGCACAAAATAGTACAAAGGACAGGTTTTATCAGTCTGATAGCAAAACATATGTAGTTCCTGCAGAATTGAAATCCAGAATAAGAATCAATATAAAAAAAATTGTTCTATTAAAATTGAAATGAGGCTATTTTTTGTTAACAAATTGACAAGTTGTATGCAAACATTATATGGGTGAAAATACAGGATTTATTTATTAATCGTAAAAACATTTATGTCAATAGCATCAAATAATGGCACAAGTGAAAACACCGTGAAAAGAAAACTAAGTTAAACTGAGACTTTTACTTTGAAGGGGCGCTTTGGCGTATACAGGAAGTAAATAAATGCTGCTTCCGTTCTACGTCCTGTTTGACGAGGGTTTGTTGAACTTTTACCTCCAAGTGTTTTGTGTTCTGTTATCGTGTCGTTCACGTCCCAACCTGCGGAGCTATGAGTGCCATTATTCCTCGGATAGAGCAGCTGTCTGCCCGCGTTGTTCGGGTTTTGGGTTGCAACCCGGGACCGATGACGCTGCAGGGAACCAACACGTACCTGGTCGGAACCGGTGAAAGGTGACGAGTCGGCCTTCATCATGTTCTCCAAAATGAAGCGTCCTTTCATGTGTTCTCCACTCCAACATATCTGCATTTGGGAAAGACAACTTGACCAAAGACAAGACAGTCCAAGAAGCCATTAGTATGTCTTCTGTTGGCTCATGGAAAGAGACGTCACGCCAAACTCCATCTAATTTTTGGGGGAATTTAGTATGTCTTTGCTCGGAGGCAATGAAATGTAGTATATACAACAAAACTGGAAGTGTTCAATTAATCATGTAGGTCTCCTGTCTACATCGGCGTTCACTCAGTGTGAAAATATTTATAGTTTTTGCTACTATTTAGGAATCCATTAGTGTGCCTTCTGTTCGCTTATGGAAAGTGACGTCACGCCAAACTCCATGTAGTTTTTGGGGGGAATTAGCATGTCCTTGCTTGTAGGCAATAAAACGCAGCATACACAACAAAACTGGAAGTATGAAATGAATAATTAAGGTCTACTGGATACATCGGCGTTCACTCAGTGTGAAAATATTAATATTTATTTTAGCTACTATTTAGGTTATTTGACTTGAGTTAGTTAAACAAAAGTTCTTCATGTTAAAAAAAAAAGAAAGAAAGCAAAATAACTAAAAACTACAAAAGAAAAAATAGGAAAATTATTAATGCATGAGTATGGATAGCTTCTTTCTGACTACATAATAATAATAATAATAACAACACATGTATTGCAGACGGGTGCTGATAGACACCGGGGAACCTGCTGTGCCCGAATACATCGGCAGCCTGAAACGTGCGCTGAAGCAGTTCAACACGAGCATCCAGGAGATCATCGTCACACACTGGCATCACGACCACACGGGCGGAGTGGAAGATATCTGCAGGGACATAACTGGTGAGAGCTGCAGCTGTCACATTACTACCGACATTTATAGTTTCAAGAGAGAGAGAGAGAAAAAGAACACACAAAAATATTCATGTTTCTTCTGTTGTCTTCCTGCAGGTTCTGAGGTGCGAGTCAGCAAACTGCCTCGGTCCACCCGAGCCAGAGAGACAGCTGGGAACAAGAGCTACACCTTCCTGAAGGATGGAGATGTTGTCCGAACGGAGGGAGCCACACTCAAGTCAGTTTTATGCAATTTTGAATGTATGGAAAGGACATGAAATAAAAACGCCGAACCAAAAACATTCTGCCGTGCCGTGCGGCTAACGTCTGAATCTTGTCGCAGTGAGTTATTTGAGCAAATTTTCTTCCCAGGGTGCTTTTCACCCCGGGCCACACCGACGACCACATGGCGCTGCTGCTGGAGGAGGAGCACGCTCTCTTCTCCGGCGACTGCATCCTGGGCGAGGGCACGGCCGTGTTCGAGGATCTCTACGACTACATGAAATCTCTGAAGGTCCTGCTGGACTCTCAGGCCGACCTCATCTACCCCGGTGAGCGAGGACACGCTGGTAGTTTGGTTACCACTGTTTTTTCTTTTTTTATCTCTCTTTCAAACCCATTCACACACACACACACACACACACACACACACACACACACACACACACACACAAGTTAGCACAGCCTAGTGGTAAAAGAGTAATGATGGAATAAATGATAACTTTCTGAATCGAGATGTTTTTCATCCCTTCTAAGATTCATTCTCACAGGTTTTTTTTTTTGCAATACATTCACCACAAAGGGCCACAGTTATGATTAGTTTTACTATTATTAATGCATTCTTCAAATTCATTAATTATTCTATTAGAAAATATAGAAAGATGCCCAACAAAAGACATTTGATCTGATTGTTTGGTTTTATTTTTTGGCCAATGATCCCGATTTTTCAACGGGTGAAACCAGCGAGTATTTATCCGTTTTTAAAGCAGAATTTCTTTTAAATTTCTGCCGATGGACCAGTTTTTGCAGCTTTGATGTCCACAGCTTTTGATGCTTGTTCTGTTCATTAAAAACTTCCCCCCCGCTGCTCTGTGTGCAGGTCACGGACCTGTGGTTCAGGACGCCGGCTCCAAGATCAGACACTACATGAGCCACCGGGACCAGAGAGAACAACAGATCCTGGCGGCCGTTCAGGACGGAGCGGGAAAGCCTTTCTCCTCCATGGAACTCGTGAAGATCGTCTATAAGGTTTTGGGAAATCGTCTTCGGTTACTTTTGATGCATTTTAATATCGTATAGCGCACCTTCAACACATTCATTTATTTCATTAAAACCAGCATACATGCGTGAAAGTGAGCTGCAAACAATCACACAAACCACCAGTTCTTTGACCGCCAGACTTTTATACTTTGCTGTTTTCTTTTTTTTTGTCACAGTTGACTGTTTGTTTTTTTTCTTCTTCCAGGAAACTCCTGAATATTTACACCAAGCTGCTAACGTGAACCTGGTTCATCACTTGAAGAAGCTGGAGAAGGAAGGCAAGATCACTCTGGGTATGTCCTCTCTTGTTACTGCAAAAACTACCGTCGTTTTCCTTCATAATATCATTATTAGATTAAGATTCCATTAAAAGTTTTAATTTAGAATATTAAATTTTGCACAATAAAATACAAAAGTGAACTCCTTTGTTTTTTCTTTTGTTTTTCCTTCAGTGAACGACTCTTCGCAGAACAGCCAATGGAAGAGTAATCTGTGACACTGAGATGAAATCAAATTGATCATTCTGGTCAACAGCTTGTGATTTTTAAAAGCCAAAACGATCAGTTTTACGGTGTTACGTTTGTGCTCGAACGCCTCTGCTGATGGAAATTCTGAGACGTCGCTCGGTTAAAGTTGCCTCGGATTGTTTCTTGACTCGGGAGAGCGTAGAAAATCGTCAGCATCGGCGAGACTCGTGAGGAGCTGCAGCCTCCGTGTCAAAGCTTGAACAAAACGAAAAACTTCTCAGGTCAGCTGAATTTGATCTGTGAATTAAATATGTCATCGTCTCTGCTTCCAGAAGGATTTCCCTTGAGCCTCTTCAAGTTGAGCACTTTTTGTGGACTTTAAACTGAATCTAATTCTAAACAGCAATTTGATTCGTTAAAAATACCCATTTTTTTTGAGTGGAGTTTGGTGCACAAGCGTGTTTTTCTTCCTCTCTTGTTCCCTCTCTTCTTATGACACATTTTTTTGTTGTTGCTGCTCATTTTTTTTGTCTTCCAAACTTTATTCATATTCGCTGTAAAAGTCAGAAAATGGAGCAGAAAATACGTAGGATAAAAAAATAAAGCAGAAATAAATAAGTGTGTTTTCAGACTGTCGACTCTGAGAGAGGGAGATATTGATTTTTTTTTTTTATCCACACTGCCAGTTAGAAGTTAATATTTTCATCTGTTTTCCCCCTTTGTTGTTATTTTTTATAAGTCTGACTTTGCCTTCTTGAGCACTATGAACTTTTTGAGAAAAGGCTCACACATTTTCCAGTCATCCACTAGGTGGAAGCATCTGTTCATTTTATGACAGCCAATTAGAAGATAGATAGATAGAGAGATAGATAGATAGATAGATAGATAGATAGATAGATAGATAGATAGATAGACAGACAGACAGACAGACAGACAGACAGACAGACAGACGGACAGACGGATGGACAGTTAGTTAGTTAGTTACTTTATTAATCCCACAAGGGGAAATGTTTTTGCTACAGCAGCATTCATAGATACAGGAAAGCAATAAAACAACAGTAGAAAATATTAAATATAAAAATGCACAGTATATACAATAAAATTGAATAATTAAATATAAATTAAACAAACGAAACAATAGTGTAAACATACAATCAATGGTGTTATTGTACTGTGATGGATTTTGCCAGAGGTGATTTATTGTACAGTCTTATTACAGTGGACAGAAATGATCTCCTTTGTCAGGAATGATCTCCTGTATCCGTCCTTGTGACAGCAGCTGGAGGAGTCTTTTGGAGAATGTCCTCCTCTGTCCCTGCAGCAGGTGGAGAGGGTGGTCAGGATTATCCAATATGGATAATAGTTTGTTCAGCGTCCTCCTCTCCACCACCTTTTCCAGACTGTCCAGTTTGTAGCCGATGATGGAGCCGGCCTTCTTCACCAGTTTGTTAAGTCTGTTGGTGTCTCCGGCTCCACTGCTCCCCCCCCCCCCCCCCCCCCCCCCTCTCCCCAGCAGACTACTAGAAGTACAGTTCACTGGCCACAACAGATGGTAGAACATCTCCAACATCTCGTTGCACACATTGAAGGATCGACGTTTCCTCAAGAAAAAGAGTCGACTCATCACCTTCTTGTAGACAGAAACAAAGAAAACCCTCAGAAAATATTGTATTTTTCCAGAAAATTGTTTAAAACAAAAACAAAGAAGTAAATATATGTTGGAATGGGTTGTTTAAAAATATTAAATGAAAATAATGTGAATTCATGCTGTTTTCTGGTTATAAATAAGAATTACGGTATATTTGTGGTGATTTTGGAAAAACACTGAGTGTTGGAGTTTGACCTGTTGAAAATAATCTCAACTAAATAATGATGAACCAACATCCTGCGAGTGACAATCAGATTTCTCCTACGAACTCTTGAACTGTGACCGACCCACACACACCGAGTCTCATCTGTTTTCTGTATTGACTCATGATGCCTCTGTTGCAATCGGTCGAGACTGTCTATGTTTCTCTGTTATTTATTTTTTCTCTACCCAAGCTGCTTATTTTGGGGCCGAGCGGTGACTTTGCTGAAGGTGATCTCACCTTACAGTGGAACAACCACAGTGCACGACTCGTGCAGGACAGAGGAAGGACACGCAGTGTGTTCGTGTAGCAGAAGCGGCATGCACCAAACAGTGGAGCTGAATTCACTTATTTCAGTAATAGTACTAAAACGGCAGAGTAAAAGTCCCCCATTACAAATCCTGAAAGAAGAATGACCTACTTATGGAAAATTCAGAGGTTTTAGCAGCAAAATGTAGTTAAAAGTACAAAAGACCTCTGACTGATATTATATTGTGTATGACATCATTAAATTATTATATCGGTGTGTGAGCAGCATTTTTGTAGCTGCTGCAGGTGGAGCTGGTTTGAACTTCTTTATATCCAGTTTTTAAATCTACATGTTTACTGAAAGAGAAGAAAGAATGCAGAAAAACTAAACTTCTGATCCAAACATTAGTTTTCAGTGACTTTTTATCTCATCTTTTAAATTTGAGTGAGATCGTTATTTGAAATGAAGCCATATCAGGAGTTTAGAGACACATTCATGTTTGGTGGAACTGTAAACCGCTCATAATAAACATCTAACATGTCATAATAACTTAATAACAGTGGCTTGTATTTTAAAAGCTGTCAGATCTTTATCTGAAAAGTAACTTAAATCTGTCAAAATAATGTCGTGGAGAAGAAAGTACAATATTTCCCTCTGAAATGGACTGAAGTGGAAGTATGAAGTCAAATGGAAATACTCAAGCAAAGTGCAAACAGTAAAAGCTAGTGGCCAGATACTCATATGAAATACTTAAAGGGATATTACAACAACATATTAGGACACGAGCACACCAGAAACTCCTTTAAAATCCCACAAAGCTCAAAAATTAGATGGACGTAACGTCACTGCATTATGAAGGAATGAGGCAGAGTGCCGTTTATTTAACACAATTAGGGCAATTTAAAGAATTAAATTATTATTAGATTTAGGAATGTGTTTTTGTTTTTACGTTTTAAGACTTAAAACAACCACATTACACCTTAAAACTGTCATTACATAATAATAATGTGTCCCAAACTATATAATGCAGGTTTTTAGTTCAGCTCTCCTCAAAGTGTGTTTGCATGTGTGCGCGCTCTGCAGGCTGGTAATGAGATGAGTGGAGGTGGGGGTGGTGGAGAGGGAGGAGGAGGAGGAGGAGGGAGGAGGAGGAGGAGGGGGGGTCTACTGGTAAAGATAAACAGCCGAGGAGCCTCTGAGCCACATGAACATGGCGGCTCCGGCCCTGGACGCCGCTGCTGCCGCCGCCGCCGCCGCCGCCGCTCCGTCCCGCTGACCGACAACCGACACCGGCGACAAACGGAGAAACATCCCCGGTGAAGGGCAGCTCAACTCTCAGGTAAGTTTCCTGTCATTTCTCCCGGCCGGGCCCCCCCCTCGCGCCCCCACCGCCGCCGCCGCTCCTCCAAAATAAAACGTTCGTGCAAAGAAGTGTGTATCGAGGTTATCGCTCTTAAAGGGACATTATTTTATTTATTCTCTTTAATAGCGCGGTCAGATTACCGTTATATATCCGTTATATAGATATATATATATGTACACGCGTAAATAACGTCAGAATCACTCGGTATTTATCGCGCATGTTTATTTATTCGCGTCTTCGGTTTTCGAAAATCGTATTTAACGAATTGTTCGCGAGTAAAAACACGTGAATATTTTGTCCGTTGATTGACAGCTTTCACGACCTTACCGGGTTTGTTTATTTTTCATTTTTTATTTTTTTTTACCAGCTAAACGGATAAAACAAACAAACAAACAAACAAACAAACAAAATGCTACTTTGCGTCGGTTACGGTGCCAAAAAAAAAAAAAAAAAAAAAAAAAAAAAATCTGCCAAAGACCGAGAATTAAAAACACTGCGCGCGCGCGTGTTTGTTGAACGTGTTTAAACACTCGTGAGTGTGTGTGTGTGTGTGTGTGTGTGTGTGTGTGTGTGTGTGTGTATAAAATATCCCCAACCGGGACTTTGCTGTTTAACTTTAACACTTCGCTGTTAAAAGCCTCCACTTCCTGATCAGCTGCGGTTTTTTTTTTTTTTAACGTGAAACCGAGCTCGAGAAAACGAGTTGTCGCTCGTTGTCAAAGTTTTATTTTATTTTATTTTATTTTATTTTATTTTTTAATGTAGTGTTTGGTCAATTTTCCGTGGTGTTTATGTGACTGAGGTCAGTTTTATTTTACGGTGAACAGTTTAAGTTATTCCCCGGGCCGGTTCGTACAGCTCTGACTTCCTCAACCAACTGAAGCGTCACGTGAACGAGAGTAACCCCACAGTTCCGGTTTGTTCTTTCAAAATAAAATAAGATTTGCTTGGTACTTTCAGGGAATAATTTTATTTAATTGCGTATAAATTGTTCATTATGGATGACTTACTCAGTTTCATGTTATTTAATGCGACTTAACATTGTATTAAAGCTGTTATGGTGTATTATTTCACATCAAATGTTGTATTACGGGGATGTTTTGTTGAGGTAACCTCATGTACAGAGTTACAGCCAAGTGCATCATACACCTTTTTTCACAGCAGACATTTTTGTATTAATAAATTTGTGTATTAATAATGGTTCAGTTACATTAAGCATCCCACTAAACAAAGACAGTTAACCAACACGCTCAAAAAGTAGGATATCCCCAAAGTTATTAATACACCTGTGCCTTCCCTACAATAACAAATCTAAATGTATACAATGGAAAAAAGATCTATAGCTCAGTGCTTTTTGTATTTCTGTAGCATTTTATTTTCTTTTATTACTTAATTGCTTGTTATTTTGAAGAGTAAGTCAAGGAAGCGGCTGGTCTACTTCCTGTTGGTTCATATAACTTGACATGGATCAGCCCCGTGGGCAGTGATGTGAGGAGACACTTATCTCTCCAACAGGTTAAATGTTCACAACAAGACAGTCATGAAAATTAATCCTGTAAAAGGGGAAAGATTATTTGTACCAAATCTCTTCCATGTCACTGTGGCATTTTTCCATTTTGTGTATCAAGCAACATATTGACCACTTAAGCGCCAGCATGCATGCATGCTCGCAACCTGGCAGCTGCAGGACCTGCGACTTGACCCATGCTGCAGGTTCTTAGCAGTCAGGTCGGTCGGGCCTTTTTTTTTTTTTTTTTTTTTGTGCATGCCAGCAGAAGAATTAGTCTTTTATTTGCTGTTGTGCTGGTATGTTACCGTAGGAAACATGTCGGTTTGCCTACGTGACAGGTGCCACCTGACTCCTCTGGATATGTTATCTTTGCTGGCTGGACTCACGATTTTTTTCTGTTTTTTTTGGTTTTTTTTGTGTGATTATTTGCTCTCTCACTGCACCGTAAAGTGAACTTTGAAAAAGGATTGCGACACGCGGCTTTCTGCGTTTCTCTGAGGGAAGACGGCTTGGTAACATGCGACGTTGTGCATGCTTGGTTTTGTTTTTTACATTCAAAGATCAACCTGGATCCGTTTCCAGTGTGCTTTTTCTAACGGCTTTATCCTCATTAAACTGTGTTATCATGCTCCGGGGTAGTGATTCTTCTGGGTAAATAACAGCATGCTTCCATAGTTCTTTCTTTTTTTCTTCCTCTAATGCCAGAAGAACCTTATAGTGCTGCAGCAAGAGTGCAGGAATGTTCTTAAGACCAAGATCTTAACGTGAGATTGGCAGTTTGCCCAGTGAGGGATCCTTAGTGGCTTGAATTCACTCAACCACGTGAGAGCTCAAATAATGTCCCGACCAATGACAGCAGCAGCAGCAGCAGCAACAGGAGGAGGAGGAGAAGTTGGAGAAGGAGGAAGGGCAGAGGCTTGACTGTGCAGTTCTTCATACTATGTTTTCTACAAGGTCTTATCCTCTAAACAAGCTAAAGAAAACACACATTTGTTTTTAAACCTTCATCCTCTTCCTCTGATGTGTTCCCATTCTGGATTAAAGAAACCCTCGTATTCATTGCTTTTTAAAAAAAATTTATTTTTTAAAGGTGATTTGAATCTGAAGGTTGTAAAAAAAAAGAAAAGAAATTGGCCAAACGGGTGCGACCAATCAAAACTGATAAGCGTTACTTGATAATCTTTGATTTCACATCCACATCACAGTAATCCCTTCCAGAACCTCCTACGTGCACTCCTTCCCTTTTAATTCTTCTCATTGGTTCATATGTACATTTATTGGTATTTAACAAGGTGTGTGTGTGTGTGTGTGTGTGTGTGTGTGTGTGCGCGCGTGTGCGCGTGCGCACACGCTTGTCTACACGTCTATGTTTGTGTATGTCTGGATCTTCTCGCTGCCACCGACTTTATCAGAGACAAACACACACACACACATACAAACACACATACACACACATACACACACACACACACACACACACACACACACACACAGACACACACACAGACACACACACAGACACACACTGCCGCTGGCTTTCTGTCACGTAGCAGAGACGGTCGTCTTCAGGTCTGATCCTCCTGAGACCAACTGCTCTAATTAACCCACACACACACACACACACACACACACACACACACACACACACACACACACACACACACACACACACACACACAGCCATGTCACGACTCCTCTGAAAGCCTCCCGCGGTGCCCGAACACCATAATCACTGTAATATTCCTTCAGCGAAATTTGTTGACGAGATGTTCTGACAGTTTACACGATGATAAAAATCTTTTAGTCTCAAATCAAAGTATATTTTAATCTCCGTTATCGACGCACGTTTTTCTCCTCAAACATTGCGGAACCACGCGGAGAAGAATCGGAGAAGAGTCTCATGAAACGGGTGATTTTGAAGATGTCGATGTCAGTATTCATACATGAATCTTACCGTGATATATTTGGTCATATTCTTTTTACTACTGCGTAACTTATAGACACGGGGTTTTTTTTTTTTTTGGTTAAAGATAGCTTTAATTTTCATTAATTTTTTTTATAATGGTGACCCTGTTTCTAAATTAGTCGAAGCATATCTTTGTTATTTCAGTATTGTAATTTACTCCATGTGTGCCGAGACAATATATCTGCGAAAGACTAATATTAGCTGATATAAAATGTATTGGTCCATTTCTGTTTGACCCAGTTAACGAAGTCCCATTTCTATTTATTTTGTCTCCTAACTGTCTTTGTCTAAAGTCGTTGCGTCCTGTCGGGAGTAGACTTCAGCTTAATTTGGAAATCATTGGAGCCGCCTTTAACTAATCAACATTGACCCGCCGCTTCAATTACATTCAGGAAAAAAAACAACTCAATTGATTTCAACGTCATCATACGTTAGCCCCGCCCCCAGACTTATTTAGTGCACCGCAGCGGTCCCAAACAATACGTGACGAGTTGCTGGTTACTGGAGGACCTGAGTCTAGTCGTACATAAACCGGTGGGACTCAAACCCACAACCTTTCAATCTCAAGCGTTTTCACAGAGAGGTGAAGTTTTAATTGTGGGAACAGGAAGCAGACCAGAGCCGGCCGGACTCGACTCAGGTCCTGTTGGTCGATGCTTCAAACTCTGAAGAATAAATATCAGTTGGAGAAAAAATTAGTATTAAATAACTGTGGCTTCTTCTTGTGCTCTGAAACGGGACGGGGGGGGGGGGGGGGGGGGTGCGGGGGGGAGGGGGAGGGGGAGGGAGGGAGGGAGGCGCAGCACGGACGCAAGAGCCAGAAATAGACTCGTTCAAACACAAAAAGCATCGCGGGAATTTACAGGATATTATATTCTCTCTCCCGTCGACTAAATCCCTCGAGAGGCGGCGTGATGTCAGACCGTTGCGGGACAGAACGCGTGTCGGGCCGTCCGGCGGGCGGCGGGATGAAAAGCCGCCGCGGGGGTCGAAGCGCCGGACCGACCCGGGAGCCCGAGCGTAGCGGGTTGCGTAACGAGCGCTAATTTTGGTTAGCTGGCTGTAATTGTCCCGCTGTGGCAGCGGAGCTGATCCGGAGGGACGAGGCTCCGCCGGCCTCCGGACGGGTAACACCAGCTGATAGCAGAACGAGCTTTCACAGAACAAACAGTCCGCGGCGCGGCGCTAATCGTGGGTGTTCGCCACGGACTTAAAGGAACTTTTTCCTTTTTTGTCCCACAGATGGCGATCAAAACGAACAAAAACAACTTTTCTTTTGTTTTTTGATTGAGCGTCACACATCTGGAGCAGCTGCAGGAGGGGGGGGGGGAGGGGGGATGCTTTTAGCCATTTGAGGATAAAGGATGGTTATCGAAAAATTATTATTATTATTTTTAGAAGACACTTCTTCGTTACGGGCTGAATCTGAAGTTGGTTAATCGGTGACTCAAATACGACTTCAGTACGAAGTTCAGACAAAAGATTTTGATCGTTGCAAAAAGCAATTTGTGAACTTCTCCGACGCGAGGACGACACTTTCATTCACGACGCGCTTCGGCTGCATCTCGACTCGTGAAACGTGACTCGACGTGACGCCGATGCGTGTTTCCTCCGTGTGCGGATGCATCTCGTGATTCTGGCCCAGATTACAGGGGGGGGGGGGGGGGGGGGGGGTAGAGGAGGGGGGGTCGACCCGTGTTACGCGGCCGTACTGTAAAAAAAAAAAAAAAAAAAAAAAAAAAATCAGCTCCGAGGGGCTCGGCGGCGCCGTGGATGTCTGCGTTGCCATGGAGCTGCTTAGTAACAGAAATTAATCACAGTCAGGAAGTAGGCCGTCTCTCTGTGTGGCTCTCATTGACTTTCCGTGGCTGCCCTCTCTCTGTCTTACAGAGACTCTGTGTGTGAGAGTGTGTGTGTGTGTGTGTGTGTGTGTGTGTGTGTGTGTGTTTGCTTACCACGGATGCCTGGCATGCAAATAATTAACAGTGAAACTCTCCCTTGCTCACTACACAATCAGGTCTTCCAACACAGTTACTACACTCTCTCTGTGTGTGTGTGTGTGTGTGTGTGTGTGTGTGTGTGTGTGTGTGTGTGTGTTTTCACCTTCTTGCTGAAGGCAAATTGTAAATCACACATATACCTGGGGGCTTGTTATTTAGTTTTCAAAATGGTCTGCAGCAGTATATTTGCGTGCCCTGTGCTTCCCTGTGAAAATAAAAGCGGTTCCCAAAAGGGGGAAAATGTATATTTTATATATGTTACGGTTCCAACTATCCTTTTAAAAACCAGCAGCACACGGCCAATTAAATCACTTCCTGATATGTCGTGTTGAGTCCGCGTCTCGCTGACAGCTCGAGGACGCTGATGAATGTTGGAGTCTTTTGAAAAAGTAGGCGAAACAAAAAAAGAAACAAAGAAAGAAGAAAAAAATTAAAAACCGTCTCTCTCCAGCAGATGAATATCGACGAAACTTCGCCGTGACCTCCGGCGACCTACATAAAGTCTCAAGAGCACCGAATGAGCGGGGGTTCGCTTTCTGTCATCGCATGTGTGCTTTGAGCAACTCACAAAAAGCCAAGTTGGGTTGAGATCAGCTGTCCACACACACACACACACACACACACACACACACACACACACACACACACACACACACACACACACACACACACACACACACACACACACACACACACAAACTGACAAATGCACACACACACAAATGCAAACACACACAAACTGACAAATGCACACACACACACAAACTGACAAATGCACACACACACACACACACACACACACACACACACACACACACACAAACACACACACACGCAACTATATCAGCGGCAGGTGCATGTCGAAGTGTTGTTGGGATTGGAGTGAGCTGTGTCTAACTGACCGAGAAGGGCGGCTGTCTCTCTCACACACACACACACACACACACACACACACACACACACACACACACACACACACACACACACACACACACACACACACACATATGAGACCAGAGGGAAGAAGAGCCAGCAGATGTTTCGGATTTGGCCGCTGTCCAAAAAAAGTATAAGTTCTTCTTACTACTTTTCATTTTTTTTGTTGTTGATTATAGTAACTCTTCCCACCCAAACGCACGCACACACACACACACACACACGCACGCACACACACACACACACACACACACACACACAGACACACACACACACACACACACACACAGACACACACACACACACACACACACACACACACACACAGACACACAGAAGTGGTACGATTGGTCTCTTCTGCTGTAGTTCGACTGTTTCATCACACTACATTTACTGCAGCTCGTCTTCCTGTTTTACATTATAAAGTGTTTCAGCTGCGTTATTAAGAATCGTCGAGTATTTTTGTTTTTATTATTTATTATTTCCATGTTAAACACAACAACATCGAGCGCTGAGGTTCTGCTGCAGCCATTAATGAAACGGAATAAACTCCCCGTTGATAAAAAAAAAAAAAAAAAAAAAAAAAAAAAAACGCCTTTATAATCTTTTCCCAAGAAGTGAAAATAATAAGGAGGGTCCCGGTCAGTCACCTTTTTCTTATCGAACATTTCCAGGATGTTAACGAGGCAGCAGAAAGTGGGAGAAGAGGATGTGATTCACCGGAGACAACGTCTGACGTGTAACAAGTTTATTTAGTTTTTCCAGAAAACAAAAGATGAGACGGGACGTCTTCGAGTCTCTCCACATCCAGAAGGCAGGTTGAGTCTTTCACAGGACATGTGATCCGGTGTTTTAGACTTTTCAGTGGCAGCTCGGTTTGTCTGGAACACGTTGTTAGAGAGACAGATTTATTTCCACGTCACTTCAGCTGTTCAAATAAAAAAAAAAAGTAGACGAATCATTTCGTTGAATAGGATGTTTTTTTTTTAATGTGAAGCGAAGCCGGTGGGAACTCGGTGAACCTGGACCGGCACCATACCGGTCCGGGGTCGGCCTCGCGGGCGGGGTCAGCGTCTGGGAAAAGCTGCGGGGTTTTCCTTTTGTTATTGTGGGCAGCGGGGAGATGTTTCCAGCAGAACCGGTGGGTGAAGTTCTGATGAACACGTTCGCTTTATCATTCGATCTCTACAAAAGTATGACTCATCGTAACCGTGGTATAATGTTCCTGAGAAATAATGTTTAGGGAGGCGGCCGGTCGTCCCAGCCGGGTCGTCCCGGCCGGGTCGTCCCGGCCGGCCTCCGTTCTGCGGACGTACGCGTTAGAAATTCGCATTTACATGCTTGAGTTTTAAAAGTGCAAAAAACTAAATTATTCTTTTAATATATTGATCTTCATTCTTGTTTTATGTCTTCCAGAGACCACTGAGTGATGTCGCAATGTAACTCTTTGTGGATGTTTACCCAGGATGCTTTGCATACGAGGTGAGTGAGCTCCCGGTTGTGTTCCTTCGGCCTGAGATTTAAATGATGTTTTACCTCCAACATGGGAACCTTGTGAAAGGCGTCAAAATGAACTATTCTCCACATTTTTGGACAATTTCTTTTCCAAAGATGCAGATAATATTCAAAAATGTTGTTGTGGAAAAACATGAAATTTACACCAAAGAGGTGCATCGAAGTCTTTCACAAACTTTGGTTAAAAACACTGCGGAAGAGTTTCACACGTCGTCTCGTATCCGTGAAGAAAAACAAAACAAATATTTGAGTTTTGTTTTAAATGTATAATGGACGCCCGTCGAGTCTGTTTTCAGTTGCACGGCAGTTTGCAGAGTTCGCATATGCAAAAATCCAAACGCGGCCGGTCGGTGCAGAGAACTGCAACCGGAGAATTTTTTTTGTGCTTGAAATGACGTCAATGTTGACATGACAACATGGAGAGTGGAAGCAAGGGAAGGTGTGTGTGTGTGTGTGTGTGTGTGTGTGTGTGTGTGTGTGTGCAGCTGCTTCCACCAGCACTTAGTGCTTTTTGCCATTTGTAAAATTACCTCTCTCTCTCTCTGTGACTCTCTTGCTCATTTGTTTTTTGTCATCACACTTAGTGACGCTTTTTTTTTTTTTTTTTTTTTTTTTTTTTATCAAAGCAGGGTTTATTATGCATTATGCTGAAAGTAGCAGCAGCAGTCTCTCTCTGTCCATCGCTGCCTTTTATTTTGAAAGTTAGCGGATTTGAGCAAAGTTTGGGGGAAAAAAACAAAGGTTTGTCTGTAAAAGTGTGTTTATGTGTATTTTTCTTGTTATTCAGCAGAATTCATTCTCTCTTCAGGCGTCCGTATACTTTTGGTCATATGGTGTCTATAGTGATTTTGTGTATTTTTAAAAGGGTAACTAAAGACCTAGCTCTTTAATCTGGCTTTTAATTTGAAGTCATATTTATCATCTGGGTTTTTAGGTATTAATTATTGTTTTCCATCCCTGGTGTTTAGTGTGTTTGATTGAATTTTATTTCTTGATATTTATTACGTTGTATTATTGTTGTATCTTTAGTCCTGCATATTCTTTTTTTGTTTTGTTATTTTATTTAATTTATGTTGCACTTTGAGCTCGATGCTCAAGTTGACGTCCACAAATTATCATCATATTTTTTAAATCGGCACACAATTTCATCTCTGGGTGCAATTTTTGAACCACTTTCAGGTCTTATCCATGAACGTTACTTCTTTTCTTTTCTTTTTTCTTTTTTACTTCACATACAAGCATTTTAAGTGCTTTAAAAGTACCGAAACTAGTAAAAAAAAAAAAAATAATAAAAATAAATAAATAAATAAATAAAAAAAATATATATATATATATATATATATGCGTGTTTATTAAAGATTTGGCTCATTTTCACACCTTCAATGCATTTTGTATGATTAGTATCTGTGAAGTAATTCCTCAAAACTTAAGAACAAACCGGTTGTGTGACTCTCAGTAACTAGAAAGGCTGAGAGAGAGAAAGAGAGAGAAAGAGAGAGAAAGGGGGAGGTTTTTTTTTGTTTCCTCTCTCTCTCTCTCTCTCTCTCTCTCTCTCTGGACATTGGCCAATAGGAGGAGGAGTGTGTGTGTGTGTGTGTGTGTGTGTGTGTGTGTTGTAGTCTCTATGTGATTGGGGGAGGGGAGAGAGGGAGGGAGGGGGAGAGAGAGGATTTGTGGCATGTAGTTTGTCAGCTGTCATTAGGTGCAGATGACACACACACACACACACACACACACACACACACACACACACACAACCAGGAGTAATCTCATAGAGAAGGGGGAGAGAGAGGGGGAGAGCGAGAGAGGAAATAGTGAGTGTGTGTGTGTGTGTGTGTGGTGAGCAGCGTGCCAGCGGGCCGGCATGGGATGTTTGGCCGGCTCTGGACTGGTTATGGACCGGTTTAACCAAAGCGGAGGTGAGTGGCCAACACACTCCATTATATTCCATTCAGTGGGTTTAAAGGAACAGTCTGTAGACTTTCAGGTTCCAGCTATTTAAAACATAAATAACGTAAAGGTGTTTAAGTGCCTTTGTTGAAGAACTATAACGTTTCCGTGAGTAAAAACTGAAACAGAACCTTTAACGGTCTTCAACGATGAGGCAAAGTGAAAATGGAAATATTTGTTCGTTTTTAATCGTCTCATCTCTCTTATTTTGTAGGTTATGATACACGGGAGACAAATAATTGGAACGAGCTGTTGAATATATTTCGGTTGTAGCTGTGATTCTAATATTTATCGTTGTGTGTCTTTACTTCGCGGACGGACGGTGATGAGTTCAATGCTCACGGCAGCTGTCTGAGTCACACTCGGACTTTGAGCTGTCATGTATTGTTATTGTGGTTTTGACACTGTGTGTGTGTGTGTGTGTGTGTGTGTGTGTGTGTGTGTGTTGCGAGGGGAGTGGTTATGAATGACTGGTCACACACACACACACACACACACACACACACACACACACACACACACACACACACACACACACACACACAGAGTGCACAGTCAGCAGGCCTGAAGCTGCTCTGTCACCTGAGGTGTAACCGGCCAACTGTTTGCTCACTTCGCTCCTCTTCAATAACAACTGTTGTTTTAAAAAGTCGTCCAGAAAGCCGAAACGACGAGTTTGCAGTTTTGGGGAACAAAAAAAAAAGTGAAAATAACTTTTTTTTTTTAGGAAGACGTCCGTTAGGTGTTTGTTTCTGGGATGTTATGTTTATAAAAATCTTTTTCTTCCTGTTTGAGATCATAAAAGCTGTTTTTTTTTGTTTTTTCTCTGAACTTTACATCTCAAATTCACACCGAGGAAAAGTTTCCTGAAAGCGACTGTATGTTAATGTGGAGATAATTCAATCAGCGAGCCGAGCTCCTGGATTCTCTGACCTCCGGTTCAGGAAAAGGAAACGACGCTTTGCCTTCGCTTTCGTTTTTTGTTTTTTGTGTGTTGCATATTAATAAGCCGTTTGACTCATCGGTTAATTTCTCTCGTCACGTCCGATGTAAGCCGCGTCGTTATCCGGCTTATCAGCGCGTTACAGGATGTGATTTTACTTAATTATCACGCCGGGAATTTCACAACATATGGTTTGTTTTGCAGTGAATTTTAACGTAAGTGTTAATTTTAGTCTCGCATATCCCAACATCTAACAGAAACTTGTATTTGTTTACTTTTGCGTCGTGAGTTTCGAGCGGTGAATTTTTTTTTTTTTTTTTTGGCCGCCGCTGAATGTTTGTGTTGCGCGAAGCTTCAGCCGCTGCACGGACCACCATGACGGAGCAAAGTGTCGCCGACCATAAACAAAGCCTCTCCGAGCCTCGTTCTCACATCTCTGCGTGTGTTTTCATGCGTGTCGGATGATTTTTTTATTTATTTTTTTTGTAATTCGAGGGTCCGATTTGGGACACAAGTGCTCTTCTGCTTCGCTGTACATTTTAATCTGCAGCGTGTAGAAGAGTATTGGGTTTTATGTGTGTGTGTGTGTGTGTGTGTGTGTGTGTGTGTGTGTGTGTGTGTGTGGGTGTGTGTGTGTTCACAATTAAGTTAGCATCCGGGCAGGCATGTTCGATGGTATTGATCGCAGCCTATAATCGATCAGGCATCAGGCTCTCACATTGCATGAAGCTGCACACAATGAGCAGCTGCAGGACGCCAGCTGCTCTGAGTCTCCTTCTCCTGATTGGATCTCTGGTTTTTTATTATTTTTTTTTATTATTATTATGCTGGGATCATTTTTTTTTTTTTGTGGTGTTTCTCCACCGCTTCAGATCAAAACAGCTGTTTTTTTTGTTTTTTTATGGATTTTCTGCCGATTACAATTTGGTTTCTGACGAAAGTTTGCAGACGATGAAGTGTGTTTCTTTTCTTTTTTTTTTTAAATGAAACGGTAACAGACTCAACAGACCAAAAAAACCCCAACAATTAGTCTCATTTGTTTTAGACAAAGAGAGAGAGCATTGGTTGAATTTGTACAGCTTGTTTTTTTGTTGTTGTTTTTTACGGGGGAATTCACTTTCTCGTCACACAGAAAAAGACGTTTGCTTTCTATTCCAGCACGCCGGCGTCACGAGTCCTTTGGAAACTGATGATTCAATACAAAAAAACAGGGCTGGTCTGCCACGTGGAAAAAAAACACAAAAAAACCACCCTACGTGTGCACCTGTAATATAGTATAGCATGTACTGTTAACGTCCACCGGCTCAGAGCGGCATCACCACACATCCGCAGTCGTAATCGCGGCGTTAAAACTAACAGCTGTGAGCGATAGTCAAGTCGAGTGGAAAAGACAGAGCTTGTTTTTTAGGTTTTTTTTCACCATCGGCAGCGAAGACACATTTGCTTTTAATTTTGTGTTACATAAGACTGCGTGGTCAGTGCTTTTTCTTTTTTTTTTTTTTTTTTTACATTCTCAAAACCTCAATTAGTCTGGAAGCTGAAGGCCTGACGATGACTCATCACTTTAATCACAAGCCGTAGTGTGTTTTACTTGCATGACCACTATCATTTTGTCAGAGTCGGTCTGTCGTGCACCCCGTGATTTATTTATTTATTTATTTTCACCGACCGTTCCCTGTCGCACGGCGTCATTAACAAACCTTCCAGATCGCCGTGTGTTATTTTTCTTAGTGTTTTTTTAATTTTTTTTTAAAGACATTACTGCTAAAAACAGACTGCAAGCTGTTGTTTTGATCCGTCCCGCCACACCTGACCTCCACCTGGATGTAATCTGACACTTTACCTCGCTCTCCGTCGCCCGGGAGCTCAGCTCAGGAAGTGGAGACTACGAGGATGTTATCTGAAAGCCGAACAGGCCGAGAGTTTGTGGGCAAATTTGATTGACGATAATATTCGGGCGGTGGTAAGCGTTCGTCAAGAATCAACACGTATAGCCCACGTTTCCACGGCAACCCCTAAATCATAATCTGTGACAGCCTCACCACGGTAACCACTTCTTCTTCTTCTTCTTCTTCTTCTTCTTCTTCTTCTTCTTCTGCTTCTTCTTCTTCTTCTGCTTCTTCTTCTTCTTCTTCTTCTTCTTCTGCTTCTTCTTCTTCTTCTTCTTCTTCTGCTTCTTCTGCTTCTTCTTCTGCTTCTTCTTCTTCTTCTTCTTCTTCTTCTTCTTCTTCTTCTTCTTCTTCTTCTGCTTCTTCTTCTGCTTCTTCTGCTTCTTCTTCTGCTTCTTCTTCTTCTTCTTCTTCTTCTTCTTCTTCTTCTACCAAAACAAAGGGAGTGAGGAGCCGAGGTGGTTTCTACTGGAGACGGAGTCCACTTAAAGCAGGCGGTGATCAATCCTCGGCTTTAATTCCTTAATGGCCGCTCTGACCCTCCGGCCCCCGTCTCTGCTCTGCAGCTCAAATCGTTTTTAAATGGCTTCACTTTGCGAAGCTCTCGGCTCCTCTGATTGCATTAGTATCAGGGCTGGACGGGGTAAAGGCTTTTGTCGCGGGCTACATTAGTGTTAATTCATCGTGTGTGTTGGTGCACCATGTGTGTGTCTCCCCACATGTATGTGTTTGTGAGCATTGATCGAAGTGATACCGTTGATGATGGTGATGATGATGATGATGATGATGATGATGATGTTGCCTTCAGGCACCGTGACACGTCCTGTACCTTTACAACAACCTGCTGTCCACTAACAACAATAACAACACTTTTTTAGTTTTTACAAAATTGAACTTAATATTTGTAAAGTTAATTTATATCAGTTTTGGGAAGATTCATTGAAGATGTATTGTGTGGCGACCTACTCGTTCCACCTTTAAAGTAAAAAAATATATATTTAAAGCTCTTAAATGATGATTGACAGGTCTTTTTAATTAACTTGACATGCTGTAATTTCCATATTTATTAGGGCTGCTAATTTCAATGTTAATAAAAGAAGCGCGAGTATTGTCACGCATGCAAACGACTTTCTGTTCATGTGCACCAAACTGCAGCAGAGACAGGAGACCAAAACGTCTGAGATACAACAAAGCAGAAAAAAAGATGTCGAGCACTTGAATGATCTCAGTTGGCGAGAACCGAAGCAGGAAGTGGATCTTTCTTCTTAACGTGCTCCGTCTTTTCAAAATAAAGTCCCGTCTTTTGAGCATCAAGACTAGAAACTCAAAACTTCTGCATTATAAATCGGTTGCAGCAGATTCTAATCGTGACGATAAACGAGTCCTTTTTCATTCATCACCTCATTTTTTTTTTTATCCTGAAAAACAGAACCTCCATCTTTATTCAGGGGTCTCAGATTGATTTTGACCAACAGGCTCCCCCCTCCACCCACCTCCCTCCCCCTCCACCCACCTCCCTACTCTCCCCCCCACCTCCCTACTCTCCCGTTATGCTGTAATTAGGACATGTTTTTCTCAGGCCTTGATTATTTACAGCTCCTCTGGTTTTCTTCCTGCTGTCACCTCATCCTCCTCAACTTCTCTTATTTTACAACAACTTCTAAGCCGGTGTGAGAAAATGTTTTTCCCCCTCTTCTTTTTTTTTTTTTTTCCTGCTAACTTTCTCACTCGTCTCCTTTTCTTTGACTCCCTGTTGTGTTTTTTTTGTGTTTTTTTTCCTCTCTCTTTTGTCTTTCCCTTCTCCGTCCTTCCAGCTTTTCATCAGCCCCACCGACGGGCTGTTATGTAACAGTCAGGTGATGCGTCGGTCCGTCGAGGAGCCTTAAAGGCCCACTGTCCTCCCCGGACGCTACGTCTCTTCACTTTGTGATCGAAAAACATTTGTCCCGCTTGCTGCTGTCAGTCTGGAATCAGTTTGCTTTTTTTTTTTTTTTTTTTTTACTCACCGTAAACCTGAGAAATAATCTTCAAGTCACATCTACAAAAAAACAAAAAAAACACCTAAAATGAGATAAATAAATACAAAGTAAGAATAGTACGGTACTTACACAACACTTTCAGGATGACAGAAATACTATTGAAAACAACTGGGCTCTGGACATCATGACAGCAGCGAATGCCTACATGAATTATCTATTTTCTAACTGAAGTAATTATTGACGCCTCCAGTATTCCCACTGGGCCTCCCACGTTATTGCCTCCATTACAATGGTACATTGTTTTCGTGAGTCACGAGCGCGCTCCCTGTTTGATAATGCACCGCGCAGGTTGTGTGCATCTTCAGCACATCAATAACTGTCTGTTAATAACACTGTGCTTTTAAAAAAAATGACTTTTAACTTTTTAATTTCCATCGAGCTCGGCTGCACTTGTAACAAAGTGCGTTTAGATTTAAAAGCGTACTAATTTTGTCAGATAACAAAAGAAAATGAAGCAGCTTTAGATACATAATGACTTTAAAAATAACATTATTTGGAAAGTATTTGAAATCATAAGTGTAAACATGTAAATCGTCACGTGGCTGCCGGTTCCTCTGCTTTGTTCTGTAGCTGTTGGTGTGTAAATATTATGTCAGGCAGAAACATTTGCATTGTTCAAACAGTTTAAGTTCTTTTGGGCCTTTTACAGGATGAACTTTTTCAATGTTTTATGTTTTTATGACAAAAAAAATTCCCCCCTTTTATCCTCTTTTCTCTCTCCAGGTGCTGATATTTGCTGAAGATGAGTAGTGGGGGGGCGGACACCCGGGAGCCCCCCAGAGGAGGGGCGGGGTCGCTGAAGAGGAAGGACTGTCAGTCAGATCTGCTGGGGCCCAGGTAAAAAAAATACATTAACCAATCGTAGACTTTATGTAGACTTCTGATCCAGAAGTGTCTTCAGCTGCAATACCACCGAGTGCCACTAGAGGTCGGCTCCAAAAAGCCTCCGGCTCCATAGACTCCCATTCAACTTCTCTCATCAAATCCAAAGTGAATAAAATGTGTCCATCAGTTATCTCGGTGTTGTTAGCTAAAGTCACTCCTTCTTATTAGTTTTCTGGAGGTCCATCTGAAAATAATCCCTCATTCATTAGAAAAGAAGATTCAAGAAGACCTGTTTTTGGGGGCGTGTCTGTTTGATTGACAGGCCTGTGGTGCAGTCAGGTTACAGCTATCGGTGGGCGGGACGTAGTATTGTCAGGTTTCCAATCAGATCGGTCAGATCCACCGCTGGCTCCTCCCCCAGCTCGTCCAAATATGGTCACTTCTGGCGCTGAACTAGCAAAATGGCAACGTCCAAAAATCACACCCCTCCTCCCCCCTCAGGGCATCACAAGTATTAATTATCCAGACCCTCATGTACAATTTATTGGTTTAATTTAGATTTTGTCTTGTTACCCGGCAGAAATAAAATATGCTGATAATCAACAACTGATTTACCTGCCATCAGATAATTAGTCATTAATCCTGTGAAGGTTGTTCGTGGCCCCTCGGGGGAGGAGACAGAGACTCTTTCAGGTCAGCGGAGAAAAGTGCCGCTGCAGCAATTTTTTAAATTTTTTTTTTACAGACAACAGTTTATATAACAACAAACCGGTTGTCGTAGCGATGATGCACGGAGGCCGTAATGAGGACATAATGACGGCGATGTTATGAAATCGTCTCTGTCGCCGAGGACGTCTCCGTGACTGGAAACAAACGGTCACCGTGCAAAGACCCTCAAAAGTTAATGAAGCATTTTGCGGCCACTTAATGTGGAGAATGCGTCACGACGACGTCCTCGGTCACGATGCCGCTACGAATGACTATTCGGTCACCGTTGTTTGTTTCCCCTCCCCCGTCGTCCAGCCCCAAGAGGAGCACCGAGAGGAGGAACCGGGAGCAGGAGAACAAATACATCGAGGAGCTGGCAGAGCTGATCTTCGCCAACATCAACGACATGGACGACCTGAACGTCAAGCCGGACAAATGTGCCATCCTCAAGGAGACGGTGAAGCAGATCAGGCAGATCAAGGAGCAGGGTGAGGCGCTGCATCACAATAAATAATCATCATCATAACATCCAAACGTTAATGAGGCTCGTTGGCTTTCCTCTTAATATCAGCGTCATGTATTATCAATCATTCATAGTTTATTTGTTTGCCACTTTTCATACAAATGGCATAAAAACAATGATTTACAGTGAAAACAATAAACACACCCTCCTAACACACACACACACACACACACACACACACACACACACACACACACACACACACACACACATCCAAAACCTTCCACACTCAATGCAATAAATGAGAACATTGTCGAGAACAAACTAATGAGTGATGATCAAACACCCGACGTACCAATTAGAGTTCAATAAAATACTAAAATATAGTATAAAGTTTTGCCAACTAAAATGCATAAATGAATACGATAAATTATAAACGATACGGAGAAAATAAATTGAAGTTGAATTTAAATTACAATAAAATACTAAGTACAAAATTAAAGTACAGGCCAGTTTAAACTTAAAGGTATTTTTTCAAAACGTGAACAACAGGTTTTTTTTGTTGTCTTATTTTATTTTATTGAAGTGGAGATAAAAAGTTAAACTTCTAAAGAAAGTATCAAGCAGCATAAAACTCAGTTAATGCTTTCATAATCAAAGAAAGTCTTCATATTCTGATAAAAAAAAATAAAAACGTGGACAAATTGCTGGAGGAGAGCGTGTTCGCTGTGAAGTGAAAACTCACTATAATAATAATAATAAAAATAATAATAATAATGGTTTTAGGAGCTCCTCACAGGTTACACTTGTTCCACATACTTTTTTGTAGTGTGTGAATGCAGATTAAATTTCCCACGTGGCCTCTTTTAAATGTCCGAATATTTCAACCAAAGAAAAGATCACAAATATTCAGAAGTGGAGTTGAACTGGTGGCCGAAGGGAAACGTACGGAGATGTTCGGTGTGTGAGCGTGAAGCCTGATGTGTGATGATGACCGAGGCGGTGCTCTTATGTAACGCTGTTGGTCAATGTGATGTAAGTCTTCACGGGGAAACCAGGACGATCTGCCCTCAGCGCCGTCTCGCCATCTCCCTGCTCTTCGTTCTCTTTTCTCTCAACTCCTTCACCTCCTCGTCTTCCTCTCGTTCTCTTCCTCTTTATCTTCAATCTCTCTCTTTTACTCTTTCTATCACTCTGTCATCCTTCCACAAATTATCTTCTGTCACTCTTCTTCTTTTTTTCCGCCCCATTTTTTATTCTTTCTCTTTTTTCCTTTCCTTTCCTTTCCTTTCCTTTCCTTTCCTTTCCTTTCCTTTCCTTTCCTTTCCTTTCCTTTCCTTTCCTTTCCTTTCCTTTCCTTTCCTTTCCTTTCCTTTCCTTTCCTTTCCTTTCCTCTCTAGCATTCATTTTCTCTCCCTCTCTCCTCTCTTTTGGTTCCTGTGGTCAGCCAGTTGGTGTCCATGCGCTGTAGTGCTGTTTGTGTCTGAAAACAACAGCTGAATAAGCACACACACACACACACACACACACACACACACACACACACACACACACACACACACACACACACAACACTGAAAACACACACACACACTGAAAACACACTAGTCACACAGCTGCCTGGTCGACTTCAGAAACCTGCTGTTGTTGTTAAGAATTGAACTGATGAAGATTTCACATAAAACGCATGAATTCAAACAGAACAAAAACATCATCAGGAAGTGTGTGTGTGTGTGTGTGTGTGTGTGTGTGTGTGTGTGTGTGTGTGTGTGTGTGTGTGTGTGTGTGTGTGTGTTTTGGCCCACACCTCACATTTACAGTAACCACAGGTTTAGATTGTAGAACAGGAGGTGAGCTCTTCGGTTTCCTGTCTGCTCCGACTGTTTGTTGGAAATAACAAACATCAAGTCATAATGTTATAATGAAGTAAAAAGTCAGGTTACAAAATGAAAACACAAAGTTATGCTGTTACTTTTCCGTCAAACAACCATTTGATTCGCTGACGGTGACGACCGCTCTGAAGCAGGTCAAACTCAACCAAACTGAGAGTGAAGAACAGCAAGAAGAGAAGTCTTCGGCTTGACCTGAAAACAAATCAGTAACAGATTCATATGTTGTTTTGTTTTTGTGAAGCCGGCTTCGTTAAGACCGAAGTCTTCTCGGTAATGAAACCGCTGCTCGGGGTGCTTTTTGTTTGTTAGCTGCAAACACCTGAGAAAGTATTTTTCTTTATTTTTTGTTTGTTTTAGAGCTAATGAGCGGTGCATTAGTCGATACTGCAGGACCGCACGATACACCAGCTGTTAATAGGCCATTCATATGCAAGTCATAGTGCTGCCTCAGAGTGCTTTCGCTGTGGTGTCGGGAGGCTCGATAACCCCCCCGAACCTGAGCATGTGAAACACAGCGACTCATATTTATTGATTTAAAACAATTTTTTTTTTTTTAAAGAAACAGACTTTAAAACCCTTCGACCTACACAGTGGAGCCGTTTCCAGGCTCGCCGGTGACGAGGGTTTAAGGGCCGACGACTCCGTACAGCTCCGGTCCCACAACAGGAATGTCAGCTATGTGGCCTAATGGGGCCACGGGAGGCTTAACGGTCCAGCGGTACAGCCGGAGGAGGAGAGTGGAGACTGTAAAACTGAGAAACCCTCCGCTACTCAAACCTACACATCAGGAACACGGTTTATATATAAGTTATAATGTTTGAGAAAAAAGGTCTCGGTTTACATGAAAACTCAAAGTCGGCGTGTCGGTTTTCGCCTGAAGGCTTTCGTCGTCACAAAAAAAAAAAAACAACAACACCCGCAGTGTGTCCTGGAAAAAAAAAAGAGAAAAAAGAAAAGCTTCATTCTGATGAAGATGTTTGATTCCAAGAAAACAAACCCAGTCTGTGATAAACACAACAGCAGCTCGCTTCATCTCGTACAAGCCTTTCTTTTCATGCCGGGCCCTAAAACGTTTGACGTGCCGTTTTCACCGTATCATCAATGAGTCGTGCACTCTCCGGATTCCTCACAACGCTTTGGTGAAGTTCTGTGTTTGTTCTTCATGATGGGATGAATGCAATATTTGTTATTTTATTTTAATCAAAAAATAACAATGAAACCAGTAAATAAAAGCCTTTTTTTTCTTTTTTTCTTAAGACAAAGAAAATATGTAATAATAATGTTGCAAAAACTCAAATTGTTCCTCGTCTGTTACAGAGAAAGCTCCGGTGGCTGATGCCGAGGAGGTGCAGAAGGCCGACGTCTCGTCCACTGGGCAGGGCGTCATCGATAAAGACGCTCTCGGGCCCATGATGCTGGAGGTACGTTCAACCCAACATTGGTTGGTCGGATGTTATGAAGCCGAGAGTTTCGGATTTTGTCCCGTCGGCATCTTGCTAGTTCGGAGCGGTTTGTGACCATATTTGGATGGCTAAGCGGTGGAAACCCAATGATACTACGTCCCGCCCACCAATAGCTGTCACCTGACTGCACCACAGGCCTGTCAATCAAACAGATACGCCCCCCAAAACAGGTCTTCTTGAATCTTCTTTTCTAATGAATGAGGGATTATTTTCAGATGGACCTCCAGAAAACTAATAAGAAGGAGTGACTTTAGCTAACAACACCGAGATAACTGATGGACACATTTTATTCACTTTGGATTTGATGAGAGAAGTTGAATGGGAGTCTATGGAGCCGGAGGCTTTTTGGAGCCGACCTCTAGTGGCACTCGCTGGTATTGCAGCTGAAGACACTTCTGCATCAGAACCATTTTTCAGACCTGAAGCTACGAACTCTTTTATATCCAGTCTGCGGTTCGACCAAACCTCCGTCTGCCTGCGTTATCACTGTCAGAGAGAGAGAGAGAAAAGAAAAATAGTTTAAAGGTCAAAGCAAGAGTGACACAAAACAGAAGTGTGATAACACCATGAATGGGTGTTCCTGCTGATACCAGTGAACCCGAAACATTTTCACAACAAGTAAACTCACTAAAGGTTGTGTTTTCAGAACGGGCCGGTGCACCGTAATTTTCCGTGCAGTGACATTAATTACGTGAGCTCTTAATGTCACTACGACAACACAGGAAGTGGACAAACGCCAGTGTTTCATGTGTCGTCAGTCAGAGCAGGTGGAGCATCTCTCTGACTGTAAATGGCGCTGCTCTGCAGAGTTCCTCTGACTAACGGCAATGCCATCATCAAACACACTCCAGTGTGTGTGTGTGTGTGTGTGTGTGTGTGTGTGTGTGTGTGTGTATGTGTGTGTGTGTGTGTGTGTGTGTGTGTGTGTGTGTTGGTGTGTACACGGGTGTGTGATGACGTATAACACGGGACCCAATGAGGTGTAAATACCTTAGTGAAAAGCCAGATTAGAACGGAGAAGGGGAGGAGCCTGACCACACACACACACACACACACACACACACACACACACACACACACACACACACACACACACACACACAGGAGGCTATATATAGCGTCCACCAGCAGCAACGCCGGCCAAGGTGTCTGCTCGCGAGTCTGAAAGATAAACATCACTCTGTGCCAAGACCCCTTTTCCATTCTGTTCCACAGCGGCGTCGGGGATAATAAGCAGGCGTACATACAGGCCAATGTACATTTAGCTGGAAAATGCTGAGTCGACGGGAATGAAAGAATGGAAAAAAACACAAACACAATTGCACACGGTGGCCAACGTAAGACGCTCACAGCCCACCGAGATCGAGCGCTGTGTTTTTTCGTGATATAGTTTAATTCGGGGTTTTTTACATTTAAATTTTGAATCACACACTTTTTTTTACTTATGCGCACGTCTGAATGTTTGTGGCATCTGCAAGAAAGATTGTGTTGACTGTAGTTCACAGTAATCAGTGTCCCGATCCAGCAGCAACCAGCTGTGCCGTCAAGTGACCATATATGGACGAGCCAGGGCAGAAATCCAGTCAATTGAACAGACACGCCCCCAAAAACACCCATTTTTTTTTACTACGTCCCGCCCACCGATAGCTGTAACCTGACTGCACCACAGGCCTGTCAATCAAACAGACACGCCCCCAAAAACAGGTCTTCTTGAATCTTCTTTTCTATTGAATGAGGGATTATTTTCAGATGGACCTCCAGAAAACTAATAAGAAGGAGTGACTTTAGCTAACAACACCGAGATAACTGATGGACACATTTTATTCACTTTGGATTTGATGAGAGAAGTTGAATGGGAGTCTATGGAGCCGGAGGCTTTTTGGAGCCGACCTCTAGTGGCACTCGCTGGTATTGCAGCTTAAACCCTTCAGCATCGGCTTAATTTTTCAGACCCGGAAGCTACAAACACTTTTATATAGTCTATGATCCCAATACACATATGGGAATAATAATAATAATAATTATTATTATTAATAATAATAGACAGTTGGTTAAAGATCGTGCTGATCAAGTGCCAAATTTGCAACAAAAATGGGTATTATGTAAAGTATTTTTTAGCTAAACCTGAAGTGGAGGAGTTACTGTTGCCTCCCCACCTTTTGTTTTGTTAGATCACTTTTTTATATTTGCTGCAACGTCTGCTCTTCACCTCTTTCAGGCCTTGGACGGCTTCTTCTTCGTGGTCAACATGGAGGGCAACGTCGTGTTCGTGTCGGAGAACGTCAGCCAGTATCTGCGCTACCAGCAGGAGGAGCTGATGAACACCAGCGTCTACAGCGTGCTGCACGTCGGAGATCACGCCGAGTTCATCAAGAACTTGCTGCCCAAGAGCCTCGGTGAGACGCCGGGAGGAGGAGGAGGAGGAGGAGGAGGAGGAGGAGGAAGGAGTGCTTTTGTCGTTTTGTTCCTTTTTTTCCACTTTTATTTTACAGAGTTTTCCATGAATCATATTAGCTGTCAGTCGATAGGTGAAAAACCTTAAAATACAAACAAAAACATAGAAACCCATAAATGTACAGGTAAATATATGCATACGAATAAATGGCAATAAACCGAAAATACACGTCTGTGAATTGCGTCATCCCATATAGCTTTTTTTTTTTTTTTTTTTTCAACTTCACTGCACCACAAAAGTAAAAGCAGTTAATTAAACTAACCATCTACCATAAAAAAATAATTGGAATATTTCCAACCCGACGATCTTCTAACGTCTCCTCTCTTGTTTTTGTTTTTGTTTTTTTTGTCTCGCAGTCAATCACCGCGGCGGTGATTCGTCCAACAGGAACAGCCACACCTTCAACTGTCGCATGTTGGTCAACCCTCACGGCGACGGCGAAGCCCGGCCGACCTCCGACCCGCAGGACGCGGTGCAGCAGAAGTACGAGACCATGCAGTGTTTCGCCGTCTCCGAACCCAAGTCGATCAAAGAGGAGGGGGAAGGTGAGGCTCTTCGTCACGTTCCTGTCCGTCGTCCTCGTCGTTGTTGTGGATCTTTGATTTTGTTTCAGATTTCTGCCTTCAGTTTTATTGTTATTCACCTTTTCCTCGTTCCCTCTAATTTACAGTCCTCGTCTTCATCTCTTCTTCCGTCTCTCTTAATTTCGGTGCCTCTTTTATTTCCACGTCCCGTCATTAATTTTTTATTCTCAGTCGGGTGAAGTTCTTCTCTAATGTGTATTTTTAACGGTTATTTTCTTTCCGTCTGCGTCTTGACTTTTCTGTCTCGTCCCCCATCATTCGTTCTCTCCCGTCCTCCTGTGTCCTGTCCTCCTTCCACCGCCGCTGCTCTCCTCCGGGAGACACTAATTAGCGCGTGGCACTTTGTCATCTTCCCATCTAATCTAATGACACACACACACACACACACACACACACACACACACACACACACACACACACACACACACACACGACGGGGAGAATCTGTCTGGCGTTCTAATTTTAGACGTCTGACAGACAGATATTGCGCTGACAGGAGGAGGACGTCTGCTGGACAGACGCAGGGCTGCAGGTTGAGACGGAGCTTTCGGTTGATGTTTGGTTCGACTGCGACTGGTCGTGGTCTCCACGGCGACGCTGAGCTCGCGGTCGTCCTGTTTGATTTCAGTGCTGACGGTGAAGCTTTACGTTAAAGTTGTGGAACGGAGAGGATTGATGCTGTTGTCGTGTTGCAGCTGGAAAGTCTGGTTTTATCATGTTTATAATATTCAGGATTTTTACGTCCAGTAGAATAATCAAGTTATATGCGTCAACCAAAGCGGCGACCGGCAGTGACGTCACCCGTCGGTTTGTGAACGTTATGAATCCTCCAGTTCAGATTCTGTCCGTCACCATCTTTGCCAGTTCGGAGCGGTTTGGAGCAGGAAGTGACCATATTTGGACGAGCTGGGGGAGGAGCCAGCGGTTAATCTGACCGATCTGATTGGAAACCTGACGATACTACGTCCCGCCCACCGATAGCTGTAACCTGACTGCACCACAGGCCTGTCAATCAAACAGACACGCCCCCAAAAACAGGTCTTCTTGAATCTTCTTTTCTAATGAATGAGGGATTATTTTCAGATGGACCTCCAGAAAACTAACAAGAAGGAGTGACTTTAGCTAACAACACCGAGATAACTGATGGACACATTTTATTCACTTTGGATTTGATGAGAGAAGTTGAATGGGAGTCTATGGAGCCGGAGGCTTTTTGGAGCCGACCTCTAGTGGCACTCGCTGGTATCGCAGCTGAAGACACTTCTGCATCGACCTCATTTGTCAGACCTGGAAGCTATGAACACTTTTATAAACGGTCTGTTGTGTTTACATTGAGGTCTTGGTTTGTAATGGCATTAGGCGGGACTGCATTATATTCACAGTTTAGCGGTATAAACAGTGAAGGAATTAAGGCAGACGTTGTGTTTTTTTTATAACGGGGAACCTAAAACAGTTGCCGAGCCCAACAACGAGACCACCCAAGAGAGGCGGAGTGACCTCACAGTTACCTACAAAACACACACTGAAGGGGAGGAAAAACAATCCCTCCCTGTTCAAATCCCATTGTTGCTTTACGTACCAACCTCTCTCATCCACATCCTCGGGTAAATATTATGGCCCGTCTCATGTAGGATTGTACCCGTGAAAGATTATTGTAAGTTGTAATGTGTTTTTTTTTCAAACCTGCAGATTTCCAGTCGTGTCTGATCTGCGTGGCGAGAAGAGTGCCAGTCAAAGAGCGAGCCGTGATGCCCACGTACGAGAGCTTCACCACACGGCAGGACCTTCAAGGTAGGCAGGACCTGCATCAATCCGATGCCAGATGCATCCAAACTTCTACTTTAAATTTAAATTAATAACTCTATGTTGAAGAGTTTCTGTGTGGTTAGTTGCACCAACGATTAAATCAAAAACGCTGAGCTCTGATTTAAAAAATTAAAAAAAAGATCCTGATAGAAGGACTTTATGGCTCCAAGTTGTACGAAGGGAAGACATAAATATCAGGAGACTGAAGAGGGATGAAATTAAACTTTTCGATATATATATTTTGTTCTTAGGCAGGCAGAGTGGACATATATTTACTGTCAGAGTGTCTTTGGTTCATTTATAAACGAATTCAACGCCGGTGGTTTTCTAGTAGTTTGATATTTTAACGTCGCAAGCCCAAAGTGCCAGGATGTAAACTGTATGATGTTGTTGTTTACATGCTATCTACAGTGAGTAAATGTAAACGGCTTTAAAATACATATTCTGAAGTGTTCAGAGCATCGTGGAGCCGGGAGGATTGTTTTGAGGAGTTTGCTTCGCCAGCATGTGGGCTGAAAGTTTTGCGTGACTACGTTGCTCCACCTGCGCAGGTAAGATCACGTCGCTGGATACGAGCCTGCTGCGGGCGTCCATGAAGCCGGGCTGGGAGGACCTGGTTCGGCGCTGCATCCAGAGGTTTCACCTGCAGAATGACGGCGAGATGTCCTTCGCCAAGAAACACCAGCAAGACGGTAAAACTGCGTTTTCATCACGGCCGAAACACTTCAAGATTCGGAGATTTTTTTTTAGAAGGATTGTCGACACTAATACACACTACATGCTGAAAATTGTCAGTGTATAATTTTAATCGGTGTAATTATCGTGATTCATGATCAAATAATCTGATGTGACAATACTTCATTGTTTGTTTTGTGTTGTTTTTGCTGTTCATTTCTTAAATCCTCAGAAGCATAATGTTCTGTTTTGATCGGTGGGTTTCAGTCATGTGTCGTGTGATCGTGATGATGGTGGTGTTTTTATTTATTTATATGTTTTTTGGTGAGATAAGTGTAATTTCCGTTTCTCCTCAGTGTTGAGGAACGGCCACGCCCTCAGCCCTCTGTACCGGTTCTCCCTGGCGGACGGCGGCGTCGTCTCGGCTCACACCAAAAGCAAACTGGTCCGCTCTCAGGCCACCAATGAACCGCAGCTTTACTTGTCCCTGCACATCCTGCAGAGGTACCTCACTCTTTTCTTTACCTCCGTCTCTACTGACTCATCATGAATCTTTTAGGACGCGGAGTCAGTGAAGTTTCAGTTAATTTCATGTCTTTTTTTCCTCCTAAATCTTATACATAGTTTCCCCCATAAATTCTCATTTATTACAGTTCACAGAACAGGAGTTTTAGAGTCTAATGCTTTAAATTATTTGTTTTAAACTCAGACTGGCGAAGTTTTGACAGCCTATAATTATATTTTATTTAGTTTTGTCAAGCTGTAGTTAATCGGGGGAACGCTGGCTAACAACCTGCAGGTTTTACGAAAACAAAAACAAAAAAGTAAAATTCCTGCATTTTCACACCTGATGATGTGCAAACAGCACGTGGCCACACATAGCTCGAATTTATTTATTTTGTTCCAGGGAAAACATGACTGCAGACTCGCCCGGCGGTCAGGGCATGGTCAAGCCGATGACCCCCACCAGTGCGGGTGGTCCCTCTCCTTCCCCCGACGCCAGCGTCACCAGCAACACCTTCCACTCCACGGCGACCTCCGGCACCCCCGGACGTGGTTTTGGGGTCGGGTCGGGACGGGCGGCCACGCCTCAGGGAAGCTGCCACGCGCTCAAGCTGGGCAGCCCTTCGGCCCACGGGAGCCCGAGCGCCATGTTGTCTCCTCGTCATCGGCAGAGCCCCGGCGCGGCGGCCAGCAGCAGCACCTGCAGTAGCCCTCACGTCCCCCAGCATCCCCCCGGCCCTTTCTCCCCCGCGGCCGGCCTCCACTCGCCGGCGTCGGTCTGCAGCAGCACGGGAGCCGGCCAAGGGTTCAACTCCCTGAGTGCCCTGCAGGCTCTCAGCCAGGGCCACAGGGTTCCCCAGGGCCTCGGCGACGGACAGAATCCAAGGTCACCCGACAGGAAACCGCTCACCAATGCCGGCTTAGAGGCCGACTTGTTTGGAAGTTTCGAGGAGCAGCAGGACTCGTTGTCGTCCCAGAACCAGGAGGGAGAAGCGGGGGAGGGGAAGGACGAGGACCGGGACGGCTTTGGAGGTAACCCGGGCGACCTCGGCGACGCCCCGAACCGCCTCCTGAACACCAAAGGCCACACCAAGCTGCTGCAGCTCCTCACCACCAAGCAGGAGCCCTCCGATCCCTGCTCGCCGCCGGAGCCCCTGGGCGACGACCAGAACTGTAAGGACCAGTTGGGCGGGATCGGCGGCGTCGGCGGGGCGGGACACAACCACTCCACCTTGTTAAAGGAGAAACACAAAATCCTCCACAGGCTGCTGCAGAACAGCACCTCGCCCGTGGAGCTGGCCAAGCTCACGGCCGAGGCGACCGGGAAGGACCCCCTCGGCCCCGAGTCGGCCTCGGGGGACAGCGTGGCCGCTCCGGGTGAACTCATCCCCAAACAGGAGCCCGGCAGCCCCAAAAAGAAGGACAACGCGCTGCTTCGCTATCTTCTGGACCGGGACGATAACGGCATCCTGGATAAAGCCATCAAGATGGAGCCCGGCGACGGACACAAGCTGCCCAACGTGAAGGTCGAGAAAGAGGAGGCGGGATTCAATATGGAGGACCAGGTCAGTTAGCAAAAACATTAACAGATGTTTTTTCGAGAGAGTATTGGATGAATTAAACTAATTTAAATTGGGAACCACAGAGTTTTCAGAAAAGTATAACGACAAGGACGTAAATCCAACGAAAAAAAAAGAAAAGACAGTTGTGTCAATATAAAAATGAATCGGCACGTAAACCATAAATACAGTTGGACGAGACACAATGAAAATACAAGAACACATTAACATACATACTAAATACAACAAAACAACCGATACAGAATAAATTGTAATGAGAGGTTCTCAAAGTTTCAGATATTCTTTCGGGAAAAAATTATGAATAGAAACAATAATAGACTTGAAGAATTGATGAGGTTGTTGTTGTTTTTTTAGTCAGCAACACATTGGGTGTCCTGAAGTTTATATCTTGTGGAGTTTGATCCAGTAACTGAAATAATCATACAGAAAGGGAGGAGGAGGGGGGAGGGCTGGGGGGGGGGGGGGGGGGGGGGGGGTTTCTGACCCGGGTGGTCACGATCCCACACGATGAGCAGCTGCAGCACAAACTGCCCAAAGTCTTACAGCTCATTATGAGGAGCTGGTTAACGGTCCGATCGTTGGTTAATGCAATCAAAGAGGTCCGCCGTGCTTATTGAACGTGCAGGTGCGTGAACACAGTTCGTTTCCAGGAAGGAGGACGGCGGAGGTTCCGCCTCCGAGACAAAGAGGCAGCCCTCCTTCTGCCAGCAGTGTGTGTGTGTGTGTGTGTGTGTGTGTGTGTGTGTGTGTGTGTGTGTGTGTGTGTGTGTGTGTGTGTGTGTGTGTGTAGTAGTTCGTTAGAGGAAGATGAAGCTTTGTTTAGCTGCTGGTGACGAAGCCGGGAAGGTTCGTTCGGCCTGGTTGTCATGGCGATCGATGCTCACAAGAAAAACTCAACGAACATTTTCACCATCTTTTTTTTAATTTATTAACGAACAACTAATATAAATAAGAGACTTTTTTTTTTTTTTTTGTCCACTGAATTTCGTGGGCTGCAAGCTAGGGGGCGCTAGCGAGTCATTTGGCCACGCCCACTTTCGAAAGCACTAAAGTACGTAATTTTTCACCAGGAGTGCCAACTTTTATGAGTTTTTAAGCATGACAAAACCGCCAAATAGGCAATTTCTTTTTTGTGAATAATAATAATAAGTGTTTGTAGAAGACGGTGTACATTTCACAGTGTGTACATTGTTCAGAGTGCATCAGAGTTTCATCTTCCAAAACAAAATCCTACATTTAGATGGCCTGAAAAATCTTTAACCCGACACTTCAGCGGACATTAAATCTCTGACTGCACATGAAAAATATTTTTAGTATCTACGTACTCGCCGTTCCTGTAACTTAATGCAGAGCGCGAGTGCGACTCGGCCGCACAGCTGGCGGCGAAAGCTAAAAGTTATCCGAGGTTTCATTTGGGATTTATTGCATTCATGAACTGACAAACAGCAGCAAATATTCAGCGCTACATAAGAAACCCCTGGATGTTCGTAACATGACTGTGAGCGGGCGCAATGCAGAGGTCAGCTGATATTTATGATACGCTGAATACATGAATAGTTGTTCATCCGTGCAGCAGAAAGAGATTCGCAAGGAGAACGAGCGTCCACTTTTGAAGTGTTGCCGGTGTTATGTGGTCACTGTGTGTGTGTGTGTGTGTGTGTGTGTGTGTGTGTGTGTGTGTGTGTGTGTGTGTACACTGCTCTGACTGTGTCTTACTGTACATCACACATGACCTCATTAGTGCCGGCAGTTTATTTTTAGCTCCTCCTCTATTCATCAGCCAAACGGCCGGAGGAAACCATCCCTGTGTGTGTGTGTGTGTGTGTGTGTGTGTGTGTGTGTGTGTGTGTGTGTGTGTGTGTGTGTGTGTGTGTGTGTGTGTACAGCGGGTTAAATTACACTGCATTACTGAGGGGGTTTCCATTACTGTCAAAGTTGTCATTCAGAGGTGAATATCAGCTTTTATATTTACATTTTTTTGTCTTTTGTCTTTTTTTTTTCCGTTTGGTTATTTGCATATTTTTTGTCGTCTGCTTCCGTTTAAAGTACCTTATTCTACTTTTTATGAATATTTTATGATATAAACGTTAGGAAGGACACTGATCTTTTTGAAACTTTCGAAACACTTAAGATATTTCTGATGTTTTGTACCGGATGTTAAATTTCTTTGTCGACTGAGATTCTGTTTCCTGCTTTCAAAATCATCTTCAAAAGAAAGAACGTAATTTAAACATGGTTGTTTACGGCTGTTTCTAACATTACAGTCTGAAATCTTCTCTGATCATGATGAGTCAAAGCTCTTTGGTATACACGGGTTTTTGTTCATAACAACATACAGTGTTTAAATCATTTACCAAATTTATTTGGATTTCTGGATCATCACCCGCAAATGAAGAAAGATCTGAAACTATGTGACTTTTGAAATATAATAAATCAGGATTTCTATCCACGACGCAATCAGAACTACAAAATGCAGCCGGTGTCATGTCTCACTCTGAATCATGCAGATTTGTAGGCCTTCAATTTCAGCAAGTTCCTAAATGTCAATAAAACTTCACTGAACATGTTATGAAACCCAGTTTAAACGTACTGCAGGCCAAAGTAAAGATATCTGGTTTTGGGCACCGTGATGCTCACGTCACATGGTGTGTTTTCTTTTCTTTTTTTTTGACATCTTATGCAATGATTTATCTATCCTCTAATCCTGTTTCTGTTTTTTCTCCTGATGTCAGACCAGTGAGCTGGAGGACCTGCTGGAGGACCTGCAGAGTGGAGCTCAGCAGCAGCAGCAGCAGCAGCAGCAGCAGCAGCAGCTGTTCTCCAGTCAGCCAGCAGCCAGAGGAGGTGCTGCCTCCTCCTCTTCATCCTCCTCCTCCTCGGTGCCACCTGGCTCCTCCGTGGACAAACAGACCATCATCAGTGACATTCTGCAGATGACTGACAGCGGCAGCCCCCCCAACCAGCACCGAGCCTTCCCCGCCATCGGCCCTTCAGGTACGCCTGCAGCAGAGTGTTTGTGTCTATTTGAGGACGTCTGGGTCCTTAAAATGTTCAAATCTGAATTCAATTTAAATTTAAAACCAACTTTTCCTCCCAGCAGGCTTTAATGGCCTCCGGCCGGGTCAGATCAGAAGCGTGTCTCTGGACAGCGGTATGGGACCCGGCCCCAACGCCACCAGGCCTTTCCCTCCTCAGCACAGGAACTCCTACTCCTTACTGCAGCAGCACCAGCAGCAGCAAGGCATGATGGGAACGCACGCAGGCATGGCCAACCAGGCTGCGATGGCCAACGCAGGTAAACATCCCTTCTGTTCTGGACAAAGTTTATGTTGCTTTGGTAGACGAATAATAGAAAGTCACGCGATTAAACCAAATATCTTTGTTGTTTTTGTATAAAATGACTTAAAAAAAAAATCTCAAAATAATCCTTTTTCTTTAAAACCAGGCATGCGAGGCTCCATGCAGCCGGGCTGGGGTCCCCAGGGGCCGATGATGGGCCAGGGAGTCGGACCTGGTCGCATGGTCCCCAACATTAACGCCGCCCTCCCCACGAGAGGCGGCGGTCCACCCGGATCACGAGCCATGGTCAACATGCAGATGATGAGCGGAGGTGAGAAAGAACGAAAAGATAATAAATGTCGTCGTATCCCGCTCCGATTCTGATGCTTTAATGTGCATCCCCTGCAGAGATGGAGATGGCAGCCCCGCCCTACCCTCACCAGCATGCTCCGCCCAATCAGACCGCTCCCTGGCCAGACCGAATGATGATGGATCACTATGGAAACCAAAGCAGGTAAAGCGTTCATTCCACGAATGCAGGAGTCAGAAACTGTAGATTTTGACTTTGGCAGGACAATAACACCGAGCTACCCTCCAGGCCACCGTACGGCGTCCCCCAGGAGGTGATGGGGTGTTGCAGCGGGGTGCACGAGGGCCCGCCGGACGAAGGGGCTCTGCTGAACCAGCTGTGCTCGGTGCTGAAGGACTACGAGGGTCTGGAGGAGATCGACAAGATGCTGGGAATCCCCACGCTGGCGGGACAGGTGAGCTCATCGCACCGACATCTCTTACATCCTTCATCTCGGTTAATTTAAATGACATCCGCTGTTCCTGCATCTGACTTGGACAACCCGCACCTTCCAGGGTCCTCTGTCCGAGCAGAACCAGTACCTGGTCTCCTCGGACCCGGCGGTCAGCATGAAGCCTCCCCTCTACAGTCAACACTACGGCGGCCAGCCGGCTTACGGCGGCATGCCTCCGGATGGCGGCTACCACATGGGCCACATGGGGCCCCAGAGGATGGCCCCCACGGGTTACCCCCCGATGATGAGGATGCCCGGCGGCGCCGGGCCGAGGTCCGCCGGCATGAGACCCGGGGGGCCCAATCCTATCGTCCCCTCCCAGCCCAACAACCTGAGGCTGCAGCTGCAGCACCGACTCCAGGCGCAGCTGGTAGGTCGCACCAAACATTTCTATCACTCGTCCTCCAGTTTCCCATGATGAGGGTTGACAGTTTGTCTGCATCTTGTGTCCTTATTGTACAGTGAAAAAAAAAAAAAAAAAAACGGAGACGAAAACTACTTTTGCTTTTCAGCAGGAAGGTTTTATGAAACTGAAAGGTGCGACGTGGATGAAAGAAAATGACAGATTCCCTCAAAGATCAGCGTTTTCACAGCTGTCTGCATGTGATCGTGGGAAAAAAATGATTGTGAACTTTCACTTCCAAAGTTAAACTTTGAAAACCGTTGATTTAAAAAAGGGAAACTGTGGAAACTGCTGTTATCGCCAAGCCCTTAAAAACAGTCACCAAGTTTGATAATTAATCAGCTGCTTCTTAATGTAAGTGTTTATTTTTTACTGTTTGAGGTAATTAGTCTTTAAGAAAAGGACAATTTTGTACTTTAGTGACCCCAAGTGGCAGAACTTATCAAACTTGGGATAAAAGTTTCAAGAACCTGAATGACAAGGTCCAAAACCTGGTTTTACAGTTTAGTTAACAGGATAAATTCACAGCTTCCTAGTCAGTGTGAACAAATCAATCATCCAGCTTTGTCATGACGTTTGGTCGAAGTGATTAACTACAAAATATTAAATTTATATACCTTAAAAAAAGCTTTTTCTTCTTGACTTGGACGTTTTCTTATAGAGAGCTCTATTTTTTTGTATTATCTCAGAGGTAACAGACCCGTTATAGATCTACAGTATATTAAGGCAGATGTTCGTGAGGTCCTTCCCTCATTAATACCTGAATATGATCATAAATTTGCATCTCTTCCTCCGTGTAAAGACAGTTTTATAAAATGCGGTCGTGTGCGTCGGTTCATCATCTCGTTTCAAGTGCCAAAAAAAACTCATTACCATCAGAAAACCTTTTTCCGAGACACTCGCATTTACATCAGTCTCTTTTTAATGAGTATCCGCCGACGCCTTTGTAAACATATATATTTTTCTCCGAACGCAGAGGAGCAACAGAACAGGCGGGCCGGCAGAGTTCACCGAGTTTAAACTGCAGCGGCCAGAAGGGAACAAACGTGTTTCAGCTTTCTGGCTTCATCAGCAGTTCCCTGCTGCTGAGACACTTAACAATGAACACATCAGATGCACACACACACACACACACACACACACACACACACACATCCGAACACTCCAATATGATAGCATACATGGACGTTATGTGACAGGCTGTTAACACACCGGATGATCTCATTAAAGAACCTGTAATCTTCCTGTCGTCTGAAAAACGCCTTTATGTTCTTTTACTATATTTGTATTCGTGCAAACATTTTGTTTCTCAGTACATGTTTTCCTTTTTTTTTCCTCTTTTCATTTTGCTTTGAGAGTTTGTTCACGGCTAACATATTCAGTGGTTTGGCCCAATCTGCCCCCTGGTGGAGAGTCGAGGGACAACAGCTTGTGTGTATCCACTGGAAAATAGCAGGAATTAGCAGTTCTGACGTGAAACACCACTTTTACACTTCTGTGTTTTTTTACATTTCCCCTTTGTGCCAGTGGGGAAACAGTGAAGTCAGAGTCTGGAAGAAAAAAATCCAAATAAACTTTGATCGGTCGTTTTGAAGGGCTTAAACTCGGGAATAAACACTTCACAAACAATAATGCCATTATAATACATATTTATTGTCATTTGTACCATATCCGTATACATTTCTTCAGCACTTCAGTACGGTAATTACCATCAAAATGCATTTTAAATCAGTTAAGTAACCTTATATTTGATATAAAGTGGTTTTAGGTTGATAAAAACAAGGCAGACTTGCACTAAAAGATTTCACACTACCGACTAAAACAATGTGACAGCAAGTGGAACAATTTGTAATGATTTTATACGAGCACACAAAGTGTTGACGCGGAAAATATTAAGAGATTACTTGTTTATATAATTAACTTAAAAGACCGATTGGCCCTGATTTGCTCTAAATTACAAAAGTTAAAACTATCACATCGTGTTTTAGTAACTAAAGGTTTTCTAGCATCCATAAATGACTTGGAATCAAATTAATTTGATTGTTTTTTGTTTTTTTGCTGTTTCCTGTCTAGAACCGTCAGCCGATGGTGAACCAGATGGGCGGTGTGTCCAACATGAATCTACCTCTCAGGTCTAACGTACCAAACCAGGTCAGTCTGTTGTCTCGTCTTTTTTTCCCCTGCAATCATGAGCACTAACACGTTGGCAGCGGCAGGATTCCCTTTTAAATGTACGCAGTTTGCTTCCGTCTACGTGTTTTTTTTTTTTGTTACGGCTGATTACTCAGGTTAAAGGTTCTCATTGCTGCCGTATTATAAATTACACAACTTATCTCGCTCCAGATGTAATTGTAGCTCGGGTATGTGCAGGATTGAAGCGTTACATACGCTTTTAGCATTTATTTTGCTCACTGTCAGCTACTGGAACAAGTACATATATCACCTTCTCACCTTGTAGACATTTTTTGGTTTTCAATCACAGTTAATGTATCTGAATTTGTCTTTTTTTTTTTTTTTTTTTAATGTTCCATTTCTACCAATCACTAAGATCTATTTAACTTGGTTGCTTTATTCTTAAAAGTCAGGAACAGGGGGCACATTGGGAAATGGAAAGTAAGAGGGCATGCTGGGAAATGGAAAGGAAGAGGGCACGCTGGGAAATGGAAAGGAAGCGGGCATGCTGGGAAATGGAAAGGAAGCGGGCATGCTGGGAAATAGAAAGGAAGCGGGCATGCTGGGAAATGGAAAGGAAGAGGGCACGTTGGGAAATGGGAGGGGAAGAGCACAAGAAAAATGCAATGCAAAGGGGCCAATCACAGTGCTGATACTCTGCAACAGAGAGTCTATATCTACTATGTGAGTGAGAGAGCAAATGTTACTGATGCAATACCCCTATAAAACTCAGATTTATTTTTTTTTATCATAAAATAAATGCGTTCATAATTACAGCTGCTGGCACCACTTTGTACTTTGAGAGTGATCTTTGGTCCTCTGGTAGATCGTGACTGACGTTGGTTTCCTCCTGCAGGGAACCCTCAACGCCCAGATGCTAGCTCAGCGTCAGCGCGAGTACCTCAGCAACCACCTGCGTCAGCGGCAGCAGCAGCAGCAGCAGCAGCATGCGCATCAGCAGCACGCCATGATGATGCGGACGCAGGGCATCAACATGCCGCCTAACATGCCCAGCGGTGGCGCCGCTCCCACGCCGATGCCCATGGGGGGCACCAACCCGCGGCTCCCGCAGGGCAACCCGCAGCAGTTCCCCTACCCGGCCTCCAGCTACGGTACTGGCCCGCCCTCCCCTCCTCGTCCTCTTCATCCTCATCCCGGCTCCTCCGGCCCCTTCTCCTCCCCTTACTCCCGTGGCCAACATCTGGCTAGCCAGGGCATGATGGGAAATGTGGGCGGGCAGTACGGCGGGGTAATGAGTCCGCTGTCACAGCACGGTGCGTTCCAGTCCAGCAGCTCAGGTATCTGATCAGAGCAGAGCAGCGACGTCGCCGTGGTGATCAAACATCGTCATTTGACAGGCAGACTCTTTGTTTATGTATGAGCTCAACCATCTTTTCAACCAATCAGGAGACGGCATGTGTTGTAGGGAAACAGCTGTGGTGGTGGTGGAACTTATGGAACAGATAATCTGTAATTAACCAAATCTTATTTTACAACAACAACAACAAAAATCCTTCTGGACTTTTCAGATGATTTTGTTGAAGTGAGGCCAGCACATGATCCAGAGGATTTCGTATTTTATTTTGGTTGCATCAAAAAAATTTATTATCTTATCTTTGTGTTACTGCTTGGTCTTATAATCGTACGTCCATCTTAACCCTTGTGTTGTCCTTGGGTCAAAATGACCCGCAGCTGTGTTCAATCAAGTTATATTTTATTTCTATATTTTTTTTATATTTTTTGGGATCATTGGTCATCATTCTTTAAAGAAACCCTCACAGCCTTCTTGTCACCAATGATCCCCAAAAATATGAAAATAAAATAGAAATTGGTTGAACACAGCTGCGGGTTATTTTGACCCAAGGACAACACGAGGGTTAACCAAGAACTGGATGTAAAAGCAAAGATTTTGGAGATTTATTTTTGGGGACTTTTTCTCTTTATTTCTTGTCTTAGAGGTGAAATCATTCCCATTTGTCTTGAATTCTGTGTTCACTTTCGCAAAATCTCCAAATAATATTGTTCAGGATCTGAGAGTAGAGTCGAAACACATTAATTTACCAACTAGGAGTTTCAACTTTTTACATGCTGGTGTCTGCCCTGCAGGAATGAGCCAGCAGCAACAGCAGCAACAGCAGCAGCAACAGCAGCAACAGCAGCAGCAACAGCAGCAGCAGCAGCAGCAGCACCACCACCAGGATCCAGCGTCGTGTTTCCCGTGCGGGGCCGCCACCCCGCAGAGCCCCCTGCTGTCCCCCCGGATGGGGCAGGGTCAGAGCCCCATGTTGCAGCAGAACCAGGGCCCGCCCCAAACCCAACCGCAGGGTCCGAACCAGGGAGGCCCACCCAGCTACCAGTCGAGCGCCGACCTCAACGGATGGCCTCAGCCTGCCAACATCTCCACCAGCAACAAGTAACAACAGATTGATTATTCAGCAAATCTTCTTTTTTGACATAAAAACCGAAGCGTTGAGTCTTTCTTTTGAGGACATTATAGATGTTCTTTGACTCCGCCCCCTCCTCCTTTCAGCGTGTACCCCCAACAGTCCCAGTCCCAGTACTCCACACAACCCGGCGGAGGAATGTACAACGGAAACAACATGAACCTGGGGGTTGCCATGGCTACCAACGGAGGCACCATGAACCCCATGTCGGGACAGATGAGCTCCATGTCCTCCATGAACACAGAACAGGTGAAAAAAAAACAACAACAATATTTCAGACTTCCTGTTTATTTCTTTCGGTCACGTTGCCTCAAGAATCCAGTAAAATTCACCCAAAACGTCAATTTAAGGCAAAGTAAACTCAAAGCTGTTCTTTGCTGTGCTTTTAGTTCTAATTTAGTTTGATTTTGACTTTTATGGTGCAGGTGAACAACGGCAGCCTGATCCTGGAGCAGCTCGCAGGAATCGACATGTTGACGCAAGAGGGTGAAGCCAGTTCTGTAAGTAAAACCTTCTTCTTCTTCTTCAAAAAAAAAAGCCACACTACAGATGGTGGGATTTTTTGACTTAAAAGAACATCAAGGACACATTTAGAGATGTAAAATAACTCTGTGATGTGCGCTGTTGTTGTATTTGGGATACAGTGACTTGCTCTGTACACCCGGAGCTGTTTGTAAGCTAGCGGTGTACCTCAGGGCTCGATGTCAGGTCCTAATTAGTTTTCAGTTTTCACGCTACAACTTGGCCACCTCATGCTTTATATTACCATCAGTTAAGCCGAGTTACTTCAGCATACGGCCTCATTTGTATTCATGCACCACTGAAAATCAGGATTGCACACCTTTCATGCCGTGCAAATTACATTTAGTACATTATTTTTGGTTTTGCATCGTACTAAAATTATGTTTAAAATCTTTTCGGAAACTACTGGTATCTTGTGATAGAGTCACCAAATCAGCACCATTTGTTAAATTGCTGCCCATAATTATATAAAAATCCTTTGTTTCCTTTCATAATCTGCATATGGAAACTTTTATAATCGGTGGTTAGTGCTGTTACTTCCTGGGTTCAAAATCCTCTGGTGTCTCGGTTTCCTCCCTCCTCATCACAACAAGAAGCTGTACGTGCTCATGTGTTTCAGATTGATTGATTGATTTTTCTGTGTTTCTGTAGAATTTCTGCTGACCCCGGCTGCAGCTCAAAGAAGGTAACGCAGGAACAAAAACACGCTGACACCCGCTCGGCTCAGCTTAACGGAGACGTACGAAGGAAACGCCGCCCGTCCGTCACGTCAGAGCTCCTCAAACTGAAATGCAGAGCGGCTCAGTCCCTGTGTAACATTTTATGCAAAAAAAAAAAAGTCGTGAACTTACAGGAGGGGAACTGTCATCTGAAACCTCGTGACAACACCGGGAGGAAAATATCGTGATTCACGGGTTTCTTCACGGGACACATCGTAGCTTTTATCCTTTTAAATCAATTTATGTTATATTTATTAATATACTGTATCCTTTAAACTCCTACATGGTCCTCAAACTATCAAGTGAAAGCTGCTCCAAAAAAACCCGCATTAAATCAAATATAATTTGTGTTAAAGGAGCATTTTAACATAAATATTATTTCCCCTTAAATTAAAATCACGTTGAAATGAAGTTAAGATGTCCAATATGTATTTTCCTAAACTCCAGCTTGAAAACTGAATTAGTCTGTAATCAGGGACAAATCAGCAGCTCCAGCAAGGCTAAAGTTTGCTGAGCTGGAGTTGTGCAGAACAAAACAATCATTTCACTTAGAAGATAAAAAAAATACACCTGTTTTTTTAATCTTTGAGGTGAATCATTTTTACAAATGCACGCTCTGATTTTTATCAAAAGATGTTATTACCGGGCTATTTTCTTTCTTTAAAATCAAAACAAACCTCAGGTTGGTCCAAGAAAACCAGAAAACAAACCACTGGAATCAGGAGATGCTCCTCTTTATTCTAAAAGCTCCTTTAACAAAAAAAAAAAAAAAAAAAGTCAAACGTGAAGAAGGATGATTTTGAAAAAGAAAAAAAAAACCTGCGTTAAGGTTCCCAGGTTGTTTCCACACGGACGCAGTGTCGACTGGTCAGATGAATGTATTCCTCCCGTTGTCCCGGCTGTGATGCTCCGGGCGGTGTGTGTTTTCGATGGAGTCATGTTCTGTGTGTGTGTGTGTGTGTGTGTGTGTGTGTGTGTGTGTGTGTGTGTGTGTGTGTGTGTGTGTGTGTGTGTGTGTGTGTGAAACTGAATGTCGCAGTTTGACACTGGACGCGTGACTTCGGTCGACAGGCGTAAATGAAACTTCTGGATTTTTAACGGTTCTGTTTTCGAGCCCGACTGAAGACGACGAAGAAGGTTTATGAAAAAATATTTTACAGTTATTTATAGTTTTGAAGAAGTTTTAGAGATTCTTTGTATGACACATAAAAAAAGAAGAAAAAAAATCAAGGATATCTATCTTTAAGAAAATCTCATGGTACATGTTGATGTCGATTTAAAAAAAAAAAAAAAAAAAAAAAAATTAATATATTTCAACTGCTGTAGTTTCAGAGGACCTGCGTCCCTGTTTAATGACTTTTTGAATGAAGGTGAATGTGTATAGATAGTGTACATAGATTTTTAACGCCCTCTCTCCCCTAAGTGGTATTGTAAAGCAGCAGTCTGGAGTTTAGGTCGTTTATTCAGAGAGCAGAAACATGTCATTGGTTATATCCGGCGTCAGATGGCTAATTAGCTTTTAATTAGCTCAAAATGTAAACAAAATGTTTACCTGTCACGTGTTTGTTTGTTTTCTCTTGTGAGCGTTGTAAAATCGTTTCCTGTCTGCTGACGAGCTAACTGGTTTTCCTACTTTTAAGTTGGAAAGGTAACGGAGCGTCGGCGGGGTCGTCTGGCGTTGAGGTTGCAGATCGTTCTAAACTGAATTCCCCTCTACTCACGCCTCCGCTAGCAGAATGCACGATAAACCCAAAAATAAAGGCCCCAACTACATTTATTCTACATTAAAAAGTGTATTCGTCGTCGTGAAGGAGCCTTTAAAATGGCGGGGAAAACAATTAAATTGGTTACATTGTGTGTGTGAGCAGCATTGCTAGGTAACAGGAAGAGGGACGGCGTCTAGAAGCCACGAAGGCTAACAAATTTAGCAGACTAGCAGACGAGTAATGTAATGCAGGAAATACGGAGGCACAGAGGGAAAAAGATGAAGTCCGTCGGGAAGATCGACATGTTACTTAGACGTATGATGAAGTTCCAAAGAAAAAAATGTATACGACTAAAATTACGCCATTTATGAACACAGCGTATGTTCATTTTTGCGAGTAAATCTGTAAAACTTACCCATTGGACTTTTAGCCCTTTTGCTTTTTTAATCGCTGTAGTCTTTTTTGGGGGGGTTCAGAATAAAATATATATTTGATGGATTTCGTACAAACAAAAACTAGCGACTTCCCCCTCACCTGATCTGTTCGGTGCTCATTAGCGACACAACAGTTAGCGTCAATACACTTTAAACCAACTGCGGTTAAACGTCCGTCTGTTAAAATTAACTGTGAGCAGCGTCTTTATTCTTCTTTTACCGACTTTATTTTTGCCCTCTGAGATTTAACCAGTGACATTATTTCTGCCTCCAAAGCAGCTTTGCCGATTTTAAAATAAGATTTATTTACATTTAAGAAAAACTCCTCTCGTCGAGGATAACTCCTGACCCGGTTCCTATAAACACATTAAATCAAACTTTTATCTCTTTTTTTACTTTTTTTTACAGACTGGAGCATTTTTGGAAACGGTTTGAAAGGTGCTTTTCGCCAGGTGCTGTCTCGCACATAAGCTTGTCATTGTCAACAAAAATAACTAACTGTCAACACAGATTTGTTTTTAGTTTTTTTAAATCCCTCTTTATCTATCTGTCAAACTTCTACTGTAACACAGATGAGGAGAATGTGAAAATGCAACACTGAAAATAATCTTTTCTTAGTTTTCTTTTTCTTTTTTTTTTCGTAAAAATCCCAAAGAAAACTCTGCAGGATTTTAACACTTGCGTACATTTATTAACTCTTAATATTCAACATGGAGGTGAATGATTTCCTCTTGATTTTAACTCTTAGAGTGCTGAAGATTTTTTTCTCGATTCATAGATGTATATTTTATCGATCTCATGTAAGTACCTTAAGATGCTAACGATTTAGCATAATGCCTTAGATCTGTGATTTTCTGTCTGTAAGTTTTACAGGTGTGTTTTACCTGTCTCTCACTGCTCAGCGAAGGTTTTTACTGGAATCATTACACAACCAGTATTTTTTTAGATTTTCTCCCAACAAGTTGACGCCATATACTGCTGTATGTTAGCAAAAAAAATGGCTAATTGTTTTTGTTGTATTCTCCCTGATTAATGCAGTTTTTTTGTTTTTTTTTAAAGGGGCATTGAGTATTTTTTTTTTATTGCTTTAAGTGTGTCTATTTGAGCTACAGTGGCCTGAAAATTACATCGTAGCCACAAACTGATTAAGCGCTAATGCAGAGCTGCGTTTCCACCAACTGGGGGAGCTATTTCTGACATTAAAAGCTCATAAAGTTCAATTTTAAAATAGAAAACCACTGGAAGAAAAGGTCAACGCAGCAGGAAAAGGGCTGAGTACTGTTTATAAGTTTATTGATGCTATAATTGAGTCGGTTTCCAAGTTTCACTACAAATTGAAAAGTTTTCGGTAGCTCTTTCTTTTTTTTAAGAAATGTAGTCAAGTAATTTCTAAAAATGACCCTTTTTTTACATCACGAAAAAAAGCCCAAAGTTCATACAATTTTAAATGACGTTTAAACACCAGCCATCGTATAAGAATGATTACATTTACGGTTCGAAAAAATTATTATCTAAATTGGGAAATATCTAAAATAATATAACTTACACTGAGGGAGTGTATCTGACCAAATCTGTTATAATACAACACCAAAAAAGTGAAATCCATAATTTCATACATTTTTCTCCCTTGTTCACCAGATGGAGAGAATTTAGTCAATATTACTCTCATTTTTCGCGTCTTTATTTTTTTTCGATTTAAATTTACCGTGTTCAATTTTTTTAATGTGATTATTATGTCTGTAAAATTATTCTGATGGTCTCCTGTTTGTGGAAGAATGCTTGCAGAAATCAATGCCAGATTTTTTAGCATGGCATCCTGTGGTCGGGATGTTGTTTGTGATTCAACCACCAGGTGGTGGTAAAGTAAGAAATCTTTTTATCAACAATGCAACAAAAAACTAAATCATTTTCACCGACCTTGCATCGTAACTAAATTTGGGCCTGAAGCCAATCGGGATGTTTAGAATAAAGTAGCGTAATCTCAGAAACTGAAGCCACAGCGCAGATATTTTTTATTTTCTGCTTGTAATATCACATAAAAACATACTTACTGCCTCTTTAAGAAAGTTTTTACGAGAATGAAGCAACCGTAGAAGTTATTTTCCATCAGTTTTTCAACTTATAAAATGTGTTTGATATCCTCAAATAGTAAATCAGAGCAATATGTCAAAGCAGAAGGAGAGTGAAGGTTGTTCAAAGATGGTTTGATTTTTTATTTTTTTTCAACTATCCTCTCTGCTGGGATGTTCATATTAAACACCTCGGCGGTGACGCGGTCCAGTTCACGGTCAGTTCATTCTTAGTGAGAGTTTTTATTATGCAGAAGTCCGGACGTTCACACACTTTATGCAAGCTGTCGACTCTGATGTTGCTTTTGCCAATGCTGCTTGTTAATTTATGATTCATGCCACTGTAAATAAATTATTTTTATTGAGCCGCACTGCCTCTGTGTTTTTTTATTTTTTTTATTTCACCTATTGATGCTGATTGTGTAGATTAAAAAGGCATTTTTATCCACCAGCAAAGGCAAATTTTCGCCCGTGTAATTCTCTCTATTCACCAGCAGGGGTCGACATTTTCCACATGTTTAAAGTAAGTCTTCAGACACAATGATAAACATAACTTATTATACTATATTTTATTTATTAAATACCATTTATAGACATATTAATGATTCAGTTATGTGGGATAAATCCATTTCAGATGCAAAACATAATTTTCTTTCTATGTGTGTTTTTTAAGGCATGATTAGTGATTAAGATGGCGTCAATAAAGTAATTTGAACACGCAACATATACATTTTCATGCTTGTTGGATGCTATAAGTGCTTAAAAAAAGTTCTCACTCCTCAACTCTGTGATTTTCCTTAATTTAGCCTCCCCTACCAAAATCCACGAGCTTTATTTTAGATTCTAGCGAGATCATAAAGTCTCTAAGATATGAAATACATCAGGATGCACATGAGGAAAATATTTAAAAAATGAAGCAGAAGAAAAGCTTGGATTTTTTTTTTTTTTTTAGCTTTACTCTTTAACAACAAAGCAATTTCATCTGCCTTTTTTTTCAATATTATTCAAACTTTGCGGTCACTCGCCTTCACATTTTTTATATATTTTAAAACTTTATTGTAAAATGAGAAACCGTTTGGCTCCGTAACAGTTTGTGATACACTCAGACTCGTGTGTTGCCCAAAGTAGTTCCTTATTTTGAGTTCAGGAATCTAATTTTAAGAAGTCAGGAACAGCTGAAATGTCATCAGACCTGCAGGCTGTGGTCCTGATGTCCTCTGCGTGGCCCTTCAAATCTAATCACAGCGACGTGAGGATATGAAAGCGGCTCCTGCGTATACTCTCAAATAAACCTTTTTGTCGTGGATTATAATATGATGAAATTTAGCTGCGGATGCTGCATAGAGCCTGACATGGTTATTGAGATAAAGGCTGCAGCGTGCAAGATATTTCTCAAGGTCATGAACTATCACGAAAGGTCATGGATTCGGTCAAGTTTTAGAGATTTAAAAATAACATTGCAATATTTGTGTAGGGTTATACACACAAATATCTGAATTTCTGCATATGACACGTTATTAATACTGAAGACAACAGATGTTTAAGTTACTAAATCCTTTTTTTTTGTATTCAGTTCTATAGTGCTGTGATTATATAATTTCCTCTATGAATGTAATCTATTGCATTATATTAACTTTCCCTGATGTTGCAACATTCACTTTTTACTGTTTAGATTACACAGAAACTTGTGAACTGTTGCGCAAAGTGTTTCATTTCCTGACTGAGAGACCGAAGTCTGCAATTGGTTGGATTTCTTTGTACAGCGTGATCTGGGCGCCTATTGGTGGATTCAGCTGTCAGTCAGCGAGATAGCTGCGTGATTGGCTCTTCGGCTTTGGCTTTAGCGTCCACGCTCGGGCTCGTGACAGCCAAAGCAGGAAGACAATAGTAAAGATGTATCACTCTGGTGTTTCTTTCCAAACCGCAAAGTGGGAGATGGATTAAAAAAATAACATAAAAAAAGACTCAAACATGGTTAAATATTCCAGTTACAACGTTCATATTTTAATAGTCAGAACTATCATTTAGACTTTTATGATTCATGTGTTTGTCCAAATGTTACAACAGTGAAACATATTTTACTGCTAACAAATGTAAAAGATGAACCAAACCAACAAAAACCCACAAACAAACAAACAAAAAAATAATGATAATAATAATAATAATAATAAAAAAGGTAGCTAAGTAAGTAGCTAATAGTTTTAAAGTGTTGAACTGAGCAAAAGTGTTGTTCATATTATTTTATTTCTTATTTTGTTGAAAGAAATGTAAATATTACATTTGTCAGCCGCTAATAATAATACAAGCAACGGAAAGTTATAAAGTCGTCCGATGAGTTGAGCTGCTAGAAAAAGAATAATAGCTGTGAAAGCTGATTTAATAAGCATTAGATTGCTAAAAATAAATATATTAATATTGTTTTATTTCTTGTTTTAAAGGCGTTTAGAGGCGCGTGAAGTCAAGGAACGAGTCACGTGTAGGATCTTTGTAGAAGGGGGCGTGTCCGCGGCGCAAAGAGGGCGGTGCCCGCTGCAGTCCGACAGACAGCATCTCCCCCGAGCTGCCTCAAGTCTGCAGTCCGCGGCTCGTTCAGGTGCTCCGTGTTTGTGGTTGTTCGTCGGCAGGTGACAGGAGACCCCCGGACGGACAGACGATGGCGGGCGCGGCGCCACCGAAGCGGCAGGACACCCGGAAATTCATCGAGAATCTGACCGGCGCCGGTAAATCCATCGCGGTGCTGACGAGCGGAGGAGATGCCCAAGGTAACGAGAAGCCGCAGTTCCATTATCGGACAGGGCGCGAGGTGCTCTGGAGGAAGTCTTTGAAGTGAAATCACTGAGAGAAGAAGTGCTGCCAACAAAACACATGAAACGACAGGGAGACTTTATTCATGCTCTCACATATTTATTTATCCTTTTATCTTCGTTAATGCACGCTCATTGTGCACGTATGTTGATATTATAACATTTAGACACCCAGTTTCTTCTCTACTTTACGTGTGGGAAAATTAATTTCACATTTTTGGCAGAATATTTCGTTTTCTGCCGAAATCAGTTGCGCATATTCCCACGGAGGAGAAATCCCCTGAAGACGTGTCCGATAATGGATGTGTTGGCCGAATAAACGCGCACTCTGCTGCTGAGCGACTCAATTAAAGGTGCGGTCCCAGCAGCGGTCACCACGGAGGGGGGGGGGGGGGGGGGGGAGGAGGTGGAGTTTCATTTCCGGCCCTTCTTTTTGGTGAAAGCCGTTATTTATAGTGCGTTTAATGAATCTGGATGACTGTTACGCAACAGCCTCCAACGCACAACTGTTGTGTCCCCGCGCAGCGTGCTGCGGTGTTTGTTGGGGAGTGATGTTTAGATTATAATTACAATCCGGATCTGATCAGATTAACGCGCCCAGGCTGCAGAAGCATTGGATGGTTTCTTTCTTTCTTTTTAAGCCATCAACAAGTGATCCTTGAATACCTATAAGGGCTGCATGCATGGCGCAGGAGTGTTGTCAGTGTTGGTAGGTTTCTTTTAGTAGTAAGAATCCCTATAATTTAGCATGAGATCTGCAATTGTGTGTAAAAAAAAAAGAAAAGAAACGCGCTTCACTAACTCATTCATTTGCCATCTCAGTGAATGATTTGGTCACTTCCTGTTAGAAGAAGAAATAAAAACCACTGCACGTGCCCTTGCATCGCCGGAGGATGAGTCGTGACCTCTCACCAGTGTTGAAAGCTGCCGAGACTTAAAACCAGCGCTTCCTCTGCTTTGTGCCCTTTAACAGTAAAACGCTGTTCGCTCCAGTTTGCGTGGCGGCGCTTTAATTTTGAAGGGGCATTTGCAGTGACTTCCGGGAGGGCTGAGGCGCCTACGTGAGGAGCAGCTAGTATGCAGTGATGAGTAATGTGGTGATGAGGGAAAAGTACCACAAATAGTCAGTCTTTTTTTTTTAATCCTCATAATGAGATTTTTAAGATATAAAACCGTCATTAATGTTAATTAATTATTCATGAAGTATCTCCATAGGGATTAATTATGTGATTATTATTATTTTTTTTATATCACTAACAGGATCCCTGTTCATGTAATTGAGTCCTATCTCATCCAAATTTGATGGTTGATCAATATTAATGCAGTGCAGCAGGTCGCAGCCACGGTCGGCTGACGCGGTCGGTTACGTAACACCGTGCGCCGACAGGCTGCAGAGCGAACAGCAGCGCGTCCCGCAGGACGCTGGGTCCAAACCTTCGGTACCGACGTGCGTGAACGGCGTACGGGACGATCCTGCTGAGGTTTTTATTTATAAGAGAACCGAGAAGAGTCGATCTTCTGTGCGTCTGGATTCAGTAGATGTGAGACGGTGGTCGTTACTGGCACAGGACGGGACAAAGTAAACCGGAGCAGGCGAGACAGAAATCCTAATAAAAATGTAGGTCAGTTTTTTTTAAAGGCTAAAAAAAAGAAGCGAGTTCTAATATCAGTAATGTTATTTTCTTTATTTTGAACAAGGACTTGGATATACGTGGATATATTGATATATATATCGTCTTGAAATAACATTCTGAAGTCATCGAGACGTCGAACACTTGCTGGTTTTATTACGTTTTAACACACACACACACACACACACACACACACACACACACACACACACACACACACACACACACACCAGCTGGGTCATGACACACACACACACACCCCCCTTCTTTAATTATTTCTGTAAAACTCATTAAACACATTGTGCATTTCGACCCCGTTTCACATGTCTGTGCAGACCCCCCCCTCCCCCCCTCCCCCCACCCTGCCCCCCCCCAACCTCCCCCCACCCGACCAATCAGCACCGACCTGGTCTCTTAGCAACACTAGCCCGTCAGCACTCGTTAGCATATAACCTAAACAGCCTGAAACCACTTGCAGGCATCCAGACTTTGTCAATGTCACAACTCCCGCCGTGAGGTCAGCGGTAGCCATGGAAACGGGCTATTTCATGACATTTTTGTGACGTAGCAGAGAAGCTACAAAAACAATATGACTGTTATTTATAATAGATGTTTTAATGGCTGCTTAAAGTGAAGCATCTTTCCGAAATGCGTCTCTGAGACGGTCACATGATCAACAGCGTTGTTTATCATCCACTAATTTATGAATTCATCTATTTTAACATTTTTATGACAAACGTCCGCCGCTCAGTTATGATGAGTGTTTATGTAAAAGTGCAGCATCTCCGTGTTGCCGCAGATTTGTGGTCTGTCCTCTTTTTTTATTTCACTGAGTGCTCCGACAGACGGGTTGTTTTTTGTCCCTCCGTCCTCAGGGCGACTCCCGTTCTGTCCTCGTCTCTCTGCTTTGACCTCGTTCCCGTCGTCCTCCGGTCCGTCTGGTTTCGTCCTCTCTTTGTTTACGCTGCTGTTTTCATGTCCACATCACTTTAAATACATATATTTTTGTACGTAAAACACGTGACAACAACAGCGACGGGGACCTCGGTGTCCGTCTGCCACGTCGCGATCGAGCGTTTCCGTGACAACCTCTTAACTCTTCGTCTCCGTGCGGCAGGTATGAACGCGGCCGTCCGGGCCGTCGTCCGGATGGGCATCTACGTGGGAGCGAAGGTCTACTTCATCCACGAGGTGAGACGTGACGAAGCCTCGGGGGAGTCTGCAGAACCAGAACCGACGGGTCGGCTGGACGCAGCCGGGATTCGTCTCTGAGGACCGGCAGCAGTTCAGATGATTTTTAGAAGCCAGAACTGACCTCAAAAAGTCATTCAGATAACTTTAATGTTGAAGTCTGGAAATGTAAAATGTGAAATTTATCGTTTAGTGCTTGATTTCCACCAATCGCAGACAATCAGTGATGTTAGTTTTACCAGGAGGAAGACGCAAACACAGCCGTCGCAAAAATCTGACACGAAAAAGCACATTTTCAAATGCGAAAGCATCAAATTTTCATCATTTGCAAAACAAACTTAATTTTAAATCATAAAACACTTTGACTTTAAATAAAGTTGCTCTTAAAAACATCTCGCAGCCCAAAGGTGCTTCATCCTTCACTGGCTGCACCGTCATCTTCATCAGCCCCGAATAACCACCGGGCGGTGAGCGACGACGGGGACCCTGAACGCAGCACGGCAGCTTTAACAACAGTGGAAACTGACAGTGAATCAGACGACGGCTGATTGATTGAATAATAAAGTCACTTGTTTTGACTTCAGCGTTCTTAAATGTGACGATTTAGCCGCTTATGTACCACTCTGAGTCTCCGTGGTGTTTGTCTGTCCTCTCAGGGGTACCAGGGGATGGTGGACGGCGGAGACAACATCAAGGAGGCGACGTGGGAAAGCGTCTCCAGCATGCTGCAAGTGGTGGGCCGACATTTTTCACTCTCTCCTAAAATAAAAACTCAGTCAGCGTTCACACAGCTGAACCTATCTTGATGTAGAAAACATCGTTCACATTTCAGCGTCACCAAACTCTCGGTGAAAGATGAGCTCAGCTGTTTTTCATGCCGGTTTCAGCACAGTGAAATATCTGCTGGACGTCTGCGACGATGATTGAAGGTGACGCAGCAACAAAGCTGTCAGCTGCCGGCCGAATGAGTCGGTGACTGAATTAGACTTTTTCACTGTCGTAATAATGAGACCTTCATTTTATAAAGAGGTTTCCATTCATTGCAAAAGAGAACAGATTCATCCCGTAAATAAGCCACAAGGTCCTCACAAAGATTCAACAGGATGCTTCCTTAAATCAACATTTTATTTGGGGAAATGTAAAAAACAAACAAAGTATAAAACAAATAAAATGTAACTTTGAATCAGTTTTGTCCAGTGATGATCTCCGGAAAATTTGACCCCTTGACCGTCACATTGAAACGTAAAGAAAACCAGATAACCTGAGCCGGACTTCCCGTTTCCTCCTCAGGGGGGGACGGTCATCGGCAGCGCCCGCTGCAAAGAGTTTCGTACCCACGAGGGACGCCTGAAGGCAGCGCACAACCTGGTGCGGCGCGGCATCACCAACCTGTGTGTGATCGGAGGAGACGGCAGCCTGACGGGCGCCAACCTGTTCAGGGAGGAGTGGAGCGGCCTGCTGAACGAGCTGCTGCAGCAAGGTGAGCGCCCCCCGGAGGACGTCCACACACCGACACCCTCCGACACACAGGAGTGACGAGAGTCCGTCCGTCCGTCCGCTCTTTTCCAGGTCTGATCGACGAGGAGGCGACGCGCACCAACTCCGAGCTCCACATCGTCGGGATGGTCGGCTCCATCGACAACGACTTCTGCGGCACCGACATGACCATCGGCACCGACTCGGCCCTGCACCGCATCATCGAAGTGGTGGACGCCATCATGACCACCGCTCAGAGGTGAACAAAATCCTAAAGTGAATCCAAAGAGCTTCGAGGTGAATTACTGCCCCCTTCTGGTAGCAGTGAAGCATCACCACCAGGCGCCGGCAAAATCAAAGAAAAATATAAATTCTGAGACGAGACAGTCGCTGCATAAACTATTTGATTGAGGAGACAAACGTGGTGTTTTAAGATGTGACGACATCATCGGACTACTTAAGAGTAGGTTAGTTTGTTGTCTACGTGTAGCTATCAACGTCCCGACGAACCTCGAACACACGTCTTCTTTAGTCTGGTTCATTTCATGGTGAACGTTTGAGTGCTCTTCATCATCCGTCCTGCGTTGAGCTGATTCAACGAATCCAGTTTCACCGAATCAGCTTTTTTGACGTTCTTCCTGTTTTTCAGCCACCAGAGGACGTTTGTGCTGGAGGTCATGGGAAGACACTGCGGGTAGGAACTTCTTCTCTTATAAGCGAACTGCACATGCTCAGTATCAGTGACCGAATATCATAAAACATTTGTAATCATTTTAAACCTCTATTGTTTGTAAATCACGTTTTACTGCTTGAATATTTCAACTCAGCCACGCATGTGTGGAGAAGAAATACTTCACGACACACATCTGTTACACTGCAGGAAATGTCCACAGAAGTTATTCACGGTGTGTGTGTGTGTGTGTGTGTGTGTGTGTGTGTAGATATCTGGCCCTGGTCAGCGCCTTGGCGTGCGGAGCTGACTGGGTTTTTATCCCCGAAATGCCTCCTGAAGACGGCTGGGAGGACAGCATGTGTCAGAAACTGTCTGAGGTAACACACACACACACACACACACACACACACACACACACACACGCGTGCGCGGTGTTGAGTCTACAACAGGAGTCCCGGGGTCATCCGATCTCAAGCGGACAAGCTCTAAGTTTGTTTGTTCACACATCCCATAAATAAACACGCAGATAAAATGTTTGCAGGAACATCTGCACACAATTAAATCTCCGCTCGGCTCATAAAACTGCGACTCTGGTGGGACTCGAACCCACAACCTTTGAATCACCTCTCAAGTGCTTGACTAGAAGTCCAATGCGCTATCCATTGCGCCACAGAGCCGGCTGCTGCTGCTGCTACTAATAGAAACACACACTCCCTGCTCATGTTCAGAGGCGCTGACGAACAGGAATTTTCCAGATCATAGTTTCCATCAAACATGTCCAACAGTAAATATTATTACGAGAGTAACGAGAGATTTAACGCGCTGAGTGTGTTTGTGAATGTCCAGAGTCGATCTCGGGGTTCCAGGTTGAACATTATCATAGCTGCAGAAGGAGCCATCGACAGACAAGGACGACCCATTACCTCTGATTTTGTGAAGGATGTGAGTAGAGCTCGGCGTCCCGCTGACGCAGAGGAGAACCAGGAGCTGGATCAGCTGCCGGATGGGCGGACGTCAGGACAAAAGTTACAGTCTGTTTGGAGTCCAGACGCAACGAAACTTCTCCCCGAAAAACGTGGCGAGCGTCTGCCGACAGCCGGCTGAAAATCAAAGCAGAAATAAAAACGTGACGCTCCGTCATCAGATCCAGCTTTTCTGGCAAATGCAGAACATTTTTCTGTCATGTTTTCACGTTGTGCTTCTTCGTGTTTCTGCAGAACCGCGCCGATAAGAAACGGCTGAACATTATAATTGTAGCCGAGGGTGCCATAGATTCCCACAACAAGGCGATAACGCCCGATTATATCAAGGACGTGAGTAGAAACTCGGTGGAGTCGAACGGATCTTTGTCTTTTAACGCTTTAACGTTCGTTCATTTCTGCATGCGAGACACAAAACCCCATTTTACGTCCATTTTACGACTTTTCACCTTTTTTTTTTTTGAGCACGTTTTTTTCTTTTTTACTAAAAAACCTCAATTCTTTTCCATAAATCCTTCATCCGCTGAGGAATGTTTCACATCACGTATGTTTGCACCCTTTTGTTCATTATTTGGCACTTTTTTAACATGACAGGAGATGTTTTGCATGCGTTCTCCTGTTTGTTTGTTTGTTTTTGTTTTTGACACCTTTTATTTCTATTTGTTTCATTTCAAAATGGACCAAAGAATAAATGTTGCATAAATAATGTAGTTAGAGCAGCTGGTCGTTTATTTTAATCCTCACGATGCGTATTTGTAGTGTTATAAAGTAAAACCCTTTAATTCTCGTTTTAATGTTACAGAAATGCATCTAGATAAGACAAAGAATAGATTTTAGAGGCATCGTTGCGTCTCTTGTTTGTGTATTTGTGTGTTGATCCCGGTTGTTGACGTGCTCTCTGTGTGACCAGCTGGTGGTTCGCTGCCTCGGCTTCGACACCCGCGTCACCATCTTAGGTCACGTGCAGAGAGGAGGGACGCCGTCGGCCTTCGACCGGATCCTGGTGAGTCACGTGACGATCAGTCGTAACAATATAAAGAATTTCCCACTTCTGGCGTGATGGATTAAATGACCTTTGACCTCTGCAGGCGAGTCGTATGGGCGTGGAGGCGGTGTTGGCCTTGCTGGAGGCGTCTGCCAACACGCCGGCCTGCGTCGTGTCTCTGGTCGGAAACCAGGCTGTTCGACTGCCCCTCATGGAGTGTGTGCAGATGGTGAGTGTGTGAGTGTGTGTGTGTGTGTGTGTGTGTGTGTGTGTGTGTGTGTGTGTGTGTGTGTGTGTTGTAGAGCCACAGGGCATACAGAACAGATTTGCTGCACTAACTCTTCGCATTAATCTTCCCTTATGATGAATTATAGAAGAAGACTCACTTTAATTATTACAAATATTTTGTTTCCACTGACATAAAAAAACAAACAAACAAAACCACCAGCAGCAATGAAACCGTGAAAGAACGTGTTGTTGTGACTCTGAAACGTTGCCCCAAAACAAAGTGAGACATTTACAGGGATGTGATTTACAGTTCAGGTCACACAGGAGACACACAACATGCACACGCACACACACACACACACACACACACACACACACACACACACACACACACACACACACACACACACACACTCTCCAAGCTCCGCCCACCCGTTCACCTGCAGGACAGTTAACAAGCAGACAGTCAAACAGGCGCAAACATGAACACGTGGAGGAAAAGTTTGGTGAAGAAGGTTTTTTCGTCATCAGACCCAGGAGGTGCAGAAGGCCATGGACGAGAAGAAGTTCGAGGAAGCGGTCAGACTGCGCGGCAGGTAATCCACTTTTCTTTTACTTTGACTTTAGTTAAATCCCTGTGAGACGTCATCAGAGGGACGACGTGTCCCAGTTGAACTGTGTTTGCATTGATTTCTGGTTGGACGCCACACGTTTTCATTCACTGCTGAACTTTGTTTTGTTCCCTGCAGGAGCTTTGAAAACAATCTGAGCACCTACCGACTCCTCTCGTACCGCAAAGCAGACTCTGAGCTTCCCAATGTGAGTGTCACTACAATTAAACATGAAGAACATCACGGTGATTATAATCAAACCAGTAAAAAAAAAATTAAAAAAAATCCTTCCTGTAATATTTTCCTTTAATGTGTCTTTTCCCACCAGCTGCTCTCAGATTAGAGTGAGGTACCTCCCCGGGCCCAGGTGCATTGTGGGTGCTGCAGTCTTTTTGTGACACTAACAGAGTGTATTTTCTGTGGCTGTCTGTCCCCTGAGGGGGAGGGGAGGGGGGGGGAGAGTAGGAAGAGGAAGAGCAGTGTCATGTATGTGATGAGTGATGAGACGGGCTGTAGGTCCGAAAGCTTCTGCAGGCTGTAGTCCGGTATGACGAGCCGTGACCTTTGACCTTTGACCTATTTCGCTGATCCTCCTTCAAACTCTCCTCATGCTGAGTGAAAATTAGGAAATCTAATCTTTTGTGAGTTTTTATGAGAATTTTTTTTTATCTTACAGACACAAAATCTTTAACTACACGTTACCGTGGTAACACGGTGCCACAAAACGACAGCGTTCAGCGCTCCTCTTACCCGTCGCTCTGTCTGTCTTTGCTTACCTGCTCGTCGGCTCTGCTTCAGAAAGTAGACGTGCGAAGAGGTGCATCGGCGCATCTGCTTCAACGTGAGCCTGAAGCCGCCTCCTCGCAGTTTAACGTCGACTCTGCGGAGACGGAGAGCGTCTCCGACTCAAAACTGGACGGACTCCACGCTCTCTGTGTCTCAAGCTGAAGTTAATTCACTCCACCGAAGACGCTTTCTTTTAAAACCTCAGAGAAACGGAAATAAAAGTTCAGACCGAAGACTGGCGACGAGATGATTTGGAATATCTTGAAACCTGCTAGTTTACGGCAAAGCAACCGGACAGACGGTGTGACGTCTCCACGGCAACGACTCTCTGTACTTTAGTTGTAAAAGGTGGCTTTTGAGAGGTTTTTTTCTGAGCTGGATCGAATTTGTAGCATCTTAAAACACAAATGAGGAGGTTTTTTTTTATTAGTAGTAATGAAATGGTGGAAACTTGGACTTCTGCAGATTTATGCCGTAAACTTATGACGGGAGATCTTTCCGACTTTTTCTGGAGCGGTTTCATCGTTGAGAGGAGCTGACGTCAGCTGATGCAACTTTTTCCTGCAACTTTCTGAAACGGTTGAGTCTCGTCACGGATCTTTGGTCTGAACTTTTCCTCCAACGAGTGTCTGTGCAGCCCAACAAGAACTCCTAAACATCCGTTACTGATATCTGATACCCAACCCTTCCAAGGAAACAACTTCTAGGGAATCTAACACTTTTCAAAAGTACTCGATAGACTTTGAACCGCGAGTGTTGATATTAAACGGTTCATTACCAGCAGAGTGGGACGTCCGTCCATTTTGAGGTTCTCCACATTATTATTTGTCATCATTAAAATGATTAACTGTCTTTAACGAGAGGAACTTTAACAGCTCGATCCATCGTTGGTGCCCGGTGTGTCCAACGTGTGAACTGTGGTCCTCTCCGACGTCGCGGTTGAAGATCGCTGTGAACGATTTCAAGTACGACTGACGACGAAACGTCTGAAAAGAGTTAGAAAATATCGGCTGGACGTTTTTCCGTCGGTTGTCGTGAGGAAGCAGCGGCCGCTTCCCTTCGTCTTCTCGCAGCATGCGGCTTCTTGCATGAAAACGGCTTCTCTGCCTGCTGCTGCTCTTCTGCTCGGAGGTTTAAAGTCTCGGCGAGACGCGGAGGCGTGAAGACGGACGCCTCCATGGCCGTCATGGAGAAGAGTTCGTCCGCGGACTTCGCTGCTCGTCTTCATCGCCTCTGAAAGCCTCTGATTATTTCTTTTATACCATCTTCTTCACACGTGCCTGTGAAGAAGATGGTATAAAATGTGATGAAGCTTGGGGGGGGTTGTTGCAGCATATGGCCTACTCCGTATATATATATATATATTTTTTTTTTATATTTACTGCATCTCTGAGTACGGTGTGTTTACGACTGCTGCTCTCCGTCCCCCTCAGAGCGGCTTCAACGTGGCGGTGATGAACGTCGGCGCGCCGGCGGCCGGGATGAACGGCGCCGTGCGATCTGCCGTCAGAGTGGGAATCACCGAAGGCCACAAAATGTTCGCCGTCAACGACGGCTTCGAGGGATTCTACAAAGGACAGGTGAGCGTCACAAGACTGTTAAAACACGTCTGCAACTTCCCTCTGAATATTTAAGAGATCTTTTCAGACCTTTTTGTTTTAGAGCAGTTTTTTTTTTTTTTGGAGACACGGACGTTGAAAACGTGCCATGCAAGCGGAAAAAAAAAAATCTTTTGCACACACAGCTCTCTTGTTTATGGAGAATTGTTGTTCCAAGCGGAAATAAATAGTCCAGAAGTATGAAAAAGTTTTTACGCCGTGTAAACTGAATAAAAACTAAATTCGGTGATTTTCAAATCACGTAAACACGTTTCGTTGAAAATAACCGACATAGCAAATGTTGAAACTGAGAGATTCGACTGTTTTATGAAAAATATGTGCTGAATTGAAATTTTTGAATATCAGGCAAGGATGGGGAACATTTCACTTTCAAAACTCCAGCAGCTGGTCTCCCTTATGTTCCCAAATGTTTACAGAGTGTTGTTAAAACAACAGTAAACGTACTCCTGTCCAAACTTTTTTTAAACGTGTCGCTGCCATCAAATTCAAAATGAGAATATATTTTTCATAAAACAATAAAAATGTATCCGTTTCAACATTTGATGTTTTCTTTGGTCTTTTTTTTTTTTCAATTTTATATGTTTTTATTTGCATTTTACGCAGCTTTTTTTGGAAACACTGCGAGTTCAGAGGAAGTTCGTTCAACTCGGATAAACGTCCCAGTCGTGCTGAGCACAGTTTTATTCCACTCGGCGTATCTAATTTGTCCGCCTGCAGAGATTCGACAATTAAAGTTACGACTACGTCTGCGGTCATCGAGGGGAAACACGGGGAACATTCCTCGGAGGTCGCCGCGGTTCAACCGGCCGTCGCTGCTGCGCCGATAACGACCGAGTGTTTCCAGATAAACGTCGCCGCTCGCTGTAGGAAAGCTGCACAACATTCCCGTCTGCATACATCACCGCATGCGACAGGATATTTCCGGAGAGTCGAGGCGACCTGTCGATGAAGCATGAAGGATTACAGAAGCACCAAATAACAGAAGACATTTCTTCCACACTCGCTCACCCAAAGAGGCTTTCTATATTTATAATTTATAATTTATATATAAATTCGTGGATGAAATAAATACATTTTAAAACATCCACCATCATACAACAGAGGATTTTTTTTTTTTTTTTCAAGTGCACAAAGCATTGAAAAATACAATATAACTTATTACTGCTTTTAAGGGATTTCTTCTTTTTTTTTTTATTCAGTAGATGGTTGTTCCGATGAAAACTTCATGTTGACTTCTTCTGTTCATCAGTTTGTGTTGTTGTGACTCAGAAGAATCGTCCTTAAAAAGTGAAGAAAGCAGCCAAACTTGATTAAAGTCAGAATAATGCCGACGTCCGTCTCTCTCGTCAGATTAAGGAGATTAAATGGGGCGATGTCGGCGGTTGGACCGGTCAGGGAGGCTCGCTGCTCGGGACCAAAAGGTGAGCGGTCAGAAAGACGTTGGACGTCCAGTCTGAAGATGAAGTCGTTTTTTATTTGTCGTACTGTAGATATTTGTAATTTGTATTGTCCTTTGTAAACCTTTTTATTTACATGTATTTTTAATGTTTGTACTCTTGATTTTAGCCATTATAAAAGAAAAAGAAGAAGCAGTGGAAGAATTTAAAATTCTGGTTCAGTCGAGGTGGATAAAAAATAAAATCATTTATTTATTGTTTATGTGTTAGAACTCTTCCAGGAAAACATCTGGATAAGATCGCTGAGCAGATGAGGATCCACAACATCAACGCTCTGCTGGTGATCGGAGGATTTGAGGTACGTGACTTTACCTTATTTTTTAGGAATAGTATTTTTTTTTTTCAGGACATGTTTTATCACTTAGAAAAAGTCAGATGTAAATTTTATTCTGCCATTGTTTCCTTACAAAAAAAGCGACTGATAATTTTATAAAAGATAATAAATCTGAATTCTTTTTATTGCTCAGCCATGTTGTACCTGTCGTGAAGCTTTGCACCATATATTCTTCAACATTGGTTTCTCACCGATTTGACATTTTAACTTGCAAAACACGTTTAATTTCAATATTTTCAAAATATATTTAAGACACATTTTAAATGTCCTAGGCTCTCTCCTTGTCTGTCCCTATTTGGGTATTAATTATTGGCCGAGCTGCAAAGACATAAATACCTAAAACAAATTTAAACAATTAAGTAACAAAGAGTTTTGGGCTTCTGCAGCTTCGCCAAAATATGAACACACTCCATGTTTGTTTCTCTGAGAGGAGATACAACATCTACTTCCTGTTTGTGTCTCATCATCCGTCCTGATTGGCCTGGCTCTCTCCCCTTGGCTTCTCCCACTCCTCCCAGGCTTTTGTTTTGTCCCATTTGCTGCCTGTGATTTTTCCCCATCGCATTACTCCTAAAGAGCCATGCTCCCATCAGCAGGCCCCACCCACCTCGAAGCCCCTCCCTCTCGCATACAAGCCACACCCACTGCTAGCTTTTGTCTTTCCCATGTTGCTAACAAACCCGGTGTTCAGATTTCAGGCTACATACGTCAAACCTTTGAGGGGATTTGGGGTTTTTAATGGGTTCATACCTAAAAAGGATCAAATTCAACGCAAGCGTTTTTTTAAACATGTTTTTTTTAGGTTTTTTTTTTAAGTGCAATTAATTTGAACGTCATTATATTCTTTCCAGCTGATGTTTTTGAATACTTTCACAGAGAACAGAAATATTAAACGGCAAAAAAGCAGCTTATATTTCTAGCAGGACAAAATTTAATCGCATACATTTTTCTAAAGAATAAGAAGATGCCGATCTATTCAAACTTTATTTTTCAACTATTGTCGCAAATTCACCTTGTTGTCAGTATGAAAAGAAAAAATATTTGCAGTAATTCGTATTTTGTTTTTTGTTGTTTAATCATCACGTCCCCGGTGTATAAAGGCCGTTACTCACTGTAACATCAAATTTCAACTCGAGTAGATTTCTAGACTAAATTTCGCTTCATGTTTAATTTACAATAACATTTCAAAGCTTTGCAGATTGCTACAAATGTCTTGCATATTAATTCCTATTTTTACTAAACGATAAAAGCTGCATTGAACAATATCCTGTGAAACAACGGATAAATAAGGTTTTACTCGTTACTTTTTCCGGCAGTCTTCAGTAAACTAATGGTGAAGAAAGTGAAACGCCGTATTATCTCTATTTACAGTATGTAGCATGAAATTTTGGATACAGCTTTTTTTTATCCCCTAATATTTCCAAGCTCCTCCCAACATGACGTTTTCCCCTAAAAGCTCCCCCCGTGTCCTCTCGTCCGCCGTGCCGGTAAAGACCTCGGGCGTTAGGCCTCTTCACTCTGCTCCCATCTGTGTGTCGCCGCTCAACAACAACCAATAAGACGCCGGCTCTCACCGCTGCAGGCCTACGTGGGATTGCTGGAACTTTCTGCTGCACGGGACAAATATCCCGAGCTGTGCGTCCCCATGGTTATGGTCCCCGCCACCGTCTCCAATAACATACCCGGCTCAGACCTCAGCATTGGCTCAGACACCGCTCTGAACGCCATTACTGATGTAAGTGTGGTCGGGCCGCAGTGTGTGTGTGCGCTTGTGGACTGAACACGGTAACACGGCCCGGTCCGTCAGAGTTTGGGGCTTCGCCGACCGACAGCTCGCGTCCTCACATCGACGAGCAGGAGGTGGACTTTATAGGACACGTCCAGGATGTCGGGACACGTTAGATGGTTTTTGTCTTAGAAGTCTGGACATTTGGGATTCGGGGGGAAAAAAAGGAAAATATGCAGTAAGTTTCTTTTAAAATAGAAAGCAGTGGCTTCAGGGAGCAACAAACAAAATGAAGATGCAGGTTAGATTAATCAAACGGCAAAAAATACAACATGTAAAGTACAAGATGGCAGATTTGACTTGACTAAGATGAAAAAACACAATTTTCTGTCAATATAAAGAGATTTTTGGGGCTGATATTGATATTAAGGAGTGAGAATTCTGATTTTGATCAATATATATATATATAAATATATATATAAGCATACTTTTTTTGCAGTGATCCTTGAAATGCGGTCAAAAAATGTGGACACAAAGTTGACTGTCCACACTGGGATGCTAATTATAATTATAGATAACAATAAAATACAACAATTTCCAATTTACCCATCAAGCATCATTCTCTGAAATATGTTCTGTAAAATACATTTTCATATCGGCGCATACCGATTTGTAGAAGACAGTCGCTGAACCGCGTCTCCTGAATATTTTGTCAACTCCGTTCCTTTAAAGAGGAGGTCTCTGATATATTGTGTAAACGCAGGCAGCCTCCCGGCTGCAGAACCAAAGCAAAGACCTTCAGCCTCCACGTAAACACGACTCCATCATGGTGGCAGTAAACACATTAGAAATATGAAACGCACTCGGATGACCGCTTCGTTCAGACCGAGTTTATTGAGGCAGATGATTCAGCCAGCAGACTTCCTGCAGCAAAATAAAACAACACACCTGCTGCTGGTTGATGTCGGAGGCGAGCCGGTCAGCGGAGGTCCCAGGTAAGTGTTTGGGGCATGCGAGTGACGTGTTGTGGCATGTTTTGTCCTCGGGGGCGTGGCCCCCGGCCTGTTTCGTGCGGCCCTCTGTGTGTTTGGTGTGCTCAACAGCAGATTAAGTGCCTGGTTTAAAAAAAAAGAAACGACAACCTCACGGAGACGCTCCTCGTCCTCCAAACGGCAGCGCTCGGTGAGTTCGTGAGAGTTCGGTTTGCATGCCGTGTGCACACGATTTGTCTTTCCGTGAAGTTCTGGTCGTGGCGAGCCGAGCCGAGCCGGGTTCTTCTTCTTTTGACACGTCTGAGCAAACGAGACCAAATTAAAAAAAAGATCCACCTTTTTGCTTCTTGGACATAAAAGGAGTCATCGCTCAGAGCCTCAATCTTTATCCTGTCACATCAAAAATCACCCCCCCCCCACACCTCCCCCTCCCCATCCCATCTCCTCTCAGCCAATGAGAAGCCAAAGCCCCCCCCCCCCCCCCCCCCCCCCCTCCCTTGTCCCGGAGAGAGCCGGCCAGCAGCACACACTGTTGGCCACGTGCACACATTGCAGAGCTGCATGTTCATGGTCTCAGTGGGGTTCAGACGACGGCCTTTCCTCGTATCCTTCCTTATAACAACTTCCTTATATCCGTTTAACCAATTAAACATCATACGAAACATCATTTCTAAACTTAGATACAACTACTTTAATGCTGACGACTATTTCTGGTCAGGGTCAGAAAAAACAAGTAATTACTTCTGATGTTTTTTAGTCGACCTTTATTCCACGAGTCATTATGATGTCATTCTCTTCTTCTCTTTGGTTTTCTCCCGATCCGTCTGAAAATAGTCTCGTCGTGAATTAATCATGAGTTTCCCAAAAACTGTATGTTTGGTGGGGGCGTGTCTGTTTGATTGACAGGCCTATCAGGTTCCCGACGTAGTATCGTCAGGTTGCCGATCAGATCAGTCAGATCCACCGCTGCCCCCCCCCACCCCCCAGCTGAACATATTACATCACTTCCTGTTAGTATGAAAACTGTTTTGTGATGTAATAACAGCACACAAGTAGCGTCAGAGTAGGACTCAGGAAGGATACAAGCTGAGCGCCATGAAGCAGCCTCTGAAAAACATCTCCCACATTAGGACACTCAGACATCTAGCCCCCCCCCCCCCCCAGTGGTCTAACTCCTTGTTACGACCGCCACCATCAGGCCCTTGAGTCCCTGCTGCAGCTGTACGAGGCCCGGGCCGACTACGAGGAGTTTTGCGTCCCGATGTGCATGCTGCCTGCAACCATTAGTAACAACGTGCCCGGCACCGACCTCAGTATCGGAGCCGACACGTCGCTCAACGCCATCGTGGAGGTAAGAAGAGAGAGAGCGAGACTTCTCACAGCTGCAGGTATTCTACGGTGACGCCGGTTTTTATCACGATGACTGTTAATGGGAAGAAGTGACGAGGAAGACGACTTCAAGGTTAACTCGGCATTTCTCAGGTCCAAGAAATGGACCACCGGTCCGATCAGTTCATCCTGGAGTGAACGATTGGTCCGCATTTGAAGACATTCTGTCCGGGCATTTCTGAGATATCAAATTCACGTGAATGTGTAGAGGTCACCGTGACCTTGACCTTTGACCTTTGACCCCCCCCCCCTTTTATTTTTTTTTTTTTTTCTTTTTTTTTTAAAATTAGTTCATTCTTGGTATTAAGTGAATGTTTTTGCCAAGTTTGACCCATCTTGACATAACGTGTTAACAAGAACCGGACCAACAACCAAATAAGACACAAATGAATGAAAACTAACATCAGCAGATTTTCCATAAAGATTAAACAATTTTAGGGACCAAAAAAGACATTAAAGTTCATTTTTTTGTATGCAGAGCATCCAATTACATTTCGTATTTATTATTATTTTATATGCTGTATTTAAAAAAAAACAAGAAAAAGTATTTACAAGACTCCAGAAAAATGAAACCGAATTCATTAACGACGAACTAAACTTCGTGTTTAGAAATGAAGGCAGAGAAATCCTGAGTTAACCTGCTGACAGACTTTGATGACCTGCACACATCGAGAGTTCAAACTGTTCATCCACCTCGGCCCGTCTGAGTTCACGTTCCTCCAGAGTGCACGGCAGCGAAGTTTGTGACTGATTGTGTTTGAAGCGTTTGGTCGGCGTGTTTGCTGTTTTGTGTGCGACGGCGTCCTGATCCGGTCGACGCCACTCGTCTGAGATGCACAGGTCGACTCTGGTTTCCTGCCCGAGTTTGCAGAAAAGCATTAATATAAACATCAACAACAACAAAAAGACAACAGAAAACTCTGAACTTAAACAGTGTGGAAGGTAAAAAAACAAAACAATAATTGATCAATAAGGTAGATTCAGTTCACAGTACATTGTGTGATGTTATAAATCACCAGTTTGTAGTCGACCTGTGCGTCACTCAGACGCATCTGCAGATATTTGATCCGCTTCAAAGTAGAGCTGTTGCTTATTTTACTCATTTTAATTGAATTAATAATTAACGAAAAAGGTCATAAATAAGTTGAATTGCTAAGTGACGTCTTCATGTTAATGACTGATCGCAGTATTTACCGAATAACCGAATTCGAAAGAATAATTTCTCAGCTCTACTTTAAACAGCATGCTGTCCATCTCCATGGTGACCACCGCCGCCATTTTGCTCGTCTAATAAATGTGTGTGTGTGTGTGTGTGTGAATCAGACGTGCGACCGCATCAAGCAGTCGGCCAGCGGCACCAAGCGGCGGGTCTTCATCATCGAGACGATGGGGGGTTACTGCGGTTACCTGGCAACCGTGGGCGGTCTGGCTGCAGGCGCCGACACCGTCTACATCTACGAGGAGCCGTTTGACATCCGGGACGTTCAGGTCAGAGAGAAACCTCCTCCTCCTCTTCCTCCTCCTCCTCCTCTTCCTCCTCCTCATCATCACCACAGAATACAAAGACCTTTTGATGGTCCTTCATTAGTTTTATATTCCCTCCTTTTTGTATTTGTGTTTCGTAATTTTGACCACAGTGCCCCCCCCCCCCCCGGCTCTAACGAAGCAGCACAGATCACACTTCCACGTGAGCGTCCTTCAGTCGCTCGCTGCCTCCGCCTGGATGTTTGGGGCGTGTGCAGGTGACCCAGATTACAGGCGTGCACGTGAAGCAACTTATTAATAACCCGCGAGCCGCATCACTCGTTCCATGACAGGCAGATCCCATCAGGAGATTAGAGACGTCAGGAACGTCGGTGTTCGTGTTCTTACTCGCACACAAACTTCAAATTCACTTGGATTTCGCTTATTTAGGGAATTTGTTTGACCGCTTTAAAAAAAAATAAAAAAATAATAAATAAAAAAAAATACTATCCTGACGTGTTTTGAACTTGTTGCCACTGTGCAACTCCATTTTTGGAAAAGTGCTCCATAGATAACTAATATTTATTGGCAACGTTTTCAGTTGAAAATCATAAATAATGAAGACAACACGTCATAATCCGGAAAGGTAAAATATTTTTTCTCGCTAATCATGTTAAAAAAAAAAAAAAATCATAGAGGTGATGAGAATCATGAAAACAAAATTCAATACATGGAAGAAGTCCTAAAACAGCCAAAGGAACCATCCCGGCTCCACGAGAGGAGTTTAAACTGCAGACGTTGGCGCCCCCCGGTGGCGCCAACGTCTCCCTGCAGCTCTCCGTCCCGGGGAAGAGCGAGGACACGGAGGCGAGTGATTTGCGGCTGCGTCGGCTGCTCGTCGCAGGTCGCCGTCAACGCTCTGCTCTTCGTCCTCAGGCCAACGTGGAGCATCTGACGCAGAAGATGAAGACGAGCATCCAGAGAGGTTTGGTGCTCAGGTGAGACTCCGCTTCTTTTATTGTTTCCAAAGCTGCTGCTGTTTCCTATTTCATTACACGCTGGTCAGACTGTTGGATTGAGGCTCTAAATAACTGATATTTTTCACCATGTTAATAGTATAAATAATTATATATCGATGAAGAAGATAAAAACAAGTTGTTGTTGAACTGTTTTGGACGTCAGCTCGACCGTCCTCGCTTCACTTCATGTGTTCTCCGGCGGTTATTTTCGTCCCGCTGCACCACCACTCTGTTTAAACGTCTCCCAGCAGGACGGAGGTCCGGAAATAGGACGAACGTAGTCCTTTGGACGGAGTGGAGGTGACATTGTGTGTTCGCACCTGCGTGATTTCATTATTACAAGACAAAGTGGCGCATTGCAAAAAATGTCTCTGCAGGCTGATGCCCTGGCTCAAGGGCACTTCAACACCGGGAGTGTAGAGAATCAGCAGCCTATCAAACAAACTGTAGTTTTTCTCTCTTTCCTCTTGTAAGTCTGAGATTTGTCTTTACAAATCAACTTTTTCCAGAATAATTGCGATTATTTAAGGTGTTGTATTTGAGGTAGTTCAGAGTAACTGTTGTTATTTTGGTGAACTTTAACCCTTTAACCTGCCTGTTGCCTTTCTGCTGTTTTCTTTTAGAAACGAGAACAGCAACGAGAACTTCACCACCGACTTCATCTACCAGCTGTACACCGAGGAAGGACGAGGAGTGTTCGACTGCAGGAAGAACATCCTCGGCCACATGCAGCAGGTCACACATCCTTTATTTAAAATACTGAGAAATGTTTTAGTTCACAGGTTTTTTTTATATTCCTAAACGGAACATTTTGTTTCCTTCCCACAGGGAGGCGCTCCATCTCCATTTGATAGAAACTTTGGTACCAAAGTTGCTGCTAAAGCCGTGCAGTGGATCACACGGACCCTCAAGGACTCTTACAAAGGAGGTAAAAGTCCAAAACTTGAATTTAGTGATAAACGTGATGATGTTTACTCTCAGTTTCATGTTTGTCTGGATGAATCAGAATGACTTCCTCTCTTTAATGCAGGGAGAGTGTTTGCGAACTCGGAGGACACTGCCTGCCTGTTGGGGATGCGACGCAGAGCCATGGTCTTTCAGCCTGTGTCGCAGCTTCGGGATGAAACAGATTTTGTGTAAGAATTTCAATTTTTATATATATATATATATATTTTTATAAATATAAATATATAAAAATATATATATATATATTTGTATAGTGTGACTTGTTTTTCAAATTTCGGACATCATGACTTTTTTTTTATCATATTTCTGACGATAAAAATCGAAGGTAAAGTTCACTTTTTTCAACTTTTGACATCGAAATTTCCTAATTTAAAATATTCATTAAAAATAATCCGTAATAGCTGGTGAAAAACTTTGACTGGATTCCTGTTCAGGATAATCTCGACTATGACCCTGAGTAATATCAAAAGTTTGACTTTTTTTTCATATTTTCGACATGCTATAGTTTGACTTTTTTCATGTTTTGGACGACATGCTATAATATGACTTTTTGATCATATTTTAGACGACATGCTATAAGTATAACTTTCGTTCATGTTGTTGAAGCCAGCATCGTGGTGCAGTTGTCAGCATTGTCGCCTCGCAGTCTGAAGGTCCAGGGTTCGATTCCCACAAGTTCCTGCAAACCTAATAACCTAAAAGTAAAATATGTCATCCATAACATGAATGACTAACTTATGCATATAGTCCATAATGTAAAACATTACATTCAAGCACGAACATGGAATCATCCACACATAAAGTTTCGGGCTTATCGAACCCAGAAAAAAAAAATAGCACGTCTTCTAAAATATGAAAAAGTCAGACTATAGCATGTTGTCCAAAATAACCCTTATAGAAAAGAGTCCATGTAGTGTTTTAGAGGAGGAGAGGGTTTTACTTCCTGCTTCCATGTCTGATGGAGCTCGATTTCATCTTGTGCTTTCAGCCACAGGATCCCGAAGGAGCAGTGGTGGCTGAAGCTCCGCCCCCTGATGAAAATCCTGGCCAAGTACAAGACGAGCTACGACGTGTCCGACTCTGGCCAGCTGGAACACGTGACCCGGGTCCGACCCAAAGAGAGCAACATGTCAGCGGCCATCTGAAACCGCCGCGCCGCCGCCAGCGGAGGGCGCCGCTCCAACAGGAAACCGGCTTCACGAGTTCAGTGACGGCTACTAACACAATGACTGATCCACCGCTGATTGACTGCAGGCACATTAAAAGATAGATTTAAAAAAAAGATAGTAATTTCAAAAAGTTTGAGTATATATGGTCACGTCACGGCACTTTTCTGAAGGGATCTTCAGCATGTTAGATTCAATTTGAAGGGAGGTCATTTTGGAATAAAACTATGTAGTTCAAACAAAGTAGCAGCTCTAACGTCGAATTTCCGAGATCTCCAAAGTTATTATGAACCTAAATATAGAAAAGCACTCCTCATTATGTACTGTATTCAAGTTTTAGTCCCACAAATGTAACGATATCTTTTTTTTTTTTTTTTTTTAAATAACCAGCTGAGCAAACATCTGCGTGCGTGACACGTTTAGAGTCGAGCTTTTGTCATTTTTATTTTCTACAGCACCTTGAGCCCCATAATTAATGTAATCCCCTAAAGCTGCTTATAAAGAGGGACTATATTTGGGGAGGATCACACGCTCTCAGCCTGTTGAACGCCGTCTAACCATCCTGATTGCAACACGAGGGAACCTGCGGGAGGTTTAATGAGGCTTTAAGACGAGCTGCTTGTGTGTGTGTGTGTGTGTGTGTGTGTGTGTGTGTGTCCTGTCACCTGCTAAACTGTATGAGTGTGTGTGTGTTGTGTTGTTTTGCCTTTGCTGTTTGTATCCACCCTGGACTTTGTATCTGGCATCTTCTTTGTGGTTCTTTATGAGTCGGGTCCTGGAGGCAGAGAATGTGAGAAACTACACAACATTGCCGTTATGTGAGCGTCCTGTCACCGTAATAAAGCATTTAGTGTGTGGAAAAAGAGTTGTTTTGTGATCATTTATCTCTAGCTTTTAAACCAGAGGGATATAACCGGGTTGTTTTACTGTAAAATTCTACTTTTATTGAGACAGAAAATCTCCAAACGTGAACAAATAAATCTAAAACTATCAGCAGAGTTAAATATCAGGCCAGCTGCAAACATCAGGTAGAATTTGGGTGAACTAACTCTTTATCTGAGTTGCCACGACACAAACAAATTGAGAATTAAACGAGTGAGATTTCATGAAATATGTTTAGCAAATGTGAAGTTAAATTCTTTAGTGGTTAAAATAAGGGACATTAAATCTGTTTAGGACAGTTCTTTTTTATTTTTATTTTAAACGTAAAGGCTTTTCATTTGAAGTATTAGCACTTCGTCTAACTTTGTTAATTGCAGATGAAAACATTTGAATATTTGTTCAAGAATTTAAGGGGAAAAAAAATGGTATTCAACATGTCTGAAGGTGCTCAGTGGCTCAAGTTTGATCCAAAAGCAGCTGGACTTCTTTAGTTTTTAGAAGACATTTCATCTCTCATCCAAAAAGGCTTCTTCAGTTCTGCATGGACCGGAGGGGAGTTTCAGGTTTTAACGAGCTCACAAGTTAAAACCGGGAACTCCCCCTGCGGATGAGAGATGAATCCTCCTCCAAACTTAAAAGAATAAAACCTGGATTAGTATTCAGGGCCATAAAAACCTCTCCGCTGCAGAGAAAACACACAGTATAAAAGTTAAGGTTTTTTTTTACCCCAAAATCTTTCAATGTTTCATGAAATAAAGCGCTGACGCAGCATTTTGTGTTTCAATATTATAATTTAACATCTAATCTTCATCAATATATACACAGGAGAATAAATAGACAGTATTGATTAGAGTATTTCTTTTTAATGACAAACACTGATGAGGTCTCTTTCTTTTGTGTATTTCAGATTTTTTTTTTGCCACCATTTAAAAAAAAAAGAAAAAAAAAAATCTTTCGTTAGAAAACTACCTACTGACGGTTTCACTTCACGATCCAAGAAGGATCTTTCTTTATTGTGTTGTTCTCCGGTCCGAGGATGGCGACGCCGCACGTCCTCTGGCCGACACCGAGGTACCTGCAGGACATCCAGAACAACAACAGGGGCTTTATACTCGAGATAAAGAGATTTATTTTTTCTTCTTCAAATATTTCCACATTGCAGAATTATACAAACTCAGTTAAAGCAGTAATTCTATCAGCAGAATCTTTCACTGTTCGAGTCTGCAGGATTTGACAGTTTTACCTTTCAGCCACGTCCACCAGGTTTTTGTGGTCGACAGCGAAGAGTCGTTCTCTGTGATTCTGCTTCATCTCGTCCGTGACTCCACCGAGGAAACGACTCATTCCTGCAGCACAGAGACACAAAGACTTTAAAGCAGCAAATAACAATCACAGCCGCAACTAAAACAGTTAAAACTCGTAAATGAATGACTCTAAAGAACGAGGAGAAACTCAAAATCCAACAAAAACCTGGGAAAATATGTCAAAGGTAAAAGAAATTCACTGTAAATATCAGAACTTTTAATAACAGGATATCTCATTATTATGAGACCTTTCTGAAGATTTATCAAATAATTCCTGACATTTAAAGTTGCCAGTATTAAAATGTAAAATGCAGAACGATCCGTGCAGCTGCTGTCAGGACGCATCACGTCGGTCAGTCGGAGACTCACCTTTGTTTCCGGGGGCGACAGGTGAGTCCACGGCGGAGAAGACGGACAGCTTGGCTTCGTCGATGTCTTGTTGGGTGAACTGTCCCGACTTCGCCCAGTCGACGCCTTTACGAAACGCGGACAACGTCTGCATCGAGTTTGGATCCCTGAGAAGCACAAGAGACACAAACTGAAGTCAAACACGCTGAAAATCTCATCGTAGATCGAAACTCAAGTTTTATCTATATTATTATTATTATTATATTATTATTCTCAGGAATATGAACTATAAATGGTGAAATGTCAAATGAAGATATGAAACATTAAATCTTAATTAGCAAACGTGACTATATTGATTAATTTCCTATAGCAATGCTGCTTAAAAATGTGTGAGCTTTATGGTGAACCTCAGCTCACCTGTAGGAGTAAAAAGAGAACAGGCCGCCTCCTCCCATCCTGGCTCCGCCCCCGTAGGCTCCGCCCTTCTCCCGGATCTGTCCGTGGAGATATTTAGCCGTCATCATCTTCCCCAAGATGCACAAACTAAAAAACAAAACATGGAGAACAGTTAACACCAGAGCAAACGCAAAATTCACATTAAATAAACTGTTTTTGAAAAGTTCGCTATTTTTGTCAATTTCATTTTCATTTGTAATAAATTATTAAAGATGGTGGTCTTGTATTGATGATGTTACCTGGCATAATCCTCGTGGGAAAACGGCACCGTACGAATGCTCTCGCTGACAAAGTTCACAGGGAAAGGCAACTGGAAGAAAGTTTTCATCTGACAAGGCTGGAAGTTCGTCTCCTGGAAAGTCAAAACATCAAATTCACCTTTAATTCAGAAATCGGACGATCAGAAAAATGTCATCCATTTGTTTACCCATTTCTCTAATTATGTTGCACAAACTCCTGTTTATTTTTTAGTAATTATAATAAACTGAACATGACCGTGATGTAAAATGAAATGCTAAAAGGAACAACTTCTCGATGGCGATCAGCAGACTGAGAAATGAAAACGTCGGTAAACACTGAACTTACAGATATGAGTTTCCTACTTGGGCCGGCGTCGTCTTCGGGGTCGAGTGGCTTCTGCGATAAAAAGGAATACAAATAAATTAAAGAAAGCAAAACAAGTTTACTTTTTTTTTTTTGTTCAACAAGTCGAGGCGAGAAACATTCAGGCTGCAGATATTCCTGCTTTTGAACCACGCACTTGCGTTAAGAAACGTTTACTGTGTTACGCCACTAGAGGGCCTCCAGAGAAACCAGGATGTAATTAGATCATCTGGATTTTCTAAAACAACAAACATGGCGACAATTGAGAGCGTCACTGCTTTCCTGATTCTGAGATCACAGATGGACAAAACGCCATCAGCTGTCCGGACTTGTTTCTATTTAGACTTGCAGATTTTACACTTTTAGATCTCCGTACTGCCCCCTACTGGTCATGTGTATATTGCGCTAATTTCCGAGAGGACAACCGACTCTCCAAACAGAGGCAGGGTACTCGAGGCAGCCGTCATGTGAACATTCAGTTTAAAGCAATTATATCTCCGGCGTATTTCTAATCTGCAGGTCCAACTTCACCTTCACGATATTTGTTCGGACCGCTTTGCGTTTCTTTCTGTTCCCGGCGACGTCCTTCATAAAACTCTCGAGCTCCGCTGTGGTGTCGGACATTTTCTGTGGAGTTGTGTTGATTGCACACCTGTCAGGAGAAAATAAATAAATACGCAGACAAGCAGTCTTTAAAAATATAATTTATAGTGAAATATAATGAAGCATCTACAAAAACATAAACAGCAGAAAAAAACAACACAAGCAGCTGAAATGCAAATTTGTTTTGCTCAGAAAACCCAAAGAGATCAAAACAGACAAGCAGACCTTCCTTCACGTATTCGCAGGTGTGATGTGAACCCACCTCATGTTGTCCAGGTTGAAAAGGTGTTTTTTGATCCGGGGTAACGTTCGGACGACTTGGCTGAGGTCCGACATCTCGGCTATCCTCTTCATAAACCTCACCTGAAGTTCAAACACAGGTGCAACACAGACTGACAACAGCTCGCAGAAATGGAGAAAATAACTGTTATTTCTTAATAACCTTTACATGTATTATTTTCATTCACTTTATAGCAACAACATTTTGTGACTTTATGTGATCACAACATGTTTCTGGCCCTGAAACATCCGGCACATCGTCTGAGTTCGAGGTCCTCACCTGTTCCATCCCACCGAAAGTCTCCTCGAGGTCTCCTGCTGGAGTCAGGTGACGGCCCCCCCGGGTCATAGCGTACATGTGACCAGAGTAGGAGATGCCATTGGCCAGCTCCTGCGCTGACATCATCACCAGCACTCTGAGGCGCTCCTCGTTGTCGAAGTGGGGCCTGAATGACAAAATAAAACCAACTGTTTTTCTGTTGTTCTGGCATCAGTTGGAGATGTGAATTTGTCGGATCGTTGGGAGGACGCACTTGTTGAATAAGTCGCTCCACAGCTGAAACATGTGAGGAAGGTTCCTCTCCAGGCAGGAGGAGGATAGGAGGACGCCCTGCAACGGAGAGGAGCCAATGGACATTTAGAGGTCAATATATCACTGCAAAGAAATAATAATGTCGAGTTTCTTCAGTTTATCCCAACATGCACTGAGAATCAAACAGTTTCACATCTTTACACTGCAGCACGACGCCCAAACAATAACTTCACAAAGAGATGACTGAAAATAAAGAGATGCATTTATTTGTGGGGGCTTTGGGAGTTTGGTTTCAAAGACACATCCATCTGGCACCGACCTGCTCAAACGTGTCCAGGTGGGTGGAGTCCGGGATGACCTGGGTGGAAACAGACATGCCCCCTGTCCTCAGGTCCATCTGCTGGGCCTGCTGCCTGTAGTCCAGAGCGCCACAGCCCATCCTGACAAAACACACAAAATCACCACGTTAGGTGTTTCGGTACATTAGAAAAAGGTCAATATTCCTCTGAAGGCCCGACTTCAAAAACGTCTCTACTCACTTCTACATAAACTGATCACAAATCTGATGGACATCTAATTCAATAAAAGGAAAAACAGCTTTTTATGGATTCTCTCTGGCAGTGTTGGATAATTGGTAAAGTCATTGAAAAGGCTGTTTTCTTAACAGGTTAACAGCAACATGCCGAGATAAACAACCCCAAAAATACTACACAGACTGGAAAACTTGGTCTGGGTTTCCAACACAGTGATAAACCGGTTCGAATCCCATCTGAAGAGCAGGGACTTTGTGAATTACACATGAAAGCAACACGTGGAGTTCCTCAGGGCTCCATTCCTGAGCCTCTTCTGTTCTACCTGACAGAAAACTAACATATCTCATCACAGTAATACAGACTGTAGTTTCATTCATTCCAAAATTATCTAGAAATTAAACAAAGACTTGATTGCAGTTCTTGTTTTTGGAGTGAAAGAGCATTAAAAACACAAACCAAGCAAAAAAAAAAACATTTTACAATTCATATTAACACAATTACAAAACCAGCCTACTAACACTTCAAGAATATATTTTAAGAATATATCAAGAATTAAAGATCTAAAATGTCTCAGGAGGGCGTAAAGAAATGTACAAATGTTTTATATGTGGTAGATTGTTATAATAATAATAATAATAATAATAATAATAATAATAATAATAAAGGTCTTTTAAAAACCTGATCAGACAGCTGCAGCCAAACTGGTCCTCACTAATACCAGGGAAGTGCATCAGTCCAGTTCTCTAATCCTTATACTACAAAGTCGACCTCTACAGTTGGTTCATAAAGCACTGAATGGTGAAAGGGTCAAAATCTTCAGATCTCGTTACGCTCCTGCAGACTAACAGGTTCACTCACTTGGTGATAACAGTGCAGAAGAGCGGCACGTAAAGCCGGAGCTCCTCCGGCAGCGTGTTCAGACTGCACATGGCTCTGAAGTACACCAAACCGTTGGTGGGCTGCTCACAGAGCTGAACCGGCACGCCTCCTGTGGAAAAAAATAAAAATAAAAATAAAAATAAATAAATCGCTCCATCAGACACAAACAGGTTCCTGAAACAGTCTGTGAAGCAGACGGACAGAATCGTACCCGCAGAGCTCATCTGAACGGGAGTGACGGAGATCGTCGGCTCGATGTCGGACACTTTGAGGGCGGGGAGGCACGAGGCGTCCTGGGCTTTACTCTGAGCAGCCAGCAGCTCCAAACCTTAGCAAGAAGAAATAAAAACACACCACTGTGACGTCTGGTGGATATTTAGGTACAGCTTATTCTGGTTCTGATCAGAAATGCTCAGTCTATCATTAAGACTTACATTTTTTAAAATTTTATTTTAAGTATATTGTGTAGAGAGAAAAACATAAATAAAGAGCCATAAAACAACTGAACACGTGAAGAGCAGTTTGAAGTCTGTGGACAAAAGTTCAATTTCCATACTCGTGAAGTTGTTGTTACCTTTCTCGTGAATCTCCTTCCGGTCGCTGTCAGACAGATTCTGGATCTTTTTCTGCAGCTTCTCCTCCTCAGCCTTGGCCTGTTTGTCCATGTAGGTCTCGTCTGGGCTCATCGCCAGCGTCAGTCGATGCGTGTTCTCCTGCAGGGACGGTTGATGAGCACAAATCAGCATTAATATTCAACTAAAGGGACCTGAGCTGAACTCATTTATGTTTCTGTCCTGGTGAGCAGTTTCCTTCCCAAAAGATGCAGTGAAATAAAACAGGGAAATAAAGTTTAACTGTATTTAATTATAGAGGAAATATTTTATTAGTCACAGCCTGTAATTGTTCATTCATAATTTTCCAGCCACTTATTAAAGACATAATTACTATACCAGAGACACACAAAGAAAAATATCTTTGTGCTTTGTTCACCTTAAAGTAGAATTTGACTTTGTCCTGAAGGAAACGGGGGTTTTCCTTCAGGGCTTCTCTGAACTTTGCAACGCTGTCGCTGATACGCAGCAGCTCCACCGGGTCGCCGTCGTGGTTCCACGAGGATGCGATGTACTAATAACAAGAAGAGACAGCAGCGATGTCAAGGATGAAGAAACCAACAGATGAAAAACACTCAAGATCGAACAAAAAATAATGAAAAAAAAACAGAATTATAGCAACACGTGTAACAGGATGAGAATCAGCAAATAAACCGCTCGGTGCACAAGGACAATAAATATGTTTACAATCTTTATTTGTATAAAGAAAAGAAAACAAACAGAGAACACAAACTAACTTTGTTAGTCCTGCAAACACACCGCCGACACGGAGCTTTAGAAATATGCAAGTGTGAAAACAAAACCAAGGTCGCAGGTAAACGTCCGTGAACTCACCGAGGCCAGAGACAGGCCGAAGTTAGTGGACTGATGTTTCATCTGGATCTCGATCTTATGGAGGAGAGCCTCGATCCTCTCCTCCTCGAAGCCGGTCCTGTGGAATAAAAAGTACAGGATTTAAGTCTGAGATGTATTCGATGTTCAAGTACAAATGCTCAAGTAGATGAGATTTATATTCCACCAGTGCTCATTAAAAACAATCCCACTAAATAAAATCAGACAGCTTCTTTTCAAAGAATGCAAGAAGACGTTTTTACTATATTCTAAGTTGTTTTGGACGAATCAGCAAATCTCTGAAAGACATTTTCGTAGGTTTAATTTTCTTTGACTTGATGAGGTGTTGAAACTTAAACGATGAACACCAACCGGCAAGAATGTTAACGAAAATAAAAACTGTCGGAAAAATAGTGACGACTTTGTTTGGGCCTCGAATTACGATTGAAAGATTTTCCAGTGTAGAATTTTCTCGTTCTTTTCTTTCCCTTTGTAACTCCTGTTTTGAAAAGTGTTGCGTGAAAACAACAGACTCACGTTCTCCTCAGATAAACCTGAACGATAGCTGGTGACCACGACACTTACTGTATGATGTCATCGATGGTTTGGCTGATGATTTGTTTCACCTTCTCCGTGTCGGCCTCGGCCATTCCCTGCAGCCCGATGCTGAAGGACGCCTCTTTGGTGCTGCCGTCGTATCTGCAGGACAGAACGTTTATATTTATATTTATGGGGACGGAGGCTGAAAGGCAGGTTTTGGTTGTTGTTTATCTTAAAGCTCATGCACGCACCCAACGACGGAGGAGAAGTCCGTTCCTATCTTGGGCTCGATGAGAGATTTGTAGAAGGGAGAGTTGAGTCCAGAGATCATCAGAGAGGACAGCAGGCTGAGCGTGAACCCTTCGAACGTGTCACTGATGCTGGACGGAGACACGGGAACCAGAAGTCAGAGGGTCAAACCTTTCCCGTTTCTCACACTCTGAGTATCTGAAGGTTTTGAGCACTGATGTCTCGGTGAAACTCAACAGGAAGTAGACGACGAGCTCTTACTCTCCCAGCAGGTAGCTCACACACAGCGTGTTCTGCCTGGCGGGATCTGGAGCCATGGCGTCCGGGCCGCAGGTCACACGGTCCTCTCTCTGGGACAACATCCACACCCGTTAGTCAACACTCAACTTTTCATGTCTAGAAAAATGTAAACCATGTTTGCAAAAGAGGAGAAGTGCATTGTGGGAAGTACAATAGTTCTCTTACAGGACTGGCCCAGTGGGGCTGAGGGGGGATTTGTGTGTTCGGGTCGATGCGTTGGAACTTGGACAAAGCTTCTTCTTGGATCTGCTGCAGATGATTCTCCAAAGGCAAATCTCCATAAGTGAAGAACCTGAATGTTTAAACACAAAAACATAAACTCTCATTTATTTATAATACAAGATGCTCGAGGTTCCACCTTCTCACACTTTAAAAAAAAGAAAACTTTAAACCAATATTTCTGGTGCCTAAAAGCTGGATTCATGGTTTCTACGTGTGTGTGTGTGTGTGTGCGTGTGTGTGTGTGTGTGTGTGCGTGTGCCCGTTCAACCTGGCGTTGCTGGGGTGGTAGTGTGTGGCGTGGAAGTGTTTGAGCTGCTCCCAGGTGAGGTCGGGGATGGCCAGAGGTTCTCCTCCCGACACCACGGAGTAGGTGTGGTCCGGATACAGCTTGTTCTGGAGGTGCTGGGCGTACAGTTGCTCGTTATTCGACTGCAAAAATAAAAACACACACACACACACACACACACACACACACACATATATATATATAAATAAATTACCATTTCACATTCTGGCACTTCTGAGGATTATTAATTTCATAACGCATGACGTAAAAACTTTTGATTCTTGTGCTGTAATTCTGCAGCGTTACGATTTGGTTCCTTTTTGAGTTATTTTTTTATTTAAAAAAAACGAAAAAAAAACATTTTACATTCTTATGTGTGAGCAGGATTAATGGATTGAGTGTGTCTTCGAGTGTTAAAAAACACGGTGCTTCACGAAGCTGCGTGGAGGTGATTGAGAAAGTGTTGACTTACGAAAGCTCCCTTCATTTCATTGAACACGACTCCTTTAAACACCAGAGGGGAGTTTGGGTCGGTGGTCGTTTCATTCTCCAGCCTCCAGCCTTCCTGCCTGGAAAATATTCACACTTCCTTTCTATCATTGTGACTGTACTGTGAACTGACCCACATTCACAACATCAGATCTAAAACACCTCAGTTTCTGTTTTTTATTTTATTTGAATTGTATTCATTTGTAACTGCAGCAGGAGGTCAAAACTCACCAGAAGTCCTGCTCCCGTAAACAAGGGAAGAAAACCGCATCCAGATAGACTGACAGGAGATTCTGGAAGTCTTTCCCATTTTGGGTGGAGAACGGATACATGGTGTAGTCGCTGGCTGCTCATAAACAAACAAACAAACAAACAAACAATTTCTTTTAAATTCTCAACTCTTACAGCAACATAATACATATAAAAAAGCTCTGCGTACCGGTGAAGGCGTTCATGAACGTGGACAGCGACCTGTTGAGCATCTTGAAGAAGGGGTCTCTGCAGGGATACTTCTCAGATCCACACAGCACGGTGTGCTCCAGGATGTGCGGGACACCCGTGCTGTCCATGGGGGTCGTCCTCAACTGGACACTAAACCACAGGGAGGCGGGAGAGAGAGAGAGAGAGACAGGACTGAGACGCAGCAGAGTCCTGCTTTTCTTTTTTTCTACGTGGTTGCCGCGACTCGGCGCCGTCACGCCGGACGTCTGAAGACCTGAAGACGTGTGCCGACCTGAAGAGGTTGTTGGAGTCGTCCCGGGCCGCGTGCAGGTACTGAGCTCCGGTTTTATCGTGGGTCAACTTCACCGCCGTGAGAAACAAGTCGGGGACCGCGACAACCTGCAGAGGCGAGGCCAGTTTAGTTTGTAGAGCACATCTCAAAGTGCTTCACATAAAAAACAACAGCATTAAAAGCATTCAAATATGAGGACATTTAAAAACAATGAAGAAGAAGTGATTAAAACATTAAGCAAGCCGAAGAAAAAGTCTTCAGGCTTGATTTTAAAGGAGCTGAGAGTTGCAGCAGACCTGCAGCTTTCTCGGATTTTGTTCCAGATATGTGTTGAGTATAAAAACTGAACGCTTGCTTCTCCATGTTTACAGCAGAGGGACACAAAGAGCAGCTGGAGTCACCGCTTGTTGGGTTTTTAACCAGAAAAGAGCTTGTTTACACATTTATACCTCAACAGTGCTGCTACAACATTAACTTCACTTCCACCGGAGTTTAAAACAGAACTCATCAGATTTAATAAGACGCACCGACGTCAGTCTACTCACCTCTCTGACCGTAAAGCCGTGGATGTTCTGCCCCGGCTGGTACTGAAGAGCCCTCTCTGCTGCCGAAGTGCTCTTCAGCCTCCATGTTTGCTGCCGACCGTTGAAACTTGAAGGGGAAAAAAATAAAAAAAATAAAATGATTAGTGAAAGATTTGGTGGGTTTAATTGAGCCTTTTAAAACAAGCACAACTTCCAGGTTGGTCCCTCTCCCTCAGTCCTGCTGCAGAAGGAGGCTCTCATTCATGGGATGGTGGGGGGCTAGTAACCACGGCAACCGAAGCAGTCACAGGTATACACACCACAAAGAAAGAATAAGTCACAAATGTTTGCCTAAACAGATTTAGATTATATGCTTTGGCATCTTCTTACACAGAAATCAGAGAAAAACTAGTTCCAATATAAACAGTAATTCTTCGACAGATTAAGTTACATGAAATTCAACAGCATCATCAGCTATTTAAAAGTAGGACCTGAAGGTTAAACATTAAAAACATAACTGCTGTACAGATCAATTTAAAAAAATCAACAACAAAAAGATGAAAGAATTGGACTGCACAGATTTTTTTTTTTCCATCTATCACTGCAAATCCTCAGTTTTTGTCTCAAAATAATGGTGAAAAACTGAGATCTTAACTTTTATCATCTGTTGTTTTAAGGACTTTAACTGTGACGTCACGTGACTTTGCGCATCATCAGTGACAGACTCCAGCTAGCTTCGCATCAGCTGTTTCATCAGCTTAAAGCCGCGTTTCCTCTGTTATCAACAAATATCAGAATATCTCGTCCCACGCGTCCAGAGACGTCATCGTGCCACGTGAGCAGTCGACAGGAACAAACAAACAAACAAACAAACAAACAAACAAACAAACAAACTGCTCTGAAAACATGCAGAGGCTCTGTTAGCTCCGCGCTCCACCGTCAGTTAGCTTTACCCGAGATACCGAAGTTTCTGGAGAACCGCCTTCGTTTGCAGAAACATGGTTCCGTTAGTCGCTAAGTCCGACCAGCATCGCCGTCCTTATTTCGGCTCAACGTGTCAGACGTGACACACGTTTTTCAAAAAAACAAAAATGGCCGCAACACCGCTGAGCCTATCGCAGATCTCACAGCTGATTCCAGCCCAGCTGCGCCGACCACGTGACTTGGAGATCTACGAAGACGGCGAGCGAATGTTTCGACACCCGCAAGCGGAACATCCACCTCGATGCGTCCTTGTCTGTGATTGGCCAGCCGTGGTAAGAAGAACAGATATGATTGGCTGAGCTACGTCACGTCTCCAGGTTACCAAACCTTGACGGCGCAGGGAGAGTTTGAAGGACAGCAATAACAACAAACTAAAAAAAAAACAAGCAAATATCAAACTTTTCCTTTTTTTTTTTTTTTTTTTTTTTTTTTTTTTTTACACCTTATAAACGACATCAATTAATTTAAAAATAAAATACAGATGTCGTCTTTTATGATTTTCTTTTGAATATTATGCAACTATAAAACAACTCCAGCAGATGTCACCGTAATATCACGTTTAGTCACTAAAGACGAAAGTTTTCTAAACGTACCACTTTTACATCAAAGAAGAAAACCACGTGGGTTTATGACTGAAGTGTTAATTTACAAACAGCAACATAAATCAATGCAGAATTATTGTCGCTTTTATTTATTCCACGACATTGTTTCACTGTAAAGCTTTATAAAATTTATAGGAATTAATGCTTTGTTTAAAAGACAGCATTTTTTTTTCTCAACAGAGTTTCTACAGTTGATACGTGTTTAATTTTATGGATAACTGCTGTTTTTTTTTATTGAACATTTGCATAATAATCACAGCCTGCCGTGAGTTATTGCCACGTCAAAAATAACTACCTTTCTATCACTGGCATGCAAAAGAGTTTTTGCCCTCTTTAATCCAAGTCTGAGCTGTCTGCAGGATTAGAAATATTTCATCACCCTGCTCTATCTTCTTTAGGTTAATTTGAATTTCTCCTAAATAAAAGAATTCTTCTCAAGTAGTTTCAAACTTAACTTAAAAAAAATAACCCTGAACACATCTGTGTACTTTACTTTTCTACATCCTGTTTGCTTCATGTTTGTGGTGATTCAATATAAATTAATTTAGGGATATATACCTTGTAAGCACAACGTGAACTGTAATAATGTAGGGACGGGGGACACATGGGAGCCAGTGAAGCTAATTAAGGTTTATCATGTTCATATTGTACTTCGGTGGTTGCAGCATACCACAAACCAGTTGCCACATCGTAAAGTTGTGCTTTTGGGGGCAGTTGCCCACTCTTTCCAGTTGGTAATACGGTTGCAGGATGTACTCAAAAAACCACAGCACCATTATTACGGTATAAAACTGCACCATCAGGTCAGTGGGTGGAAAAAGACAGAAGAAGCAAGAAATGAAGCTTCATTTGATATCCTAAGAGGATATTATAGAGGGGTTATAAAAGTATCATACAGTCACTACCACCCTTCTCACTGAGAGCTGCAGATTCACAATGAGATCCTCTGGGATTAGAAGAGGAACAGTGTAGTCATTTCTCATTATAGTATGAACTCTGCAGCACCTTGTTTCTTCCACTCATGCCCGCATTGACAGCAACAGTCGACGGCCTTTTTCCCTTTTTTTTTTTTGTGTGAATATCTTTTGAGGCACCCACGGTCATCCCTTGTGTCTCCGCTGACAGCATGTGGGAGATTTTCCAGCAGCTTGAATAGGAGGCCTTGGTGAGGAAGCAGGAGGCTTTTTTTTGACAGAGCGGGAGCGTCTTCCAACGCGGTCGCTGCACGGCTCCAGTCTGCCAGCAGGCCTACATGTTTGTTATCAGTAAAAAAAAAAAAAAACTAAAAAAAACCTTGATCACACAAAGAGGAGCGAAACAAGTAAAAGTATTGTAACACTGGCAAAAATATTCACCGTAGAAACGTGGTTAGACGAAGAGGAAAATGCGGCCGGTGAAATCTAACCTTGCAGCTTGAAGCTATTTTCATGTGGAAATGATGTCTTCAATCTACGGGAGGACAAAAAAACATTTTGTCTGTATGCACCCTGCATTGTTAATTGGCTTTTGCTGCTGCTGAAACATGGACGAGAGGCGGGGCTAACACAAGGCTGGATCAAACAAGAAGTCTGAACCAACTTTTATTTTTTTTCTACAAACAAACAAACAAGAAAATAAAATTGTGCACATATTTTTGTAACGCATTCGTAAAAAGGATTATACTGTAAGGGTGGAAAATTAACAAACAAGTTTTACAAAGTCATTTTTCATTTCATGGTAACTTTAAGGTCAACTGAAGGATTACACACAAGCCTCTATTAGGTTGAGGAAACTCTATACTCCTTCTGCTCCCCAAGCCCTTATTTGAATAAAGTAATATGGTGGTCAAACTATAAACAAGGAGCCCCCAAAGAAGAGGATAGAAAATCCTCAAATGAAATGCAAAGCATACAGTAGATAGTGGAAACATAATTTTGCTCTACATTTACAGTATGTGTAATGTTGTCAGGGGTTGTGAGTGACTGGTGGTGTGTTGCTGTTGATGCGCTCTTTTCTCTCCCGTAATCCACCGGATTTTATAAACGCCTGGACTGTCCAGATGCCGGTTCATCCAGGCTTAAGCGATCCATCATTGTCAAATGGAAAACAAAACCCCCGGCTTCTCACGCTCTTCCTCACTTCTGTCTTCCACAGCTTTGTTATCCAGCGACAGTTTGCTGAGCGAGGATGTTTCTCTCCCCAACAACAACCGCCGACATATTCTCACTGTCATGTACAATATATTGTAAAAGATGTCAAGGAAGTCCAGTCCTCGTCGCTCTGGGGCGGATTTTCAAGGCTTTGGTTCGACCAGTTAATTCAAAAAGTCTGGCAATTACTTGTAGTGTTCAGTTTTCTGCTGTGATTATTGTCCAAAAACACGTCTAGCCCCTCCTTCACTGTGATTGGACGGCTCGGTAAAAAGAGACGTTGACAAGCGCAGCTCAACACCAATTCACGCTGCTTGCGTTCTGAAAAAAAACCCACCGATCACATTAAAAATAGACTTTACTCAGGGAAAAATGCTTCGGTAACACAAACCGTCGTGCAAAGTTCTTTAATTCACTCGCAAAATTGCAAAGCGAAACCAAAACTAACCCAAACAAATGTACGAAATGTAACAGAAACATCAGTCCGGATTTCAGGTGTGAAAATGTCCTTAAACTTTACAATCATCAGCTTTAAAACAAACAAAAAAAGCCAACTATTAACGACCGACAGGATAAGAAAGATGACAAATTATCCCAAACTGCCAAAACTTCAAGGCGGATTGACTGCAGACTCGATCCTACAGCGGCTCACTATCGCCTCCTCAGGTGTAAAGTGGTATTACAAGATTGGATTTTTATACAATGCACCTTTAAGATCATGAAGACGGCAGAGACAACATCTTGGGAACACCGAAGATATAAAAATTCATCCCGAGGAGACCCTGAATGTCGTATTTTTAAAATAATTTTATAGTCATTTTTAATTTCCATATTTCCAGGAATTCCTCGCACATGAACCACATTCGAGTGTTGGTGGCATTTTGGTTTGCGCCGGTCAGCTACCTGCCATATCAATGCAAAGGTTTATCTCACAGCTCCCTCATGGTCCCTTTATCACTCGCCTCACGAAGGGCAAATAAAAGGTTGGGTATTCAATAAAATAAATTATCACGGGCTGTTTACTTTAAGCTCGGTCCGTCTTGGGAGGGCAAAACTTTCCCCCTCGAGTCAATCATATCACACCAACTTGCACCAGGAAATAGGACGGAGGAGGAGGGAATGTTTGTATGTGAAATAATAACCTACATTTTTAAACACGTGGAATGATGTGTAATTTTCAGAAATTGCACAATAACCAGCGACATTTTTGTCTCCCAGAAACTGGATTAATTTGGGAAAATGTGTTTCGCAATGAAGTATTTCCTTCCTGTAAAACAACACGCATTAAAGCGTGAAGTCATTTGATGCCAGCCATCAATGCATGCAATGCTTTTGTAAAACAGGAGACGGCAACAAAGAATTTAAATGTGCTACCTGCCGCCTGGTGCCTCTCGGGATTCGTGTACTCATCCGAGTTGCTTATGCAGGTGCTCAGATAGAATAAAAGTAGTTTCACAGACTTTCTGCAGGAGCAACGGAGGTCAAAATCTGCGTTTAGACATATTTTGTGATAAAAGGTGTAAATATCTGTTATGCAGAGACTAATTAATACCTATATGATTTGAAGTATTGACTTGCTTTCAGTCCCACAAAGCTGTTTGCTCGGCCACTCGTCAATCCGACGAGGCTTTGCTCTTTTTGCACCGAAATGTCAATTTCTCCCCAGACCTTTTCATTAGTGTACATTTTAGATGGATAGTTGGCCCTGGGCCCGCACTCCCATCCCATCCACTTTCCACCTCACCTCTGGGGCCAATTAGGGTGCTGGAGCCGAAAATAAATGAAACGTGGTAGCAAAACAGCGTTTACTTCAAAAACTCGCGCTTAATTTGAAGATCTCTCTCTGATCTGAAGTTGAATTAGCAGGGTGATATTCCCTTTGATCCTGCAGGTTTTTGCATTTGCTGCCAACTTATTGAGCCGAGACTCCAGAGAAACAGTCGGAGCTGAACGTGTGGATGCATGTGCATGAAAGTGCATGTGTAGTGCAGACGGTCTAACACATAAAATGCTATCGTCTCCACTCTCGTAACTTCAACACGCAAGTAGCCCTGAACCTTAACCATCCAAACTTTGTGATCAAACCAAAGTCTTACTGGGATTAGAAAAATTCTGGTTAATTAAAACCATAGTTTTTTATCAGAAATAATACAATTATTATGTTCGTTGCTGAGATCTGGGAACACAATAGCTGAAAGACTTCAGACAGGAGAAAAACATGAGCACTCACAATCACAGAGGTTGTAAAGCAAACCCGCCATTATCCTGCAATTCCTGCTTTACTACACTTCCTGTTTCTTGAGTAATGCATTGTTGTTGCCATTTCTGCTGTTTTCTGGTTTGGTTTTACCCGTCTGATTATCTGTTCCACGTGCAAAGTGTTACAGAAATGTCACTAGGTCGAACCATTTAAGCTACTGGTCACGACTTTTACATAAAAGTGATCAAGGTACTTATTCAGCCGTGAGATTGACGTGTTAAATTGCTGTCAGAGTCATGGAAAGAGGGAAGGAGCGAACTTTTCTGAGCAGTTTTTGATATTTAAAGTACTGATTTTTTGCAGAAAAATGCTCTTACCTAAACCTCAATTCAAGCTTACAAGCAAAAGATGAAAATATTAATAAACACGTACAATAATAGATCCTAAGCTCAAAAATCAGGCACCAATCGTTCGCACTCCCAAGATACAGCAGTCTAGTTCAAATGATTAAGTCCTAATAACACAGTTGCTTGGCAACGGCAAAATGGACGGCGTCTAGAAGCCACAGAGGCAAGCTAACGGGCCGCCGTTCGTACGGACTCTTCTCCTTTACGTTCATGCATAAATACGACCCCGTACGAAAGCAGCAACACACAAACGAAGAGGCGGTGCGGCGGCCGCAGAGTCCTGACCTCGACATCATGGACTCAGTCTGGTGATCGCATGAAGAGACAGAAGACATTGAGGAGGCTCAAATCAACAGAAGGAACAATCTACCTGCCAGGTACCTTGAAAAGCTGCACACAAGTGTACCTGGGAGAGTTGGCGGAGTTTGAAAGGATGGTCGCACCAAATATTGATTTGTTCAGCTTTCTGTCTGTTTACCGCACTTTGTATTAAGTTAACAGATAACCAAAATCCATTCATGGCATTGTTTTTTTTGGAAAGCGTCCTTCGCTTTGATGCCTTTTTATTGCCTAAAACTTGAGGATCGCACAGCAGCGCGTATCTGCCGGTTAAATCTGGAGCGCTGATCGAGTGTTTGACGCTAATCTGGACGGATCGTGCGAGCAGACGCTCAGATGGCTCCCCTGACACAACCTGAGGCTCTGTTGTTTTTGTTTGGACAGTGGTAAAAAAAAATTAAAAAAGCAAACCATCACACACACAGACACACACACTGAACCACACATTGTTTCTATTCAGAAAGGGAAATCAATAACGTGGGGCCACTGGGTTCAGAACATTATTGGCTGTGAATTCTCTTGTTCAGGTGTTGTGGGTTCAGTATTGAGCTGTTTGCTGGTTTCTAATAGGCCCTCAGTGGGTGTGTGTGCTGCCACCGTGTTGGTTCTGAATGGGATTGATTCCCTCTCCGTGGCACAACGTACCAAAGAATAGAAATAACACGGAAAAAAAAGGACTCAAAAATTGTATTTTTTTTAAACAATTAATATCCATAATAAGTCTGAACTTTGCTTAAAGTACCAAAAACTGCATAAAACTGCAGTTTTATTCAGTCTGCTTTAAGTAAGAGCGTTATTTTATTTTCCGCAATTAAAACAACTTCAAATTCTGCCAGAGTGCAAATGTATTAAACTTGGATGACTATGAGTTTATACAGTATGTTTACTGTTGTAATACTATAATTGTCTGCTCTGTTGTTGAAAAGCCAGAATAAGACCTAAAGGAGCCTCGGAGGGAAATATGCACAACTCTCACTTCACTTCTGGCAGCGGGGACGGATTTTTTACGTGACTGAAGTGAAATTATTGTAAGAAGGTAACACAACACTACTTTACAAATGTCAAACATCATGCATACTAAATATGCAGCATCTCATAAACTGAAATTATACTATTTGATATAATTCTTTAAAGCCACTGGGTGGCATTGGAATTTCTAACTTCGGCACTCCTCACTGGTTGCATCAAGAATGAATAAACCAAAATTAACACTGGATTCTTTCAGTTTTCTGCAAACAAAATCCTTCAGTATAAGTTGAAAGATGCTTTAAGATCTGAAGTAAGTTCTGAGTTGACATTCAGGTTTCAAGAGGGGCGGAGCTTCACTGTTGCGCAACCCTGAATTCGTCCCCCAGGGTCAGACTGTCAACACCGAGTTCTACCGGGACCTTCTGAGGGGAAAACATTCACTGAAAACCACCTGAACTGTGGCGCCATGGCATCTATCTGTCTGTCTGTCTGTCTGTCTGTCTGTCTGTCTGTCTGTCTGTCTGTCTGTCTATCTATCTATCTATCTATCTATCTATCTATCTATCTATCTATCTATCTATCTATCTATCTATATGTCTGTCTATCTGTCTATCTATCTATCTATCTATCTATCTATCTATCTATCTATCTATCTATCTATCTATCTATCTATATGTCTGTCTATCTGTCTGTCTGTCTGTCTATCTATCTATATGTCTGTCTATCTATCTATCTATCTATCTATCTATCTATCTATCTATCTATCTATCTATCTATCTATCTATCTATCTATCTATATGTCTGTCTATCTGTCTGTCTGTCTGTCTATCTATCTATATGTCTGTCTGTCTGTCTGTCTGTCTGAAGATCGTTTGCTCTAAGGTCTGGGGAATAAGCAGAGGCTCATATTGTGCCCTGTGAGTTCAGTATGTGGGAGTTTTTTCCTGTTTGAGGAGCCTTCCCAGCAGCCTCGGCTGTGACCTCCAGAGATGACAGATAATAACTTCACTGCAATGAATGTTCAAAGTTAGTTTGCCCTCCACCCACAGCTATATCTCCAATTTCTGCATTCACTTTCAAGCTTGCACTCTCGCAGTCCCTCAGAATTTCCTCGCTCTGTCTATCGCTGCATCTCCGTGTGTGTGTCTGTGTGTGTGTGTGTGTGTGTGTGTGTGTGTGTGTGTGTGTGTGTGTGTGTGTGTGTGTGTGTGTGTGTGCACCTGGTCTGTCATTCTCCATATCTGCGTATTATATATATATATATATATATATATGATTCAGTCTGTACCTACACAGGAGCATGCACACCTTCACTCTCTGCATCTGCTGTTATTGGAGGAAAAAAAAGGAAATCTTATTGTGTTTTCGGTGTCTTGCTAATTCACCTAAATGTCCCTCTAATTATGTCAGTTTGACTTTTTTAAAGAATTAGAATTGGAACCTGAATGTTGAGAGGAGACTAATTAATGTACCTGCGTGGAAAAGGAGGTTTTATTCAGGATGTCTGTGCAGCTTTTTAGTCTCCTGTTGCAACTTTCTTTCTTTTTTTTCACTTGTTCCACAATGTCCAACCACGATAAAAAGAAATTTGTTTTCAAGTTCGGGCAACTGAAAATACTCCAGAAAAGACTGAATGAAAGTGTTTTGTTGACTAAACGTAACCCCAGGTTGTCTCTGGTATCACAATCCTTTTGCACGACCAACTCACTTCCTGTAATTTGTAAAGTGCGGCACAACAACTTTTGTAGACTGGAAATATGCATCCTGTGAAGATAATCCAATTATGTTTCCTCCAAAATATATTACTTCTGAATCATTTAGGTTTTGTCATTTAGGACAGAAACAAAACATTCGGTTAAACTCTGCAACATCAGGAGACAAAACTCCAGACGGATCCTTTATGATTTGACGGTCGTTTGAGGTTTTTCAATTTTCTTCTCATTTAGCTTCAATATGTATTCATTTTATTTACGTTACATTGATTTACATTGTCCTTCCTTTTTTCTTTTTCTATTCTTCATGTTTATCTTTTCTCTGTTTGTTCTGGCGGAGGTCTTAGACAGGCTAAACGCTAACTTTCGATTGATAGTTGATTGCTTCATTTGAAGTTCGTCTGCCGTCGTTGTCACGCCACCCTGAGTGTGAATGTTTGGTTTGAACCTGTAAATTGTTTTTCTGTTTGTTAAAATGTAACCTACATTCTTCTCTCGCCAGAAATTGTTTCTGAACAACTGTCATGCCGATAAAGTCTCTGACTCAAATTAAACTGTATGAAGCCGCCGCAGATTGACAGGTGTTTGCCGCGGCGGCGGCGTGCTTCCACCTGCTGCAGCCTCGCTCTAACCTTGCTGAATATTTCATATCTGGCAATATGTTTCTGTGTCACACTTTTGAAGTCGCGGCATCGACTTTCACAAGGGTGAAATTTTTGGAGGATTGTTTTTGTCTTTTATTGTTTTGTTTCGCTTTTTTCCACCACAACAATGTCAATTTAGCATGCAGCGCTCATCAAAAGCAACCTTGCTGCCAGCTGCTGAACAGAAACCTTCTCTTTCAGAGCCCGTTGTTGTCATATGTTTAAATTATGCATCTGAATTTTAATAGACAGGAATATGATTATATAGTTTGACAATGAAGGGGAGGGGAGCAGGAGAGGGTGGAGGAGGGGATGGGTGGGTGAGGGGGTGGGGGGGGGGGGAAAGAAAAAAATCCTCCAAAATTCATTTCAAACATTCATGCATATTTAATGGTTTGGGCGCTGAGACTTCACACAGCAGTATAATCCCAATATGCACAGAGTCGTTATCGCTGTCATAGGCAATATGCAGTAATTCTGCCACAGTGCAGCTCTTTGGAAGACCAAACAGTGTGGTGCTGGTGTTCAACAACCAGAATGGTTTCCAAAGTCAAAATCCACAGCCGACTCTCAACCACACATCCTCTTCTCAGGTTTTTTTTTTTATTTTTATTTTTTTAACTCCTTCACTTTGTACTTGACAGCACTCCAGTCCTCTCCGTTGCCATCTCTGCCTTGTGACGGGTGTAAATGGGTGATGCGTGGGTGAGGCGTACCATCCGGGTAGCATCCTCTAAACTTCACTGCAGAGTTCGTTTATGTTTTTTTTTACCTCACAACAACCCCAGCGCTCCGGAGGTGACAAACAAAGTACAAATAAGGTGGGTTTTTTTTTTTGCTCTTTACTTTTCTTTTCTTTTTTAAACTCTTGAGACACTCAGGCACAGAAGAGAAATATTCATCAAATGGCACAAATGCGGAAACATTTCCTCTGAGTCTTTTTTTTCTCTTTCTTTCCCTTGTCGAAATTTTTAATTGCAGGCTCTCGAGTTTCCACCGGGATTCGAAAGGCGATCAGAAAAAGATGTCAGAAAAAGTGTTCAATAATGAAGAAGTGCCTGGAGAGCTGTTAAAATACAAACCCGTGGATGGTGGAGAGGGGGAGGGGGGTGTTGGTGGTATTGAGGAGAGGTGGGGGTGGTGGAGGTATGATGTAAATACTCCTGTGCTTTCCCCAATGAGGCCACGAAACGCAAAAAAAAAAAGAAATGTGGGGAAGCAGTCAAACTGATTCCCAGCGGCATTAATTTCATTTGCACCTTAAAGAAGAGCCTTTATGTGTGTGTGTGTGTGTGTGTGTGTGTGTGTGTGTGTGTGTGTGTGTGTGTGTGTGTGTGCTATATGCTTAATGTGCCGGTGGTCTAATTGCCTCTGAGCTCATTCATCATTCATTGGCGTGTTTCAGTCAACAGGTAACACACAGGTTACTGAGCATACAGAGATTTACAGCTCACACGTGTTACACCTGTTTCACGTGCAATTAAAGTCATATTAAACAACACAACTGACAAAATGTGTTCTTGTACCGTCTGTCGTTGGTTCATGTAATGACTGAACATTTTACCGTTTTGATTTAAAAGCAGTAACCACAGGAAGCCAGAAAAGAGGCCATAAAAACATTACATTACATTACATTAAATTAATAAAACATCCCCTGCAGTAACCGCCCACACTCTTTGATTGACAGGTGCTCTGCAGAAAGTGCAACACAGAGCCACCAGAACACAAGCAGCAAACAACAATCAAACTTTATTTATGAATAAAAGGTCACTGATATGGATTGCAACACATAATGCAAGCAAACACTCGCCTATTTCCACCAGAGAAAGAGCAACGTTAGCATGCAATCTGGCGTTCACTCAAGTCAATGTTGTGGGAAAAACTGCTAAAGAATATAACTTCAGCTCGGGCAGCGAGATAAAGTAAAGACCTCCCTGCTACAATAAAAAAAAACGCACTACAAGTTTTACAGTTTGACTCCAATTAACATTCAGATTTACAGCTCTGACATATTTGACTTCTCTTCCGCTTACAGATTCTGCGGGTTGGCCCGAGCAGGGAACAGATCACACCCCACTTTTTAAATAACAAGGCAGAAAATTACCCTTTTCATACTCGACTGCACAAAGTAATGGCAAAATGACAAATGGTTACCAGCCAAAGTGGCTCACTCGGAGGATATACTGAACCAGCTGCGGTTGTAATATGGGAAAACTTCAAATTTATCCCCGACGGAGTCCAAAGATACAGATAACACTTCAACCTCTGCTGTTTTTTTTTCTGCCGTCCAAAGTGCTCTTCTCGTTCGGAGACTAAACTCGTGGTCCTTGACCGTTTCACCGTGCTGAACAAGCCCCCTGTCGCCCCGCTGGAGAGCCAGCGTCCGGCAGCCACCTGCTTCCCATGAGCCTCTGGTGGGCTGTTGGGCTCCATTCATAAACGTCGGAAAAATTACACACGTCGGCTCTAACCAGGATGGTCACGTAATGAGCAGCACGCATAATTAACCCGGAGAACGTTTATTAGCCCCGACGGCGCGGTGTGGAGGTGCACGTGGGAGTGTGTGTGTGTGTGTGTGTGTGTGTGTGTGTGTGTGTGTGTGTGTGTGGGAGTGTGTGTGTGTGTGTGTGTGTGTGTGTGTGTGTGTGTGTGTGTGTGTGTGTGTGGGAGTGTGTGTGTGTGTGTGTGTGTGTGTGATGGAAAATAAATACTTTTTTTTTTGTCTGTCCTCATTTTAGAGAAGCATCTGAGATTATAAATTTACGTATGTTTTAAGGTAAAGATTAGATTTAAGGCTTCAAAGTTTGAGTTGGTGCAATCGAACTTTTTTTCCTCTGAGAGCTACTTATGTTGAGTAACATTTATTCACATAGTTGAGCTCCACCCAAACTAGCTGAATAAGGTGCCATCATGTGACCAATAACAAATTGATAGTCAACGTTTTGAAGCAGTATGCTTTTATTTTGAAAAACTCGTGGCATTCAGCTTAACTACGATGGAACTTTGATCTCACTCGATCAGTGACAGACGCTCGTTATAGCTCCGCCCCCAGCTGTTGCTGTCCAGCCGAAAAATGTTGTATTTGTGTTATTTACCTGCTTTACGTGCAGCCGTTTGTTTCCAGCCGAGTGTGAGAGTCTCTGCTGTGTTTCTGTCCTCTGATCTCTGTGTGTGTCACGGTGGGCGGAGCCTCCACCTCTGCTGCACTGACACAGGTGGAGGGAGGCGAGGGGAGAACGTCCACCTGTTAATCCATCGCAGTGATAGCGCCGTTCTCTCGGACAGATTGAAAAATAAAAAAATAAAAAATGATACCTGTGCCCACGTAAACCTACGTGCGGGAAACACTGCGTGCTGTTCGAACCTTCTGCGAGCTTTTCAGCGACCGGTAGCTCGTGTTGGGAACCCCTGATCTTGACTGACTTCTCGTTGTAACGGTGAAAATTCTGCTTTTCTGGTCCTGTATTGGTTTGTTAATGATTATTTAATAGAAGAAAAGACGTATTCATGAATTTCCCGCATGCCAATCAAATCCCAAGCCGTAAATGAAACCACACCTACCAGCACAAACCTCAACCAGCTGAAGGTTTATTCTCATTTTACCAAAACTAATAATAAAACATCAGTATTCATCACATGTTTTGTGCTTCCTTGTTGGAATACCTCTCATTAAACAGCCCGTCAATACAACAGTGATGAAGAGATAGAGGACGTGTTTAGTGTTCCTGCATTGATGTATCTGAGCTGATACTGAGCTGAGTACAAACGGCTGTTAATATACCGTCAGCCTTCAGTAAACCTCTCGTTCACATTCACCATCACTCACCACTTAGTTCCATCAATCAGCTCGTTTTTTCTTTTTTTGTCTTTTCGGACTAAAAAGTGAATCTCGTTTGGAAGCAAAAACAATTACGCCGGCTGTGTCACAGATACGTCTGCTGAGAGCTTCAGCTTCCTCTGAAAGTATGCCAAGTTTTTGATGCGTCCCCCCCCTTCCCCCCCCTCCCCCGTCCCTGCCCGCCTCACCCGTCTCACCGAGTTGTTGGCTGGCTATCGCTGTTGGCCAGTCGTCCCGCTGTTTGAGATGTGCTTCTCGTGCTTCAGTCTGCAGGGAAGCTGTGACAGGCTTATCTCCCCTGACGTTCACTCACCTGGAAAAAAGGAAAGAGGAAAAAAAAACCCAAAAAAAAGCCAGGCTGAAGGGTTTCACAGCTTCTCCGAGCATCTTCCTCCAGAGCTGAAACCCACACGAGGAAAAAATAAAACGGTCCGCTTCAAGAATTTGTTTCATTGGGAATTATGTGGGTTCAGTAAAAGGTGTGAGCGAGGACAGAGAAGATGCATCATGTAAAAGATGAACACGTTATTACTGATATCTTCTCGTTTATTTAAAAAAATACAAAACACTCTAAAAAATGTCTTCGGGAGGAGACAGAGAGGCTTTCAGCAGCTGTGATGCAACATTTCAGTCCTTCACTTCACAACACGACGCCCGACGGGCAGCTGGGGGGGGGGGGGGGGGGTAGGGGGTAGGTGATGGAGGGGGGGGGGGGTGCAAGGCCTTGATCACTGACTTCTATACAGTGCACAGTACTGTACATGTACTGGAGCGAGTTCAAGCTGGAGGACACAGTTTCATGCAGTTTTAAGCGTTATATACGAAACAAAAGGAGAAGGAACAACCTCTTTTTGTTTGTTTGTGCACTCTATGAACCCACAGATGCATTTTGAACACTTACAACAGCACGATACTACATAACTGATGCAGAAATATGAACCGTATGCAAATCGATTTTTTTTTCCAAGTCTAGTATTTCCAGCCTGGATGGTGATATTGGAAATGAGTGTTTTTGAATATCAGTTGCCACAAAGACAACGAACACATTGACTGAAATGTTTTGGTTACTGTGAGAGAACGAGCGACATTAAGTCTCAGACCGTCAGCCTAAATCTGATTTTTGTCGTATCGAGATTCATTTTTGAAAATCTGAAAAGCAGAAAAAACACGTGAAATGCGATTTTTGCAAATCTGGATCCAAACCGCATTTAGAGAAGGTTTGAAATGTGATTCAAATCTGATTTCTGCCGCTGGCTCAGATCGGATTCTCTTGCGTCACTCGCAATGCGACGCATAATGATGATGTCATTTTCAGAGACACCGAGTGAGCAGAATCTGCGCCACCGCTTGCGGAGCGATCAGATTTTTGCTCCGTGGAGCACAACGATAACAAAAACGCCCAAAGACAGAAGCGGAAATAGCGTAGCTGCGCGGACGTCGTTACCGCGGCAACCGACGCGGATAGGTTGGTGATGTCTGCACACACCGAATCTCATCTGCTCATCTTGCAAAGAACAGCGCAGACAGTCTGTCGTGAAGATCTGATCTGAGAACATAGCCTACGACTTGCGAATAATCTAAAAATACAAGAGTTGAGATAATAAACAGGAAGTCTGGAGGATGAAATTTGTATCCTCAAGGAATGACAGGTTCACGTGACTTAAAAACAATACGTGACCCCACGTTCGTCGTGCAGGTACAGGTGAACGTTTTGCGACGGTTACACAATCAGAAAGACTTTCATTAGCACCTCGCACCCGGAGGTTTCCATGGAAACAAGCTTGGTGGCTGCACACGTGTGAATGTGTTGGAGGGAGGAAGGTCTGTCTTCTCACTCTGAGAGTGTGTGAGAGAGAGCGATAGATAGCATATGGTGTGTGTGTGTGTGTGTGTGTGTGTGTGTGTGTGTGTGTGTGTGTACTTTCTGTACGTGCCTGCACATGCATTCATGGCGATGCTGTCATGCATGTGTGCTGCGTGTGCTCACGTCCCACCATCTTTGTCCGTGTCTGGGCGACTCGCTGGTGCATTTTGCATGTGTTGCATGCGTTTGCATATTTAGTTCTGTTGGAACGAGTAAAGCAAACGTACAAACTGCAGCAGCGGCGTTTGTGTTTATCTTTATGTGTACACAGTTGTTTACAGAAGCCTGCGTACACGTGGCTGTTTGCTGATGTGTCAATATGTCTTTGTTTGTGTGAATTTATGAGACAAACACGAGGACAGAAAAAAAATGATTTTTTAAAATATTTTGGAGTGTTCGGGTGCGTGAAGGAATGTGTGATCGTGTGGGATCCTGCAATGTCGGTGTGAAACGCTCTACCTGTATTCTCCCGTCTTTGTGTGTGTGTGTGTGTGTATCTGTTAATGCACATTAAGTGTGTGTTGCGCGCACGTATAAACAAGTGTGTAGGTGGAAGTGTGACAGCTGAAAATATAAAGAGGAAAAAAAACGAACCGGCTTCGAGTGAAGATGAAGAAATAAGCACTTAATCTTATTCAATACAAACTCTGATCACCTTCTTTGACACACACACACACACACACACACACACACACACACACACACACACACACACACACGCTTTGAATCGTCACCAGTCAGCAGCCGGCTGCAAGATACTTCACTATCTCATCCAGCAGGCGCAAATTACTCTCCTGTGACATTTCAGCGCTTAAAAAGAGAAATTTCATTTGACCAATTTGACTCCGTCGGACAGTCAGTTAGCGCGCACACACACACACACACACACACACACACACACACACACACACACACACACACACACACTCTCGCACTATTAACTCCAATCAGGCCTGCCTTGAGGGGGAAAAAACAAAAACCGGAGGCTAATGGGAACCTGAAGTGAGTCGGAGGACTTTCACATACATGCTCATTTGCGCCAGCTTTGATCTCGGTCCTATTATTTATTCATGTCCACTTCTCCGACATGCATGCCCCTATTTTCACTCAGAATCTTTTTTTGTTGTTGTCTTTTTCTGAGTCTGGTTTCTGGCAGCTCAAACTTCGGCAGACTAAGCCTCTTCATCTGATGTCAGACTCCGACTTTTTATTTCAGCATGCAGATCGTCGTTACATCATCGTTCTTGGAGACGCACCTGCCACCTCGGCAGGGAATCATCCAAATCCAGCTCATCTACAGGGGATGTGCACCAAATTACAAACCAATCCATCCGATACTGGTCGACTGACAGAGCTTGCACCGACATGGCCCTCTGTAGAGCCACGGCTAAAGAAGATAAATTACAAGCCTATGTGCAAAAAAACAGAGAGATCATCTACAAAGCACAGGAAGCATTCTGTTGTAACCACCGCTAACTGTGAGCTGAAGCTAAAGATTACTCCGGAGAAACAGAGCTTTACATTAAAGCTGTTTGAATCACTTTACTTTCAGATTGTGGCTCAGGTTTGGATCAAGCGGCAACCATCAGTGATGTCATTGTTGTTTTGTGAACGTTGCGAAGCCTCCAGTTCAGATTCTTTGCTAGTTCGGAGCGGTTTGGAGCAGGAAGTGACCATATTTGGACGAGCTGGGGGAGGAGCCAGGGGTGGATCTGACCGATCTGATCGGAAACCTGACGATACTACGTCCCGCCCACCGATAGCTGTAACCTGACTGCACCACAGGCCTGTCAATCAAACAGACACGCCCCCAAAAACAGGTCTTCTTGAATCTTCTTTTCTAATGAATGAGGGATTATTTTCAGATGGACCTCCAGAAAACTAATAAGAAGGAGTGACTTTAGCTAACAACACCGAGATAACTGATGGACACATTTTATTCACTTTGGATTTGATGAGAGAAGTTGAATGGGAGTCTATGGAGCCGGAGGCTTTTTGGAGCCGACCTCTAGTGGCACTCGCTGGTATTGCAGCTGAAGACACTTCTGGATCAGAACCATTTTACGAAACTGTAAACCACATCCACTTTTATATACAGTCAGTAGTTTAGACACGTTAATTGTGGTGTAACAGCCTCGGTTATGCCTCTGATTGACTTCCTGTCCATAGAAATGTCAGCTAAGGCTCATGGGTATTGCTGTTTTTGAGCTAACTTTATATAACAAAGCATTACAGAAAAATAATCTTAAAATTAAAACTGCAAGCAGTGATATTCGGCCCTCACAGCTTCACGTCGGGGATCCAGCGGGTCGGGGCCGCCGGCTCCCCGACATGCAGCACGCGAGGGTCGGCATATTCTCGCTTGCAGTTTTATTTTTTTTCTCGATCTTGTTCCTTATTCTTCTTTAAAAAAAAAGTTTTTTTTTTGGCGGTTTTAACATCTTCAAAAACTCATGAAAGTTGATGCCTGACGCAAGTTTCATGAGGTTTGAAGCATCGTTTGACCTGAAACATCAACTTCCTGGTTCACGGCGAAACATCAAACTTAGCCGCGTCGCCCTGGCTATACTATATACTATATACTCTATAATATATACTATATACTGTATATTATGTACTATATACTCGATAATATATACTCTATACTCTATAGTCTATACAAAAATGAATTTTGGGTCACTTTTTGGACGACATGCTATAGTATGACTTTTCTTTGAATATTTTGGACGACATATTTTAGATATTTTAGATGACTTTTCATGACTTTTTGGAGTATGACCTTTTTCTGAAATGCCTCAAGTTACTTCTCACTGTGAGGCAACTGCTCTAACAAAATCATGTTGTCCAAAATATGAAAAAAGTGTTGGTGTTACCTCGGCGGGTAAACCGTGAACGTTACCTCGGCGGGTAAACCGTGAACCGTGTGTGTTACCTCGGCGGGTAAACCGTGAACAGCGTGTGTTACCTCGGCGGGTAAACCGTGAACCGCGAGTGTTACCTCGGCGGGTAAACCGTAAACCGCGTGTGTTACCTCGGCGGGTAAACCGTGAACAGCGTGTGTTACCTCGGCGGGTGAACCATGTGTGTTGTATTACCTCGGCGGGGCTCGAACCCGTGTCTTCATGAGGTCGTTTCCAGCTCGGAGTTGGCGTCGTAGACAGCTGGACTATCTTCGGTGCCGGAGGATGAATTGCGGCAGGAGAAAGAGTTTCACGGAGTTCAACAGGTAAAAGATTCTACTTCACCAAGGTTGATATTAATGGTTCAGATTCCACCTGTTGATGGTGATTCAACTTTTAGTGAAGTTGAAACGTTTGAAGAAATTTAAAAAGTTTTGCGTACACTACACATTCCAGGAAGATATTTAATATCACTGCAGACCTCCTTGAAAACACGTATATCTACTATTCAAAGAATGTCTGCGGCAATTTTTGTCGCATTTGAATGAATATTTGTAGACGGTGGAGTTGTAGGTTGCAGTGAGCCAAAGATTTGTCCCAATGCTGTCTAATTCCTGGGAAGCTAGATGGTGCAGTGGTTAGCACTATTGCCTCTCAGCCAGAAGGTTTGGGTTCAATACCCCCCTTTGTTATTACTTAAAAAAAAAAAAATCACAAATTTTTTTTGACTTTGTAAATGTCGTTAATTTTTTGAGCAACATGCCATGGCATGACATTTGGGTCCCTTTTTGGCCGCCACGCCACGGGCACACCGATCGACGAAAACAAATTCTTATGATAACTTTTAATTCCAAACATGTTAAGAGAGCCCAGACTCAATTTAAAGTCGGTCCGACAAAATCTGAAGGATTACAACGCCGAAAATGGCGACTAAATTCAAAATGGTGGCCTTCCTGTTGAGTTGACGTAACGGTGCGATATAACTTTTTTGTACGTCTAGGTGTGATACACGTGTCCACCGGATTCTGTGCATGTAGGTAAATGGAGCTGCTGGGACATCTGTTTACGGGGCGCTAGCGAGCCATTTGGCCACGCCCACTCGCGACTCTACTAAAATACAACATTTTTCGCTGGGAGAGATGGGTGTACCAACTTTCATGAGTTTTTGAATATGATAAAGCCTTCAAAAATGCAGTTGTTTACAGAGAATCATAATAATCGCTTGGATAACAACAGGGCTTTCGCACCATCGGTGCTCAGGCCCTTATTAAGGATACTGATGGCAGTGAAGATTTTTTTCACGGGGACACCAAAACTTAACTGGGACAAAACTGAAAAAAGTCAAATGTCAGGCCCAAAATGTGTAAAAACCAAAATGTGATTCTGAAACTGCCTCCTGCAAAGTTTTATGGACATAAAAACCTCTCAGAAAATGATTGTCTTTGGTTGTTTTCTTTCACTTTATGGAGTTTATTATGAGTGTACAGTTTTGTTTTCTGTCTCTGACCTCACTGGTTCCCCCTTGAACTCGCTACATCAGATTAAACTGACTCAAAGCAGATAAAGCTATTTCCATCCTGTCTCCATCTCTGCCCCTCCTTCTTCTTTCTGTCTTTCATTTCCTCTCTCACTGTTACGGAGTCTGTCTCCCTTCGTCTTTATTCTTTTTCTCTCGCTGTCCTTGTGTCACTTTTTTTTTTTCTCTCTCTGTTTGACTTCTCTGTTATGTTTCACTTTTTCTCTCTTTATCTTCGTGACTCAGTCTCTCCTTCAGTCTTTTTCCACGTCTGACTCACTCGCTCTCTATTTTAATCTCCGTCTGCATTCCCACTTTCTTTTTCTGTCTCGGCGTCCAAAATCCCTCCGTTTGCCAGCGTCCTCCACTCCTCTTCTTTTTTTTTTTTTTACCAATCTCTCTCCTCCTATCTGTCTGACTCTGCGGGGGGTCTCTGTTTTGTGGCCTTCCCTCTTTCCTTCTACATCTTTCTCTCTCTCTCTGCTGCACCTTTGCCTTCCCAAACATCTCCCTTTTCAACATCTCTCACTCAGTCACACCAAATATGGGTGCAAATCCTCTCCGGTTTTTCCTGCCTATCATCCTTCTTCTCTCCTTGTGCATTGACTTAGACCCCGCCTCCCGCCTCCACACATGCACACACACACACACACACGCACACACACACACACACACACACACACACACACACACACACACACACACACATACACACACACACACACACACACACACACACACCCCGAAACTACGCTCTCCACGCATATGTATCTGAATTAGCCTTGGTTGCCCGCGGCGACTTCCATCTTAATAAGTGCGTTGTTTATGGGCCTATAAGCAAAATGTTGCCTGCACAGCTCATTACTGCTGAGTGGGGAGGGAAACTCCCAAGAGACACACACACACACACACACACACACACACACACACACACACACACACACACACACACACACACACACACACACACACACACCTGCCTGTCACACACTTCATGCAACTGTCTGGTTTCACTCTAGTATTAGTCATGTATGTTCCTTTCTAGAATATTTCAAGATGATATTAAATATATTTAATATCTTGGTCTTGTTTTGTAAAGAGAAATTCTCATGGAAAAGGTTTTAATAGCTTTATTTATGTTTAATAAATCATTATAAATACTTTTTTAATAATAAAAAAAAACATAAAAAAGAACTGCTTTGCAGGTCGCTTGCATCTTCAGATCTAGTTAACCCCCATTAACAGCAGTTAAACCACATTCTGGAAAAGCTAATATGTAAATAACATGTTGTAAGAACCCTTTATTGATGACTTCCTAATATTTAATAATGATTTGCTAATTTTGTTGATTGCTTTTTAGAGAGTGACGGACTCACGAACATATACTGGTGACTTAATTGATTGTTAGAAAGTGACAACACGCCTATACGTTTATTTTAACTGTCCTAACAGATCTATGTAAATACTCACTCATTAATTTATTTTCATAAAGGGAAGCCTGAATATTAGAAACACTTTTGGAGTTTCTTGAGATGAAAAATAATGAAAATCATCTTTTTTGTGGAGATGAAGTGAGATTGTAAGTAACCGACTACCAGAGAAATTGAGTCTTTGTTTCCGACAACAGCAGCACTGATGTGAAACTGAAATGATCACTAGTCGACAACACGGCGCCATTACTGATTTATGGCTACTCCAAAATAATATCCGAGTTAATCTTTAATGTAATCTCACCAAGTTGCAACAAAAGACGATGATGAATTGTTCAAGAACGCTGCAAACAGAAGAAAAACAAATATCAGTAAACTCAGGTTGTTGTTTTTTTGTCAACAGATGTCACATTTTTAGAGACACCTCAGAACAAGCGCGTCCAATTCCAACCCAGAGCTTATTGTCTTATCTTCCACATCGCTCGCTGGGAGACTGTGCGACTGCAGCAGCGACAGTATGTGACACTTGAACACATGTTGACACCGAGAGCGAGTTTGAGAAACAGATGGCTGTGTGGAGCGGCGGGGAAAAGAGTTCATGCCCAAACTGTCTGCGACAGAAGCATCTCTCCGTGTCACTTAAGTGCGGGATCAGGCATGCACAGACAAAACACACAAATTAAGACGGCAAACACACATCTTAGAAGAGACACACAGATGCAGCGCGACAGCTGCAGCATCACACTGGTTATTGCCGTCTCCGGTCCCTCCAGGAGCAGCGCTAATGGAGCAGAGTTATTGAGAGACGCCGGTCAAATGAGTCAAGGAGCTTACAAAGCATGAAGCGCACAAAGACGAGATAATGTGGCCGCGGTCTGTGGCTTCATGAAGTGGTGATTACTTCCAAATTACAGATAAAAGCCACTGTTTGTGAAAATAAATCAAAGCCAAACTTTTCAAACCCAGCAGGTTGTTTGGAATAAAAAAAAAACATTACGTCCAACAACAAATCTAATCAAGGTAATTTACTGTATCTACGCTCGACTTGTTTTTCAATTACGTTTTGTTTTCATACATAATAGCCAGTTTACATTTATGCCGCTTTTGTACGAGACCCAGTATGCTTAGCTGAAGGAATACTGATACAACTTGTGAAGTCAGTTCCTCCTTTAGTGCTGATTTAGAAACATTAAAACCTGCATTAAAGCTGCTCTGATTTATAGGAGGTGAAATCGGAAAGTCCTGAGACCGTTCCTGTTGCAAACGAACAGAACACGGCAGAGTCCGATGCAAAGAGCCCGGGGAAGTGATAACCTTCACGAGCCCGTGTTCAAAGTTACGTCACATAATTAACATTAGCACCGGAGTTACAAACGCTCACGTGCGCAATTGTGATGTCGCCACGGACCTGAAACTTTAGCGGGAGAATAGAAAGACGTCTCAGGGAGGTACTCGTGTTTTCAACAGGCTGTGTTGTCATGTTGGAGGACCCTGTTGCCACGGCGACGCAGTTCACGTGGTTTGCAGCGAATGTTTTCCCCTCAGACGCCTCAGAAGGTCCCGGTAGAACTCGGTGTTGACAGTCTGACCCTGGGGGGACGAATTCACGGTTGCGCAAAGAAAACCCAGCTGGTGTCTCCAGACACGTTAACCCTTTACAATTCAGCACAGATGATCCAACACTGATTTCTACCTAATGAATGTCGGTGTAATGTGGACTCTTCTTTTAGCTCTGGTTTGGTCTCCACCACATCCTTAAAAATGATATCTGGCCCTTCACTTCCTGGAGTCTGTGTGTGTCTGTTTGGTACAAGGGCAGGTCCCATTCACCCAAAGGTTTTTGTGACTTGTAACTTACAATTTAGTAAATACTGACAAGATCATTGGTGCAGATCCAGACTGGAAATGCGCTCTGAAATAAAAACAATGACCTCCGAGCATCTGAGAAAGTCTGTCGTAGTGGAGTGGATCTTTTACTCTGTCACTAGGAACAACCATTTTTTCACACGGTAACTGATAAAGAGGATAATAGGAGCTCAACAACCTTGAGATTGTCTTTATATTCAGTACCTGTTGGCAGGACAACATCATCGAGAAAATCAGTGGCTTCTATCTTTGGCTCTCGCGGGCAAAGAACTCTAAAGTTATAACTTTATAACTATAAATGTCTGCGATGTTAAAACAATGAATACATGGCAGGCGCAAACTGGGACCGGGATAATCCACTGTCAACAACCCCCTCTGCTACATCTACTTCCAATCTCTCCAGACACACACACACACACACACACACACACACACACACACACACACACACACACACACACACACACACACACACACACACACACACACACACAGCAGTAACAGTAACAGTGTTAGAAGGATGCTGAGGATTGTTCTTTGTCTAAACCCCCGAGAGACCAGAATAATTACTTTTCCATGAAATACACACATTGTGAATTTTGTTTTCCTCTATAATTTTGTAGATAATTGAATTCAATACCCTCGAGGTGTTATATTGCCTACAAAAAAAAAAAAAAAAAAAAGCTAACAGAGCAAACACACACACAGGGAGAGAAATCTAAAAATTTGTCTCGGCGTTAACTTATTATATCTGTGCCATTAGACGACTTATCTGAATGCAATCTGTGTCAGTCTGGATAACGGCAGATTGACTGACGCTGCCAAAACCCAAAATAATTGCCTTAAAAATAACTCAAGCAATCACAGCAGATACGTGCAGCCACACATGCGCACACTGAGAGACACACAAACAGACTCGCTCAAACACATGCACTCACTCTTGCAGGCGAGGGACTACAAAGCATTTGGCAGTTGTGTGTTTGCTTGTTGAGCTTTCATTAAGTGTGATGGAGGTGTGAAGGTTTCGTTTGATCACTGCCTTATCCACATCCCAATTACTCCAGTTAGCTGCCAAACAGGAGTGAATGGAGAAGCTAAGACAGCCTTGAAGTCCACCTTCCCCTCCCCCACTTTATTCACATCAAATCAGGGCTTCTTTACACTTTCTTTAATTGAGCTTTTAGCCCAACATATATTTGGCTCTGAGGCTGGTGAACGCAGGGGCGAATCGCCTCTTTACCGAGCTTCGGATGAAAGAGACGTGACATCCTCGCCGATCTCGTCTCGTGTCGGATTTAAACTCACTTCAGTCGGCAGCTGTAACGAAGGTAAACAAATGGAAGGGAGTTTGTTTTTGGTGTCGCCAAACCCAAGCAAGGAAAATCAAGACATCTCGCTGTCTGAAGCGACTGGGCAGGACTTATTATTTGCACCAAACAAAAACTCGACATACAAACTCTGCAACCAGAGGTAAAAACTTTGATTTAATGTTTGAAGCCGAGTAAAAGGATGATGATTCTTCCTTTAAATTAAGCTCTGGAAAGCCTCTATTTGTGACCTCGTGTCTTTGGCCCCAAAAGCTCATCTGCATGCATATACTACTTTATCAGTATCATTGATTAAAGATGCTCATGCAAAAAGAAAAAAAGGGGGAAGTACGGTAACCGGTTACCTGACACTTGCCAGCTACAGATAGAAACACATACTTATAAATGGTTCATGCCGTGCTGCATGGGTGAGAGGGTTGTTGGTGCAGACGGGTATTATGTTTTCCAATAAATAAATGTTTTATTTTGATGTCCTTTAAGTAGTTATTAAATTGTTTCTGGTGACTGCCTGGACATGTCGCCCAAAGCATCAATATTAATCAAGGAGAAAAAATAAGTATTAAGCCTGCAGGAAAAGGAAAACAAAAAGAATCGGTCATGTCTGTCCCTGGTGGAGTGGTGTAATAACTACAGTCCGTCATTTTGCATTATATAACAGTGCAGGGCACCATGATATTGTACAAGGCTCAGCTGCAGGGAGGTCAGGTGTGCACTGCTATTGACCTCATTCACTATTCTAATTCCCCCCCCACCACCACCACCACACACACACACACACACACACACACACACACACACACACACACACACACACACACACACACTGCAGTGTGCGCTCGGTCTGAAGTCTCCAGCCCGAGGCCACCAGAGTGTAAAGAGACAAGTGTTAGGATGTGAAGTGACATTAAGAGGAACAATCCTCCGTCTGACGCTGAGGAGCCGCAATATCGAGTTAATAATGCTTGATTTGTGTATTCAGACCATGATGCATTGCTCCAATGTATAGCTAGGCCCTGACTGACCCTCTTTCCTTGTTTACATCTTCCATCTCCATGTGCACCACTCTGCCTTAATGCTCACTGTAAAATGTATAATGAATGACTGGAAAACCACAAGTACAGCACAGTAAAAAAGTTTTTTTTTTTTTTTTTTAATCTACAGGTCATTTTTCTCTTTAAAAAAATTATCGAGTTCTTGCACATCTGAGGATGCATCATTAATGCTGAATGATATATACAGGTGTTGGAGCAACTTATGCTGCCATACGGGGGAGTAAAACCGACTCCGAGATTTGAAGAGAGACATTATTATGTTTTTATTGACAGTATGGAAATCTAAGACTGAACACATCTGTGTATATTTGAGGATATCATGGCTTTGTGTGTTGATAATCTTCACATCTGTGTATATTTGAGGATATCATGGCTTTGTGTGTTGATAATCTTCACATCTGTGCCAAACAGTTCTCTAGGTCACTTACAAGAAAGATAATCCAGATGGGGGAAGAAGGCAAATACTTTTGTCCACCATAGAGACAAGTCTATTGATCATCTTCACGCATGTAATTGAATATCTACTTTTCTCTGTATTTCACTGGTGTTTTTATGGAGTGAATGTTTGAAGAGTCTCATCTTTCTGTGTTGAAATGATTCAGCTTCAATTGCTCAAACAATGACAGAAGAACGGTTCTGAGAAACGTCCTTGATTTTCTCTCCACACCATTCTGCATTGATGCAAAGAACAAAAAAAGAATAAAAATAAAATAAAAACTCTCGCCACGACAAAATGAGCTCATAAACAACGACTTTAGCTTGAACCAGTGCCGTTTCTGTGTACTTCTGGGCTTCGCTGTCGTCGCAACTGCGACCGTGTGAAGACTGTTAGTCTCATTACGTGGCATGAAAGCAATAAAATCATAATTATTTCGTCGTTTCAAACAGCCAGGCTGTGAAGCTGGATTTCTCCGCTGCTGCTGTCTACAGAAATATCATGGTGTTAAGTCTCAGTTTCATCATAGCTCATTATGTCGTGCAGAATGAATCAAATCATGCAATTGGTGCCTTTTCTGCCTTCAAAACGTCCTTTTCCTCTTCTCCATCTGCAACGCTGACACACACTGCTATACATATCCATCATTAACTTGTGGGTAGATAATACAATCGTTTGCTCTTAAAACACATTTTCCTTGCATGATACATCAGTCATTGCAGAGACAGGAGAGGTTCAGGGTAAATATGAGGAACACAATCCCGCTTAGGATCTCAAAGATCTTTCAATCTTTGGAAAGAGGAAAAAAAAATACATCCCGTTTGTTATTGAAAATCATCTAGAGTTTTGCAAAGTCATACAATACTGTCATTCTTCTCAGGTGATCCCGTCAACAACAACAAAAATGTCATATCAATCTATTCAATTGAAAACAACTTGATAATCTGGTCTGCTCCAACACATCCTCCAAATTAAATGACCAAATGCAACATGGTTCATGCAGCTGAAGTCAATGTTCTGTTGTTTAGGTGTAAATTTGTGGAAAGATGGTCCTTCTGGTGTGCAGAAACAGCTGCTGCTGTTGTTTGTTGATTGCTTATGTTTATTTAATGGTACAATGTCATGTTACCAGACTCATGCAGTAAACCTCACGAAAAAATTAACTGAAAATTTGGCCAAAGCCATGAAAAAATATCCTGTAGCTTCCAAACTCGCTACCATTTTTCTTTTTTCAGTTTAATAGTACAAGTGTGACACATCTCATAATTTAAAGTAAAATTTTTTTAATATCATATTAAGTAAAGAATACATTTAAAAACGGTAAAGAATATATTATTATTTTTTAAATAATTCATCATTTACTTTCTCAAAGATAAAATAATCATTAATTCCAGGAGCCTGAATACTCCTACACCCCCCCCCCCACACACACACACCTCCCCCGCTCCACCCTCCCGCCCCGCACTTCCTGCTGTGATCACTACATACAAGCACCTTTTCTTTGACTGTTCGCTGCGTTGCTCCTAGTGACAGAGGACTTTTTGATGTTGGCAACAGTGCCGGATCAAAGTCAAACACAAAAGCTCAGTGTGTGTGTGTGTGTGTGTGTGTGTGTGTGTGTGTGTGTGTGAGAGTGTGTGTGTGTGTGAGAGTGTGTGTGTGTGTGAGAGTGTGTGTGGGGGACTACAGAGGGAGAGACAAGAGCGAGGGCACCCCCCCCCCCCCCCCCCTGCTTCAATGCCTGACCCCCCTCCCCCCCCCCCTCAACTCCCCCCAGGAGTCACCCAGTCAGTTTGGCACACATACACCCACGAAGTCTCCACGGATACACACCGATGAGATCATTCCTGATGAGATCATCACGTCTCTCCTCTTTCTTTCTCTCTCTCTCTCTCTCTCTCTCTCCTTATCTTTTTTTATAGAGAAATTTAACACTTTTTAAAATGACAAATTCATTTTCATACTTTCAGTGTCTCTATTCCTTTGAAACATAAAATTATTAGATACAACAAATATTAAAGTTTGACATGTTAAATTAAACAGGTTATTAAATAACTAAAATACACATTAAAGATAGATAAAATGACATATTCATCTTCATATACTCACTTTCGTCCTCTTTCTGTCTCCTCTCTATGTCACCGCAGTTCAAACAGCGATAGTGACGAACACAAACAGTTGTACCGTTCACCGATGTCAGATAAATAAACACAGCAAACAAATACACAAAGACAGCTTGACATTAAGTCAGTGACAAAAAGGTTTCGTCTGGAGGTGTTTTCTAATTGATTTCTTTTTGCCAAAGGAAGTTTTCAGGTTGATTCAGATTTACACAAACCTCGTCCCTCCATGTTTCCTCCATGTAAGCAGATGGATCATAAACACAACAAAATCCAAGTGGACTTCAATCTTCAAGGGCACTCAGACATCTCAGAGCTCTTCCAAGGCCACCATACGCTACATATCTGGATATAACCCCCAAAACTATTAGAATAATCTCATTTTAGAAGCTTTAACCACTGTATTAATCCATGTGTATCCCGGAGGATTCCTGCTACCTGTGATTGTGGATCGTGAGTTGGCATCAACATATTCCTATATTATGTATTGTCACTATTAAACTTTATGCCTACGGATGTTACTGATTTGGATCACTGGTCAAACTCTAGTGGTTTGTTCCTTAGCCCATGCGACACCCTTCCACCGATTTTCAAGAAAATCAGATCTGTAGTTTTTCCGTAATCCCGCTGACAAACAAACCAACAAACTGAAAACATAAACTTCATGGAGGTCATAAATGTTTCCCAAATATGTTTTTTGCATTATTAAGTATTCTTATCACGTTAACATATGCTTGTGTTTGATGCTATAAAAAAGATGTATGCCGTCATGGCGACAGGCAACTGAGCTTCAGTTCTTCAGGCTTCAGGAATTATACGTAAGAAAGCTGAAGGACTGTCACTGATGTACCGGGTCTGCTTATGAATGACGTCACCAGCTCAACATAGCGTCGCACTTTTCAATGATATTTTAGCTTCTCTGTCGCACAGTGGGATGAAGTTGTGACGCGTCATCTCCTCTTTGGCCACGCTGGCATGAGTAAAGTAATGAAGTCACTTTTTAATGGTGTGCTGGAAGGGCTGTGTAAACACCACTTCAGGCTTTGAGGAGGGTAAACATCGTCTACAGGTGTTTAACTTCCACCACAGCACTAAATTAGATTCTTTTATTTTATTTTTAAAGTTGCAAATCAACATTTTGGCATTATTATATAAAATCTGGCTTGTTAAATGACTGACTTTTTAACCACTTTTAGCTTAAACTTTGGTTTCACACCATATTTACTGTGTGGCTCGCCCTAAGCAGACCCGTGGATACCCCCCCCCCCCCCCCGTTCTCTTTCTGCTCGTCTTTCTGCCACTTTGCTTTGCTGCATCGGCATCACCGCTGATGAGAAACTACATTTCCAGCGCAGGTAACAATTTCTTTCTCCATCTGCCATTTCCTTCTTGCTAAAAAAAACAAAAACCCACCCAAGATGACAATGAATACAGTCAACCAACCAACACATATACACGGGGATACAACTTTCTAGCTCCCGGGGTGACTCGAACAGCGTAACATCCCTCCAAGGCCACGCAAGTTTCTTAATTAAAGGCATAAATTTCTTCCCCTGCTTTTTCTCCACAACAGAACTACAGGGCGTTTGTTTCGTTTGCCTCAGCTGAGCCTCCACGTAGACAACAGTGATGAAGAAAAGAAATAAATAAACAGCACACCCTCAGCGACTCAGCTGTGCTACTGTAGCGAGTCCTCAAGGAACCCTATCCTGAGAGCGCCGTCATTTACATATTGCTTTGATGAAAGAATAAATTTATTTGGTTTTTATTTGCATCAGTGGGAAAAGAGAGTCTCCGTTCCTCCTTCTTCTGCTCCTCGCTGCAAAAACTGAAAACTGAGGGAGAAGTAGAAAAAAAGAAAGAAGAATTTAGCTGTTCTCGTATTCAGGGCGACGAGAAATGCAAGAGTTAATTTAGAGGCGTGTTTGAAGCTTTATTTGTACGAGGATGCTCCGGTTGCTGAAGGTTTGTTGTGTGCGTTGTTGTCTGTAAAGATGATTGAGATCAGTCGGATCCTATTTTTATCAGAGCTCGGTGGCAATTTCAGGACAACCTCAGCTGAATTTGTCACCTTATTGTTCTTTGTTTTCAGCCTTAGTTTTTATCTCTGCGACACCTGCAATGTGATCACACCGTGGCCTAAAACACACAGCAGCTGAATACCTTAAACAATCACTGATTTCAGCGACCGTGCCCAATGTTTAACTTTCTGAAGCCACCTGTTCAAGACTACACGTGAATGGTTTAAAGGCAGACAGAAACTAGAATTTCTGCCTCGCAGTTGTACACTTTCAACAGCCAATGAAGTTGCAGCTTACATCCAAGTTTGTTTCCAGGCTCATATGTAGTGAGGATTTTAAAGGAATCCATGCGTGTTCATATGCTTGGTCAATAAATCTGATTCTGATAAAACACAAAGTTGAAGTCATGACAGTAGATAATGTTTCTGTTGTGGATGGTGCTGAAGAGGCTACACATTCTAAAGTGTAGATTCTTCTCCGATATCTTCAGCACAGAAAATTCATTCAATGACAACAGTTTCTGGGTGGAAACCCAAGATTAGAGTCACAAATTCAGTATCGACCAAATGTCAAATATGGTCACAACATCTCCTTTTGTTACGGTATCGCGATCACGAGAATGGGACGGACGCAAGGTCACAGTGACCTTTGACCACCAAAATCTAATCAGTTCATTCCTGAGTCCAAGTGAACATTTGTGCCAAATTTTAGGAAACGTTGCAGAGATATCACATTCACAAGGACAACTTGAGGTCACAATGAGCTTGAACTTTAACCACCAAACATAAATATATTTCATCGTTGGGACCAAGTGAATGTTTGTGCCAAATTTGAAGAAATTCCCCGCAGGCATCCCATAGATATTACATTGATGAAAATGGTGCTGAGGTGAAGCTACAGTGACCTTTGACCAACAAAATGTCATCAGTTCATCCTCAAGTCCAATTCAACGTTTGGTTCAAATTTGGGGAAATTTTGTCAAGGTGTTTCTGAAATATTGTGTTCACAAGAATGGGACAGGTGTGAGGTTACAGTGAAATTTAACCACCAAAATCAAATCATTTCATCGTTGAGTCCAAGTGAATGTTTGTGCCAAATTTGAAGAAATTCACCAGAACGTACAGATGTACGGATTGACAACCAGAAATCATAATTCCTCCAGCTGTGGCTGTTGTCACAAAGTAAAGAAAAAGTAATTTGCCAAAAAATAGTTTGTTTCAAAACTGTCCTATTGTACGGTTGATTGTACCTCCACTAACTCTTTGCCAAGTCAGGGACAGCTAGAGATCACATTTGGTCTTTTAAGTGCCAGAACATGTCTACAAAGTCTGTTCATCTGATCGAACTGGCTAACTGGGAACTACTTTAGTAACTGGCAAGTCTACCGTAGAAACTACACTTCATACCATCCTGATTTATTCCTTCTGTCAACAGCAGTTATTCTTGGCAGTCTGCTAGCTAACTAAGCAACAATTACAGGTCATACGCTGAGCTACTTGTCACTGATTTGAATTGTGTACTAATCAACTGCGACGCTATAGTCATAAAACAAGAAATAAGATCATTCTGCATCGGTTCTCAGTGATCCAGGTTCCCTTCTTTTCCTGTCATTGTTATGTATTATCAAATCTGTTTAAATCTTTGTTTTCTTTATAATCATTTAGCTCAGCCTGGATGCTCTCAGAGCATGTTTTAATTAATCATTCTCACAGGGGAATAAAACAATCTCTGCCTCCATCTCCCCCCCACCCCCTCCCACACACACACACAGCCTTCTTTTGAAAAAAGAAAAGAAAAAAGAAAGTGTGTCTTTGTCCTTTTGCCTTTCAACTGTGTAAACCCAAATTGGTGTCATAAAACTGCGTCTGTACGGGCAGCTTTGGCCTTGAGACCACAACTTTCATTGTCCTTTCTTTTACGCAACGTGTCACTGACCTTGACTTGGAGGCGACTTTGTTACCGTTGAACATGAACTATATAGTTGGCTCAATAAACGGCTTGAATCACTGCACTGGCCGTGTGCAGCGACAACCTGGTCATCTGAAACTGAAGGAAGTGAGTCTCCAGCGCTTTGTACATCAAGGATATTTCGCTTCATTAAAATATCTGTTTACATGCATTCATATTTTAATATTATCATTTTATATTTGGATCCTGAAGAGACTCTTACAAGCAAAGTTCATTTCGCAACCCACAACAACAGTTTCTTGTTTTAATCAAAGCCCTCCTTCAAGGGAGAAAACTGCAGACTTAGAGATCCCCTGCAGGCATGTTTGAAGATATATAACTATACTCTACTAAGATTTATATTTTTTAAATGTATTTTAATCATTAAAATGGTCAATTACCTGATTAGAAATGTTTCAAATCACTTACTTGCCTTCTTTCTCATTGTATATGTGCATTTTTTAAAGGAAGACTGGATGTGTTTTTGTGCAGAGCTAATTGGGATCCTGATAAATATCAAATAACAGAAAGACTAAGATTATTATAAGTGCAATGCAGCTTTCAGGTATCCACATCACACTGGTGTAAATTACCAACTAGGACTGTCTTCCAAACTATAGCTGTGATGTCACAGATCATGATTTAAAGTACACCTTTTGATAATAGGTGAGATTGAAGAAACTTTCCACTTTCAGCTGATAAAAAAAAAAAAGCATCAGAATGAAACTCTGAACATCCATCAGTCTGCATACAGTGAAGGTCAAACATCTGACAGACGTAGGAATGAGTGGAGCGGGGGAGGGAGGGCTTTTACCTGGAGCTTACCCTTTTAGCTGGAAAACAACACACTTTTCATGTCGTGGCAAACATCCAGTGTGTCGTGGAAGATATCCAGCATGTGTTAAACCCTCTAAAAAGGGAGAGAATTAATAAGGATAGAGCTTAAGATGTTTACTGGTGTTTTAACAGGGAATGTCCTATCAGAACTAAAGAAGAAAAACATTAACAGTACAACATACAGATGAGAATCTACAGAAAGTCCCATTAAATATTTCTGATAAACTTCCCCTAAACTCACGCTTTACAAAACAGGAAACAAAACAATTCAAGCCAAAAACTGCATCAAATAAGAGTCTCTTTTGAGCCACTGTTTTGGTATCAAACTGTAAGTTGCAGCCGTAAATATTCCTGCCTTTAAACAATGTAAAATGCCTGTTTCAGCACTATAATTACCAAAAGGCTTTGCTCATATACAGCATTAACAAACTTATTTGACACGTTGATAACTTTAAAGTGTTTTTTGTACCTGAAAAGTAGGAAGAATCAACAAAGATACGGCTCACAATGTTCACTTTCAGGCTTCTTTATGGAGAAAGGAGCAGCCATTGAAAGAGCTCCTTTTTTTCTACACTCTCACAGACACAGTCAATCAATCACAGAGTACAAGTGCTCTGCCGTGTCGTCTGCAGCTTCTCATTTGTTTCCTGCATTTTAAAAACTGGTATTTATTTAAAAAAAATAACAATAATAGTAACTTATTGAACTGATGTAATCTATCACACATGGATCTTTTAAAAAAAAAAATCTATTGATATGATGTAAGAAGGAAACGGCCCACTTTAATATTAGAGAACAATGAGAGAAAATAAGTATCATGTTTAAAGTCTAAATAAAAAAAACATTACATCCAATCTGGAGTTAATGTGACTGTGGTTGGACAGATGTACAAAATACCAAGACAACAACACACCGATTCTCCTCCCCCTCCCTTAACTCCCACTTGGTACGATCCAGACTGGCCACACCTGGTGGTGAATGGTGCGTTCAAGTACGCATGTTCATTACAGAATCCATCTTAAACTGGCGTGGTCAACTGCAAATCACAAAAACCAAAGACCAAGAATAAATTAATGATTAAACTTCTATAAAATTTTGAAAATAATTATTAATGAATAAAAAATACTGTATTTAAAACCAAAATTCTTTGGTTATTTCTTCATCTAGTTTTTTTGTTCCGTACTCAATTACTTATGTGTTTTTGGTACAAAAAAAAAATCTATGCAGAAAAAACAACATGTAGAGTTTGGACTGTTTCTATGGCTGTTTATGATGTAATAGTTTTCTATTGTTCTGTGATAAATTTGACAGAAATGTGCACAAACTGGTAGATTTGAACTCAATGTCACTTTTCTTTTCTGACATACAGTACGTCTGCAGCCGCGCAGCCTAAAAACTGTATCGAAGTAGTTGACTGAAACAAAAACTTCTCTGTCTGTCGTCTCTTGTCAGTTTCACTGAACCAGATCCTGTTTTGTTTTTTTAAATTTTTTACTTTTCTGTTTGCGTCTCCTGCAGCAGCTGCAGCTCGGTAGTATTTTTGTCTCAGCTCGTGCTGAATAAAGGAGGGACCTGATTCAGATTTTGTTAAAAGTTCAGCTCTGAGATGAAGATGAAGATGAAGATGAAGAGCTGCACTGTAAATTCAGGTTTTATTCATTGGGAAAAACAACAACAACCAAAGAATCTTTGGTGTGAACTCGAAGCAAATTAATGATGAATACAAGTCAGGAGTCCAGTTGACAATTAACAGCTTTGTTATTGAAGATTGATTTATTTTTTGTTATTTTTAAATATTGCCAACTGTTTTGTTTTGCTTAAAGGCAATCAAATCCTTTATTCACTCTGCCAAGTTGGACAAAAACTCCAAACACCACCCAATAATTTTACTTGGATAGATTTCCCCCTAATGAGTAAACATTTATTTGCATATTTGACACTAACGACCGATCTGTTATTCCTTAATGGCCTCATATTTCTCAAATTGGATGAGTGTGCAACACTAATTAATTAGCAATTACTTGCTAATGGTCGCATATTCATGAGCCCACAGCCTATTAGCTTCCAATAAATACTTATTAAGAGGCCCTGATTGCTAAGTAGCTTATCATCAACATGTTCGCCGTCGGATAATTGCAGCGTGTTCTCTTTCTTTTTCCACTTTGTTTTGATAAGAATACAGTGACTCTGACGGGACCGAGGGATGAATGGAAAACATTACAACAACTCCAAGAATGAACAAAATGGTCTCGCTGCATTTGTCTGTGCAAAACTGAACAGAAAACTTGTTTATGATCTAAGTGTGTGCTGCACATTTCAATACAGAACATTACTGAGATGTTGACTTCCTGTTTTGTCTCCTGCAGGTTTTCAGAGCCTTGTAAAGTGTGTTAAAAGCGCTTCCAGCTGGTTGTTAGAAACATTTCAGGTGAGCGAGTCCTGCACACATTTAACAACCGGCGACTGGCGCACAAACACATGCTGGTTAGATTTCTGTCCAACTTGCTCTGACATCATATAAAGTAGCCAATGATAATGTGGCGTGACCCGGGGCGGCTGCAGTTATGGAACCAGGCGCCTCTCCACCGACTGCGACGGCCTCCGGGCATGATGGGAAACGCCTGGCTCTCGCCCGATCTAACAGCTGATTGGTTTAGATGTTGACTCAACAATTGGATGTATAATAGAAACTTCATTCTTCCTCTTCTTCTGTTGAATTGGAGAGCTTTTTTTTTTTTTTATTGACTTGTGTCTTATTTTGAAGGTTTATTCTGTTAGCAGAATAATTGTCAGTTGATGGTGACATTTATCAGTCAGAGTCTGAATACATTCACATTACAGATCATTAGATTTTGCTCATTTAAAGTGTTTGCTCAGACTTTTCTTTTGTAATGTGATTCTTTTAATATTCCAGTCACTAGATCAACATCAGCACCTAAGTTAAACACGTTTTTGTGACCAGGACACATCTGCCATATTTTGCCTTTCAAGAGTCTCCTTTGCAGATTTCATGAGTTTTAAACAAAATTTGATGTTTTTCTGCTCTAGTCCTTGATGAGATTGCAAATGTTCACATACCAGTGCTCAAATGCTTGTTTTAACATTGAAACTTTAAATTTATACAGATGGCTTAATCAGGTTGACTGAAATACAAAACCATTGACATCTAATAAACTAGTAGAACCGCCCCTTTAACATGCGAAAGTTTGAGCTCAGCAGCACAAAGTTCCTTTTTTTTTTTTTTTTTTTTTTTACCAGTAAAACTTTGCTCAATAGTCGTGAATTTAGACACATTCACACCTGAAGTCTTCTGCTGTTGAGCGATCGTCTCTCATGTCTTGGTGAAGGGCGCTTTGACAGCCTGCAAGGATAATGTCTGTCTTTCACTCAACTTAAGCAGAGTTTTTCTGAGCCTGTCTAATAACCGAACCAGTCAAATTTCTGGCAAAAACCTGTTTCTGCCGGAGACGTAGCAACCGAGGGCGAGAAAATGTAAGAGAGGAGTGTGACCCTGGCGGTTTTTACACTTTTTGGCAAAACAGATTCTCTTTGCTTTGGAGGTATTGAATGATAACTTTCTACGCCCGTTTCCCCCAGAGTGAATTTAACGCGTTTTTTGGAACAGAACTCTTCAAATACAGCATCCCGTAAAATACGGCGCTACAAGGACGCAGCCGTGCACCTGCGAACGCTCTGACACCGCTCTGATCAAAAGAGCCAACTTTTTGAAAGTGCATAATCAAATAAAAGGAATTATTCATACAAAATGACACCCGAGCTCCGACATCTCCCCGCTCTGAATGTTGCTTTTTGAATTTCCAAATGAAGTGTTGTCATCTCCTTTTGCAGTCTGTTCGTGTGTATTTTTTTTCCTCCTTCTTTTTTAATCACCACATTGCTCTTTCTCTGTGTAAACACAACATATATCCTCACGCTCGGCAACCGGAGACGCATGTGGCTTATGAGGTTGTGATGGCAACGGCGGGATGCACTCAGGCTTGCTTCCACACAGCTGGGACCCATGCTGTTCTACAACCTCGGGGGGGGGGGGGGGTGCTGGGAAAGCAGAGCGGAGGGTCAGGGTTGGGGGACGTAAACTAGGGATTAATTATGTTGAATCAACTGTCAACCCTAACTAAACCCTACAAGGGTGCATCTTTAATAGATTTTATTATTTTCCTGACACGGGCTTTCATGTTGAGTAGTTTCGTTTTGAATGGTGGAAAATCATCAACGTTGATAGATGAAAACTGAGTTTCTGAAAGTATTCAAAGGAAAAAACGAGCAGCGTCTAGTCAAAGTAAACAAACAAAAACAGAAAATGAAGTAATCAATATTGGAAAAATCTAACAGAAATAAAGCTAATTCAAGTACGAGGATGGAGAGAGCCAGAGTGTGTGTTGTGGTGAGGGGGAGGATGCGTTTTTTTTGTGTGTTCAAAGAAACACTAAAAAAAGATAAATATAAAGCGAGAATGAGAGTTTATGTGCCGAGCTGCTGAGTAAACAGCTTCTGAAAGCTGTCAAGAAAACGTTGAATCAAAAAAAACGACTTCCCTGATATGTTCAAGGACCGGTTTTTATTTTTTCCACCAGTTTTATCACCCAAATACAACACCGTAAACTACACTTTCCAACATCAGTGGCAAGAAAATATTCCTCCAATATGAAGTGCCACGTATTAAAGGGAATATTTCTGTGCCTAAAATCATTTTTACGAGGATATTCAAATCATTGGCACGAACATTAAAACATATCCGCAGACTTCTTCGGAGAGTCTCGAATGGAAAATGGCAGCAGTTTAGTAATAAGTTGCATTTGTATATTTTCGCTGTGATTCTATGACATATGATCTGTGGCAGACATAAACATTTTGAATTAAAAACATAACTTAAAGGGGTTTAATTTTCATTCAGATGCCGGTTTATTAGCTACGTAGTTTAAACTGATGCAGTCTGATTTAGCAGCTCTGCAATAAATCTCTCCTTAATGGAATTTGTGCCACTGCAGACTGAAGTACTGTTGAGCTGCATGCTGTATTATAATCTGAGTTGTTTCATTATCAGGAACACCTGCCATCCTTATAAATACTTGCTTTGTATTGTCTTCTAATTCCACACATACGAATTAGAATATTTAACACTGAACGTACGGCTGTATGCTTACTGTGTATTATCTCTGAAGAATATACATGGTGCATATTGGCCTTACAGATTGTTCGTATTGTGACACATATAGGTCATAAAAGCACTTTTCCATACCTGATTACTAGAAAAGGAGGAACTTTAACATGGTGAATCCCTTTTTTTTAAGCATCTCAAACACCCTAAAATAATTCTCTTTGATCCATCCAGTCGAAGAACATTTGGAAAGTCTGGAAGAGATTATTAAATTATTTCATCTTTATGAGCCAACAGAAAGTCAGTTAATTCGACCAGAGAAAGTTTTGGACCTGCGAGTGCGTTCTGTGCACAGACTGGATATAAAAGAGTTCGTATCTTCAGGTCTGTAAAATGGTTCTGATCCAGAAGTGTCTTCAGCTGCAATACCAGCGAGTGCCACTAGAGGTCGGCTCCAAAAAGCCTCCGGCTCCATAGACTCCCATTCAACTTCTCTCATCAAATCCAAAGTGAATAAAATGTGTCCATCAGTTATCTCGGTGTTGTTAGCTAAAGTCACTCCTTCTTATTAGTTTTCTGGAGGTCCATCTGAAAATAATCCCTCATTCATTAGAAAAGAAGATTCAAGAACACCTGTTTTTGGGGGCGTGTCTGTTTGATTGACAGGCCTGTGGTGCAGTGGAACACATGCTTACAGACGCACAACTTAATCGTGAGCTGCTCGACATGTCACGAGCGAGACCAAACATAACAGTAAAGTCATGAAATGTCTCTTCTTCCTTAAAAAAACACGACTATATTCAACTTTTCGGCTTAAGATAAGGAAGGTATGGTGAGTCCCACACTTTTCACACACTTGTCAGTCATGTTGACGAGCTGTCATCCTGCCTGAGGCTGAGGTAAGCGTCTGCAGAGCCTCCGCGGGCGTCGAAGGCAGCAGACGCCCGATTCAGACGAGACGCAGCCGCAACAAAAGACGACGCTGATGTTTACTGCGTTTGAACGCTTCGGCGTTGCTGCCCTTTCATGTCGCGCTTCCTCGGTCGCAGGGAAATAAGTTTATACGCAACCCACCGAGACGCAAGTCAAAAGGACGAGATGGGATTTAGGCATCAAAAGAAAGGGGCACAGATAAACAGGGAGCGGTGATTTATGGTACTTTATTTTTTTCATTTAACAGCCTTTTAATATGAAAAACTTTCATAATGCAGCTCGAGCCCCACAAAATCTACAATGTCGTTTTGTAAAATGTCACCGACGTATACCATGAGGCGCCGCGTCTGTTAAACCGGTACAGCAGCTTGTATCCATCCTAACAGGTAACTAAATCTACCTGTCAAAATAACGCCTTGAGCTCAGAGCTAATATATTTTAGCGGGCAGATATATAGGAGACGCTACGAGCTAGCAAGGCGGGCGCGTCACGGGGTAACTCGCCCGTTGTTTGGCCGACGTGTCACATGAATCAGGCCGATTGTACGATGGCCTTTCCTGCCGCGGCGGCCTCGTAAACACCAAGGTCAGCCGCAACAGTGGATGGAGACATAAATGGGTCATATATATTGTAACAAGGCCGCGGGGGTCAGTGCAAACACGACCTTGAGCGCAACCTGGCTTGCACTACTGCACCCCCCCCCCCCCCACACACACACCAACCCCCTCTCCCCCCACACACCAACCCACCCCCAGCCCCTCCCTCCTCCTGCAGGACTCATTCTCCCAGACTCCTTTATTGCCCGTTCCTATGGCAACGGTCTGCTTGGCGGATTGGCCTCTTAATAGTTAATAGTCAGCTTTCTCTTATGGAAACAGAAAAAAAAAAAAAAGAAAGAAAGGAAAAGGTCTCGCTTCATGATGTTTTTATGGTGACTGGAGCGTGGGGCGGCTGATGTTTTTTTTCCCAGGGGCGTTTGGTTCGCTGCTCTGTGCATTCCCAACACCCCCACACCCCCCCCCCCCCCTTCTCAGCCAGCATCATATATCCACTTCCACCCCTTCGCTCGTCACGGCTCTCGGGTCGGGCCGTCCCACCGGGGACCTCCCGGGGCGGAGAAACAAAGATTATAATTGGCTGGAGTTTATCGTTGACTGCATTGTACCCGTCACATATTTTTATCTATTCTTTGGTGGCAAGCGGCAACGGCCCGAAGAGGCTCCCTCTCAAAACCAAAAGCCGATGAGGTCATCCATGAAAGATCCTTCAGGGATGAGCGGTAACAGCTTCATCAGGTGCGGGAGGGTGTGAGTGATGGGTGGCAGGATGAGGCTGGGATGCTAAGTGATTGCAGTGATTGCTTGTTAATCCGATTCTCACCATTAACACGGTCTGATTTGTCTCTGTTGCTCGGTTGACCAGCGGATCCACCGGGTGAAAGCCGACAGTCTGCAGGTTTTCATTTCCGCTATCTATCCGCTGATTGCATTTGTTTAAATTCAAGGAATTCGAAGTGTCGACTAATTGAATCAGTCATTTGTGCCCCAAACTGTCTACCACTTTAATATAATAATTAGGATTTTTATGTCCGAGAAGGCCACTCTTTGGTCCCTTTAGGCGTTTTGTAAGTGTGAAACTTAGACACGTAAATGTCACATCAGGAGGGAACGTGTGATCAAGTAACCTCAACCATGTTCTTTTTTTTTTCCTGCCACGTGTCTTTTAAGCTTTAAGTTAAATTTCCCTGTAAATCACGGCTAAACGCAAGCAGTAGGTTTCATTTTCATGCACTACAGGAAAATGTGTAACTGTCACACCTAGACAGCGCAAAGCGTGTCAATTTTACATTTGGACGTGACACCAAGTTGAGTACGTTGGTAAGTGTGGTTGAGAGCGCAATGATACCTTAAAAGGCCAATTCAGGGAACGTTTTATTATTATTATTATTATTATTATTATTATTATTATTATAACATCAACATGTTCAACTTCTTGGCTAGTTTACTGCACAGTGATGCTCATGTACGAAACACTAATGAGATTCCTCACATCCCAAGTTTCCTAGTTTTCTACAATCCCCATCATCATTTACTCTCATTATTATTTACACGCACATGCAAACACATTATTAGGGCCTGAGCACCGATGGTGCGCAAGCCCTGTTGTTATCCAAGCGATTGTTATGATTCTCCGTAAACAACTGCATTTTTGGAGGCCATATCATATTCAAAAACTCATGAAAGTTGGTACACCCATCTCTCCCAGCGAAAAATGTTGTATTTTAGTGGTGTCGCGAGTGGGCGTGGCCAAATGGCTCGCTAGCGCCCCCTAAACAGATGTCCCAGCGGCTCCATTTAGCTACATGCATGATATTCGGTGGACATGTGTATCACACCGGGATGAACAAAAAAGTTACATTGCACCGTTATGTCAACTCAACAGGAAGTCCGCCATTTTGAATTTAGTTGCCATTTTTGGCTATTCGCACATTTTACTTTAACAAACTCCTTCAGATTTTGTCGGACCGACTTTAAATTGAGTCTGGGCTCTCTTAACATGTTTGGAATTAAAAGTTATCATAAGAATTTGTTTTCGTCGATCGGTGTGCCCGTGGCGTGGCGGCCAAAAAGGGACCCACAAGTGACTTTTAGGTCACTTTTTGCTGTAGTATGACTTTTTTTTCATAATTTGGATGAAAGCTATAGTATGATTTTTTTTAAGGTCATAAGAAAGGGGGGAATCAAACCCCCAACTGTCTTACTGAGAGGCAATAGTGCTAACCACTGCACCACCAATCTTCCCAGGAATTAGACAGCATTGGGACAAATCTTTGGCTCACTGCAACCTACAACTCCACCGTCCACAAATATTCATTCAAATGCGACCAAAATTGCCACAGACATTCTTTGAATAGTAGATATATGTGTTTTCAAGGAGGTCTGCAGTGATATTAAATATCTTCCTGTAATGTGTTGTGAATGCAAAATTTTCTAAATTTCTCCAAACGTTTCAACTTCACTAAAAGTTGAATCACCATCAACAGGTGGAATCTGAACCATTAATATCAACCTTGGTGAAGTAGAATCTTTTACCTGTTGAACTCCGTGAAACTCTTTCTCCTGCCGCGATTCATCCTCCGGCACCGAAGATAGTCCAGCGGTCTACGACGCCAACTCCGAGCTGGAAACGACCTCATGAAGACACGGGTTCGAGCCCCGCCGAGGTAATACAACACACATGGTTCACCCGCCGAGGTAACACACGCTGTTCACGGTTTACCCGCCGAGGTAACACACGCGGTTTACGGTTTACCCGCCGAGGTAACACTCGCGGTTCACGGTTTACCCGCCGAGGTAACACTCACGGTTCACGGTTTACCCGCCGAGGTAACGTTCACGGTTTACCCGCCGAGGTAACACACACGGTTTACCCGCCGAGGTAACGCACGCGGTTCACGGTTTACCCGCCGAGGTAACACTCACGGTTTACCCGCCGAGGTAACGCACACGGTTTACCCGCCGAGGTAACACCAACACTTTTTTCATATTTTGGACAACATGATATTGTTAGAGCAGTTGCCTCACAGTGAGAAGTAACTTGAGGCATTTCAGAAAAAGGTCATACTCCAAAAAGTCATGAAAAGTCATCTAAAATATCTAAAATATGTCGTCCAAAATATTCAAAGAAAAGTCATACTATAGCATGTCGTCCAAAAAGTGACCCAAAATTCATTTTTGTATAGACTATAGAGTATAGAGTATATATTATCGAGTATATAGTACATAATATACAGTATATAGTATATATTATAGAGTATATAGTATATAGTATAGCCAGGGCGACGCGGCTAAGTTTGATGTTTCGCCGTGAACCAGGAAGTTGATGTTTCAGGTCAAACGATGCTTCAAACCTCATGAAACTTGCGTCAGGCATCAACTTTCATGAGTTTTTGAAGATGTTAAAACCGCCAAAAAAAAAACTTTTTTTTTAAAGAAGAATAAGGAACAAGATCGAGAAAAAAAATAAAACTGCAAGCGAGAATATGCCGACCCTCGCATGCTGCATGTCGGGGAGCCGGCGGCCCCGACCCGCTGGATCCCCGACGTGAAGCTGTGAGGGCCAAATATCACTGCTTGCAGTTTTAATTTCTGTTTGGTCTTTAATGGCTCACAATTCTTTACAGTCATTTTTTAATAATACTGCAGTAATTACAGACAATTGTGCAAGATCCTGGAGAGACTGTTGAGTAACTGGAACCATTAGATATTAAATATAGATCATTTTTAAACTTATAGTCCTCTATTAGACATTTTATCTCATATTTGTACATTTGTTTTGTGCAAATTCAGTTTGAAAATTAAATAAAATTACACTTAATATGATGCAATCAAAACAATCGACTTTCTTTAGCTTTTGTAAACATGTCTGCTGTGGTAAATAAAGAGAATAAAAAGAATATTTTGCACTACATATGACAGCGCAAACTGAAGCTTGTTTCTGACGTTTGGAACAAATAACTAATCAACTATTCAAGATGATTTTCCTGATTTCTCTCTTTGTGTGTGTGTGTGTTTTTTGTTTTTTTACATATTGCAAAATGGTTTTCCAGTTTCAGTTTTACGCTCACGTCAACAAAATAATGGAAAATTGGAAATGACAAGGGAGACAGCAGCAGGCAATGCTGCTTAAAAATACACTGGGATGGGGAGGGGGGTGGGGGTTGATAGGTGATTACCTCTTACTCATTGTGGAAAATGAAAGTCTTATAATAGAAGCAGAAATTTTAGAAAGAAAGGCTTTGGGGTAGCGGGAGAGGAGTGAGGGGTGAGGAGTTAGTGGGTTTTTAATGCTTTCTTTCACAGATAAAAGCTGATATCATCTGGAGGGGCAGCGTGATGCCAGTTGTTTTCATGCTGTCTTGTTTATTTTGTATTATTCTTATTTTGTTGTCGTCCTTTTTATGTGCTGTGATTCCCGATAAATGGACACTGGCTGTGAGGATGATATAAAATAGACAGGAGTGGGTTGAAAGAGAGAGACGAAGGGGGGAGACAGAGTGAAGATGGACAGTGACAGAGTGGAAGAAGGAGAGGAGAGATGAGGACGGATGGATGGACGAAGGGAGAGAGGTCTCGCTGAAGCTCTTGCCGCTTAATTCCTCTCATCCGGGCAGTTATGTCTCCACTTTTGAGGATATTTAGGCACCTGGCAGGACGACAGGGCTGTAAATCAAGCGCACCTCCAGTAATTTGGGGATCAGACACAAGGGTCAGCCAAGAACCAGCATCAGTATTGACCTTTTACAAAAAAATCAGATCAGGTTCAGTCTTTGCTGTCGACCCTTGTATGATGGATATGATTCAGTTTGATTGACGACGTATTTAAGCAACAATTGATCCGACTGGTTGTCTGTGACGAAGCCTGATAATGACTTTTGGAGTAATGTAGAATTTTACATTGGAAATAATCAACAAACCCTGGAACAGGAGCGGTTGGATGAGCACACAGGGCGTCAACTAACACCCAATTTAGTTATTTAACAAATAAACACAATAAAAAACTGCTTGTAATGATCACTGAATGATCAGAAACTGAACCATGAAGCCTTAAAGTTTGCCATTTTGTCCGTCACCATCTTGTTATTTTGGAGCAGGAAGTGACCATATTTGGACGAGCTGGGGGAGGAGTGAGCGGTGCATCTGACTCAATATGACTGGAAACCCGAGGACACTACACCCCGCCTACCGAAAACAGAAACCTGACTGCACAGCAGGCCTGTCAATCAAACAGACACGCCCCCATATTGAGGCCTAATGTCCAATAGTTTTAGGCATTCGCGCACTTTCAAAAAACAACATTTAAAAACACGTCATTGAAACACATCCTTGTTCTTCATGAGGCTGTATGTTTTTGGGCTGTTGTCATGTTGCAGATTGAATTTTGTTGTTGTAAACATTTGCAGAGTTTACTGCGCATACAGCGTAACGTATCTGCTTCGTTGCCCTGCCAGGCGAGGGAGAGGATTTTGATGAAAAAAAAAAGAAAAAAAGTTGTACGATCCAAAATACATTTTACACGTCGTAACAAAACATAAAAATAAAAAGTTTCGATACCTACGTTATTATTTCTGCACATAAACAACCATCGCCATGTCAGCTTCCTCCATTTCGGTAATAAGAACCCATTATTTGCCCTCCCTGCATGAGCACCCAGGAAAACACGGTCTATTTTGCTCTTCCATTTCATTCATTGAGAAGGACACACACACACACACACACACACACACACACACACACACACACACACACACACACACACACACACACACACACACACACAGGCAGAAAGCCTTCCGTGCTGTCAGCTGCTTCCAGTCTGTTTACGGCCCCAATCTTTTGTTTTGGCCTGTTCCTCTGTGTGTGAGGGGAAGGTGGGGGGGGGGGGGGGGGGGGGGGGGGGGGGGAGGTGGGGAGTCCCCTCAACCTTGACCGGTTGCCTCCGTGTTGCTTTTCAGTTATGAATAGATAAGAATAAATAACATTCTTCACGGGTATTGAACGGTGGTGAGCACAGCATCAGCGGATCGTGCGTGGTCTCGACACAGACGACAAAATTTTGGACTCGGTGGCGAAGCGTTGCGAGAATTAGAAATCACATAATTGGTGAGAACGTATGAAACACATCAAAAGAATCAGAGAGAATGTGGGTTTATTTTTGAAAGAGTTGTTAAAAACACATTTTTTAATTACATAAAATGCTTTTGGTCGCGCAGTCGTCGGGCAGATTTTGAAGTAGCGTCCCGCCCCGGTTCAACCACTTCCCCAGAGCTCAGATCATCCGTCAACATCCTTCATCTTCATCTGTCCAACATTCATCACATCAAACAATGAAGGAAAATCCTCACTAAAACACTCAATTATTGTTGGAAGGACAGCTATTGTTGCTGCAGCTGTGATTAAGTCGTTCACCGTGGATCCTTCAGGCAGGCTGACATCTCGAAATCACAATCTGAAACCATAGCAGTTAAAAACAAAAGATTTCTTCCACATTCTGTAAGTTACGTAAGAGCACATTTTGAGAGAAATCCAAACATTTAGATGCAAAAATCTCAGGAAAACATGTATAAAATGATGCAGAAGTTTATATTTTATTGGTGTATTGGATTTGAAAATGATGTTAAACATTAAGTGTGATCAATAGCCTCAGTAAAGCACGAAAACAAGCAGATGCAGAAATATGCTTCATGTAGATTTAATTAGATTACTGTTTCCAAAAATGAAATTATCTTTAATTAAGCAACAGTTTTGATATTAAATTACTGCACTTCACTGACATTGTCAGATAAGGAGTTAAAACAAGTAACAAAAATTGCTGCAGCAGCTATTTTATCCTTCCTGCGCATTCTTCTTATCAAAGCCTACATTACCCACAATGCACCTGTAGTTCAGGAAAGAGACTCAGGTGTGCAATGAGTGATTTGACTGAACATTTTAGCCACATTTCCACTCTACTCGCTTTTGGTATCAGTCATGTTTCTGGATTTAGTTTTTCTTTCATTGATTTTCACGTCTATGTTCATGTGGTCTACTCGCTCGGATGTTAATAATATTACTAATATTGCAGCTACCAGACGATCCAACATGTGTCGTCACGACGGTTAGCTGAGTTTTAGCGGACGTGGCGTGCTCGTGCAAATTCATGCTGCAGATTTGTAGTTGCACGTTCACACCTTATCTTGTAGCTTATCTCGTAAAAATATCAGGTGACCCTGCAGTAAACAAGCGTCGCGCTGAAAAATCCCCGCAGGAGATGACATGAACTACTGCTTCAATTCTTCTTCAATTTGGATCCATTTGTCCTTGTGGCTCCGTCATGTTGGAAGCAAGAAGGATGTAAGGTGGGGGGAGGTGGCGGGAGGGTGAGGGTGCTCAACAAACACTTGAACGCACTCCCAGAAGTACCAACAGAGGAAGGACAGAGGACACTCCTCGACAGGAAATCCGCCTCTTTTCATCGTCTCTCTTGATAATCTGGCAACGGCCCAAATTAAATATTTAATTAGGGAAGAACAATAACGACACCTTGCAAGAGTCCGCAGTCAAATCCCGCAGGGGCTGCTGGGAAATATTGCAAACAGTGATCCAAATCCTATATACGTGTAAGCATGTGTGTGTGTGTGTGTGTATATGTGTGTGTGTGTGTGTGTGTGTGTGTGTGTGTGTGTGTGTGTGTGTGTGTGTGTGTGTGTGTTGTTTCTTGCAGAGGTGGCTCATGTTGCAGTTAAATGTCAGGTTTTAGAAGTCAGAGGGGGATAAGCATGGTTTGAATAATGTTTTCCGTCAGCTGCTGCCCTGCTTGTTAGCTGCATATATTCACACACACACACACACACACATACACACACACACACACACACACACACGTACACGCACACACACACACACGCGCACACACCACATTCAGTCAGGTGCACACGTGTTATACAGCTATATGTAACACTCAAATGCACAGTGACAAGCATGAACACAGGCGTAGAGGAGACACTCAAATGCAAATATACTCTGGCAGGCACACACATTTATAGAGAGATATATATCGTTATGCACATATGTAAGATCCTATTCATAATATTGATTATATTTCTTTGAAGAGGCTACACGCTGGGTTAAAGATACAAAATTATCATGCATAGATGGTGAGGATCAGGTTGTATTCAAGGCCTCACGACCTCCACTTTGGTAATAAATCCTTTTTTGGGGGAAATTATACTGCAGGGACAGAAACCAGCAGAATCCGAAATCTTTTAATAACAGAAGCTGAATTGATTTCAACAGCTGTAGAGGTATACGTTGGTTTTACTGTTACTGAAATAGGCCAATCACACACCAGTAGCTGCTTCGGAAATTTCATATTAAATCGAAAAGGATGAACCCCCCGAGATCCATCATCTTCTTTTCAATGCGGGTGGGATTAATATCTGATAAATTAATAACACACCTCCGCACATGCACACAAACAAATGCTGATTTTGACACACACACACTCTCTTGCAAAACACACATTTACAGAAATACCCAGCGATACGTCCACATATAGAAATATTCAGCTGCGTGGACGTCGGCCAGCTCCTACACACAGCGACACTTATCTCAAGTGATAAAAGTGCAGCAATTTGCCACCAAATCTCCCTCCATTTTCAAAGAGTAAAATGCTCCAATTTTCTACTTTTCACATCAGAGCTGTTACTGGAAACCAATCCGCAGCCCTTCGGCTTCCTGTGTTTATCTGGTAGATATACAAACAATATTGACGCATGCACACTCTTAAAGATAATGCATGATGGGGACAGATTTGCATACGTTTTGGGTTGTAAATCTGTATTTAAATTTTTTTTTTTTTTTTTTTTTTTTTTTTTTTTATGTGTTTCAAGGTTTTGGAGAAAGAAATTAAGATTCAGTGTTGAACATTTTGACAAAGATTCACCGGTTTAAAATCTGAATTAAAAGCTGAGACAAGAAGAGAAAGAGTCGGTCTAACAGGCCAAAATACACCAGTGCACCTGCAGGCAGATATTACACCTCTAACATTCAGGGTGTGCAAATCTGTGCGTCTCTGCATGCACCCGTATGGAGCTCGGCGGGACCGTGTGCTGACAAAGAAAGAGTGAGTGTAACACTAAACTACGGCACCGAAAAGAAATGGAGCAGCAAAAAAGCGAGCTTGCATCGCTGTTATATAATTAGTATGTCAAGCATTGGGCCCAGAGGCCGAAAATAGTGCCGCTGCCTTGCCTGGGGAGCTGTGACGGGGTGGGGGGCGTCAGATGAGATGGGGGAGGCGGGGCTTAAGGCCCAATATAACGTCTAATAGTGTCAGTCTAAGAATTTGTGGCGCTGGGCGGCCACACGCGCCATGTAATCCCCGACACAGTTGGCGGTGCTTTGCTGACATGACATTCAGAAAGTCAGGGCCAGGGAGGAAAGTGCTGATCTGTTCATTCAGTTTCCTCTTGATGGATTAATATTAAAGGGATTCTGATGGGACCTTCATTTCTCATTTACTCTGTTTGTTGTTGTTGGGCTTTTTTTTTATAATGATTTGGGTGATAAAATCTTCTCATGGCTGAAGAAAGGTTTTGGATCATTAAAAATATAAAATCACCTGACACATAATAAAGAGGAGAATTACATCACTTTGCAGTGATTTTTATATGATGTGTTCAAGCAGTGTTTCCAACCCCAGGGTCGGGGTCCCCAAAAGGGTCACACGATGATTGAAGTGATTGAATAGTCATTCATTTTCAGTCAGAGCCCCCGAGTCATGGAACGAGCTGCCCAAGGAAATCAGATCTGCTGAATCTTTTCTTAAAACATATCGTAGAGCCTTTGCTGATTTCTTTTCTTCCGTTTTTATGGTTGTTTTATACAATCACTGTGTTGTTGGATTTCAAGGCTTGTTTGAATTTACAGGTTGTTTTGTTTTCATGACTTATTTTAAGTGAAGCACTCAAGTTTAGAAAAGCACTATACAAATAAACTTTATCATTATTATAATATAGCATTGCTGTAAAACATTGCGCTGATGTCCTGGTTATCATAACTTCAATATGTCTTGAATATGTCTGTGAATTTCGGAGTCAGGTTTTCGTCTATCACGGTGTATTTTGCTTGTTCTCATGAAACATAGCAGCAGCTCTAAACACTTGGGTTTCAGTGTCAGTCTGGCTTCTTTGAGGAACACAGTATTCCTTCGAAATTAAAGCCATGCAGAAATCCATTTAAAATCCAGAAATAAATCTAAGAGAGGAACAAACAGTTTTTCACCTTTCAGAAAATAGATCTGAGTATGAAGTTTTACCTCAAGGTGGGATGCAAGTGATAGGCGTGATTTTCTGCAGTCACTTTTCTCCACCGACCTGTGAAACTCAGAGCGGAAATGAAAACCATTAAAATCACAGAACTGAGCTGAAATATCAAAATAAATCCTTCTATCTGCGTCCAAATTATTTTGCTGCCTCACATTTTCCTTGTCTTATTTTTTTATCTGGCACTCGTCTATCCCGACTGATAATCCTGCTATCTTGCATGTCTTGGCTGTGGCCCTTTAACTTGACCGCATGGTCCTTTAAAATTACCGCTAATTTGCATTTATTCAAATTCAGCTTTCGCTCACTGGCAGCTGAAAAAAAAAAGAGCATCGGCTTTATATCCTGAAATGCAAATGTAAAAACGCCTTCAGCTGGTTTAGTGGAGCATGTGGCATCTTCAACCGGGAGAACACACTGTAAAATCTACTGTATCCACTGTGTGATTTATCTCCAGATCAGATCAAAGCCCCCCCCCCCCCCCCCCCCACACACACACACACTTCAGTCGGTGAGCAAACAGCATTACGAATTAACGAGAAGACGTCAGGCGAGATCATCGTTGAGGTAATCATCTGTCGAGAGCAGACATTGATAGAGTTGTCGGTCACCTTGATTAGGCATAACCCATTTCTATGGCGACCCCCCCCCCACCCACCTCACACACACACGCACACACACACACACACACACATAAGAAGATGACACTAAAGGCACAGATAAGACACCGGTCGTCACGGCGACTCCATTCACACACTTTGTGATGCAATTTCCTCGTCCTCACAGAGCTGAAAAATGCCATCAATCAAACGGCAGCGTCCAAAGCGCCCGGGAGGAAATTCATTCGAACTGAGCTCGACCCTTCACAGGTCTCTCAAAGGCAGTTTACCGAGTCGCTGCCGTCACACACAGTGTTTGGACAGCGGTTGCCAACGGCCACAGACGACACTCTGCCATGTGAGAGGCCAAGTCCATTTCCTTAAACATGAACCCGCGTGGTCTCAAAATATTTCTTTGAAAAATGCATGACAGGGGGAGAAGATGTAGATTTACCAGGCGGCAGCCAGCAGTGACGTCACCCGGTGGTTTGTGGACGGCCTTCATGAAGCCTCCAGTTCAGATTCTGTCCGTCACCATCTTTGCTAGTTCGGAGCGGTTTGGAGCAGGAAGTGACCATATTTGGATGAGCTGGGGGAGGAGCCAGCGGTGGATCTGACCGATCTGATCGGAAACCTGACGATACTACGTCCCGCCCACCGATAGCTGTAACCTGACTGCACCACAGGCCTGTCAATCAAACAGACACGCCCCCAAAAACAGGTCTTCTTGAATCTTCTTTTCTAATGAATGAGGGATTATTTTCAGATGGACCTCCAGAAAACTAATAAGAAGGAGTGACTTTAGCTAACAACACCGAGATAACTGATGGACACATTTTATTCACTTTGGATTTGATGAGAGAAGTTGAATGGGAGTCTATGGAGCCGGAGGCTTTTTGGAGCCGACCTCTAGTGGCACTCGCAGCTTAAAGCACTTCCGCATCGGCCTCATTTTTCAGACCTGGAAGCTACGAAGACTTTTATATCCAGTCAATGAGATTTATTCTTCAATCCTCAGCATGCTCTAAAGGAGCTGCACATATAAAAAGTCTGGAGGCTTTGTCCGGTAGTGAAAGTACAGTTTAGTTTTTCCCAAGTTTAGAAACAGACAAGTGTGAATGAAAAACTTGGTCTAAAACTTCTCTTAAACTCACCTTTTTTTGTTCTTGATATTTAATTTCCCTTTTCAATGTATACAAATGAGGGCACCACCAGGACAGACTGTCCAAAGATGCCCTCGTTGCCCTCTGCATGAGGAATTATTCTGAAAGACACACGAAAGACAGAGACTTCTTGGCGAGTGACCAGATGTATAAAAAAAAAAAAAACTTTTGCCCTCAGACATGTTCAGATGACACGTTTTACAGCCTCGTTTCATTGAACCTCTTAAAGGTGATTCATTTTGCTCATGGTCATTTGTTGCTCTTTCCTTCGAGCATTTCTGACTAAAAAAAGATGCACATTTACTATTTAATTACTCCTTTTGTCATCATTTTAATATCAAATTCATTCACTCAATAATTTTTGCTCAAGCAGCATGATTTTCCTCTTTTTACAAGCTTGTTCCAACAAAAAGAAGCAAAGTTAATATACAACTTTAGATAAATAAACATAAAGAAAGAGTATTTCCTGTGTAAATCTTTAGTTTGATATTGGAGGAAAGACATGTTTTGTTAAATTGGGCGATCTAAGTTGGTCGCATGCACCTTCACCATACTCACATGTTCACAGAGACGTAAAGCCCTCGGAGGATTCAGGAGCATTTAACGTTATGTTTCAGACATGTATGATACGTCTGGGTTAACCAAATGTCAAGTGGAGCTTCCACGTGTGTCGCCGTCGGTCGGGAAACGTTCCCTATCTGATGTTATTGGTGTTTTACTCTCCGTTGTACTTTAATACCTCTGCAGACGCCTGAGGGATGAATTCGGGGCAGAGGTCACTTCTGTAGCTGGAAGTGTTGCGTTCAAGGACCTTTAGTCAGGAGCGCTGGGGCTTCTTATCGAGGCTGGAATGAAGCCTCTGTGTTAAATATAAAGATATGTGGTGGTTAATGTTCATGAAAGGAGATTCAAACCCTCTTCTATCTCAAAGATACATGAGTGCCGGTGAAAAGATAACAACGCCTGAATAATTCCAGAAAAAGTGATTTTATATTTCAGATGTGGATTTTTTTTTCTCTCTCTCTCTCTCTCTCTCTCTCTCTCTCTCTCTCTCTCTCTCTCTTCCTCTTCCTCTTCCTCTCTGCTGCAGATACACATGTTAGATTCAGGAAGTCACGTTCAGTTCACGGCTGGTTGTGACACGGAAGGACTTTTAATCTGCAGTGAAACTAAGCCCCATCTCTCTCTGTCTTTATTTCAAGGCTGACAATGGAGCCGTTTTGCTTCTGGAAGCACTAACAAGCCAGTAAAAAGGGTTTGGCTTCGGGAGCGGCAGCACATCATCTCTGACTGATGATGACAAACTCTCTCTTAAACGTCCTGTTTGTGTTGCAGGATGGAGTTGCAGACCTGGCAACTTTAGACTGAATTCAAACATCCCATCAACTGCAGGCCATCAGGGATTTTGACTTACAAGACATTAAGCAGTGTGCCGACAGCATGAACACAACAATATTAAATTAAAAACCAATATAAAGTTGTTTTAGTCAAGTTCTGGGTCAACACAACCCTCCTGGACACCGTCAATAAAATCACATTCTTATAAAAGTTATTCCAACATGTTTCATTTGTCACCAGAATCTTTTTTGGCAATTCCATCCCCAAATTTTCACTTCGCTTACTGTGATTTCCAAAAAACAATATGGTTGTTACTTCATCTTGTGCAACACATAACAGATGGTTCTTCTGCCCCTGAGCTCCTTGAATTTGCAAGAAAAAAAAAAAACCTCAACTGTTGACAGACAAAAAAGCTGAATAACTCCCTAAACAAGAGGGAGATTTTTTTCATATTTAAGACAGACTAACCAAGATGTGTAATCAGTCATAGCAGACTAATGACCATTTTGTTGGCTGTTACTGAGGTTCCTGGGTGGTTCCAGATTCAGCACCATGGACAGCGATTGCGACTTTGTCATTAACTGTCGGCTGATTGGTCGAACGTACATCTTACTGACTGGACTTACATAAATGCTGAGTGGTTGTTTACAGATTGATATATTGCACCAAGAACTCTGCAAAAATAACAAGTACAGTTAGTCCAGGATCCCACGAGGTAAATCTAAGAGGCGGCGAGATTTTAAAACAGGCTAGAAAGAAGAAACGAATATTTCTCTCATACACAAACTTTTCTGTCTTTTTTTCTTGCCCTCAAATATTGAACTGTCTGATAGGTTTGAAGGGAAAATCAAACTTTTCCTTTCTCTAAGAGGGGAGCTGGAGAGGGGGGGGGGGGGGTACAAGGTTTAAACTGAGGAGTGGCTCCAGCTGTCAAATACATCCACTGGAGTAGAAATACAGAAAGTTGTTGGCGCTGTGAGGCTTTTGTGTTTCTCTGCAGCTTTCGTTCATATGATCCATTGGAAACAGTCGCTGGTGCATCTGACTTTTTGACGGATATTACATCACATGATTTGCGCTGCTCGGTGGAACCTCCACAGCACCGGCTATACAGGCCAATTTATTTGGGAAATAGTGTTATTATATGAACTGAGTGGAGTGTTTGAGTGCTCTGGCCTGCGGTGTAACAGTCCGATTCTCCGACTCCTGTCTGCCCTGCAGCTGCACCTCGCACCGCTGAAAGACTAAATATGATGAATGATAGTTGTGAGACAAGCGCGGGTGCGTTTCCACCAACCTTTACTCTCAATGAGTGATGCTGGCCGGCTGCCAACACTTGCATTCGGACTGTCAGCGTGGGATACGGGGAATTCGTCTCATGCCGCCTCTCCCTGCCAAAGTGCTGCTGCAGTAACGGATGATGTCTGTAAGTGACACAAGTCAGATTGCTGCTGGCAGACGTGCAGTACAAAGAAAATAAGCCGGAGTGATGGTTGTATTTGAGGCCACCGGTGCCTAAAACAGGCTTGAAGTCTTCTGAACTCCAGAGTTTAGTGGTCACAGTAGATGCTCCTTCTCTGGTTGAAACCGGCGGATTACAGGGATCTGTTACAGGAATCTGCTTCTTTTCTCTTCGCTGTCATTACAGTCTGGAAATGTTAACATGAGCGTTCGCTCAGCCACTCCAAAGGGCGGATAAATCAGCGAGCAGTGTCGGTGGTTAAAGTGCGATGACGTTCAAGTTTAGTGTTTTTTTTTTTCTAAATGTAGTTGCAGCATCTGTCGAGTTTTGGCTTCTTCTAAAGCTGCTCCAATAGTTTCCAAATTAACCGCAGGTCAACACCCAGTAGGATTCAACGACTGCCAATAATTCCACCAGACGCATCAATTCATGCAGTGGATTTAGGTCTGGAAACACACGGCTACTACAAAACTGATTAGATGGAAAATTGGAAAGTCCCAGTCATTATAAACCACCATACTATAAATACACACAAACGACAGGCTGTATTTAGAAAGTTTAAAATGACGTACAGTATATCTAAAATATTTTTGATGGGATGGAGACGTGTTTGGGGTTCTTGTGTTTGATTATATCACTCAGTCGGAACATAACTGACCTAAAAGCTGTTGCATAACATAACTCAATACTTTAAATGTGTTTTTCACTGTTTTCCAATATAATTTGTATAAACTGTGAGAAAGCGGCACAATCTAATCAAATATAAAGTCTCTTTCAGATGAGACTTTACTTTTATTCCAGTGTTTTAACTCAGTAACACGTCTCCCTCCGCTCACACATCACTGAACACTCGTTCAGTGTGCATATTGAACTACATTTTTTTTTTCCTCACAGGTCGACACAAAAGGTTGATGCAGCAGAAAAAGGCCGTTTCAAAGTGATGCCATTTTTTGATCCCCTCTCTCCTAATCCCCCGCAGACTAGCTGTAGCATGGACCATTAGCTAAAGAATGTTGAACATAACCATACCGGTTGTGTCTAGCCAGCCAAATCAAATAACTCCTTTTACAAGCGCCGCTTCACAACGCAGTTTCGCTTTTCGGGCCCACCGCCAAGCTCATGTTGACTCTGCCGGAGCCTTGAGAAATGGGCCACGTTAGCCTTGATTTACGCCGTCTTATTGGAATTCCTTTACGACCGAGTGGCGCATATGAAAAAAGGATGGATTCGACGGGGTGGGGGAGTGGGGGGGGGGGGGAGTTCTCGACTGATAAGAGCCTTATGGAGAGGTGAGTTTACCCAGGGGTGGTGGTAGGGGGTGGTGGGGTGGGGGGGCAAGACAAAGCAGGAGGAATGTAGAACAGCCTGATATCTGAGCAGCTGAGAAGACTGACAGCAGTTTGCATTGAATTCTGTACAGTACTTGGTTGACGCTTTCCTGATGTTATGTCATGTTTGTTTAAGGACTCGTGGAGTTGCAGAAGCAGGAAAAGTCGACTTCTTTTCTTTTTCCTTTGTGTACTTAAAGACTTTTCTTTCCATTCTGACAAACTATTTCTTACTACAGTTTATATCATCATATTTGTTAGTAAGCTCCTGTTTATGCTCCTAATCTGTCCAAAGATGACTGATACTCAGCTCTCCTTCGAGCTTTGCTGGTTTTAATCATTTCTTTCCTAACTGGTTCTCCTGAAAGATTAACCTGTGTACAGAAGGTCAGAGTCAGCTGTGAACTCTCCTTAAAGAATATTTCTATATCAACAGGAAATCAAATTATGTGTTCAAACCCAAAACCTTCTTGTTGTAAAATAAGGTACATCCAATTTAGACTACAGCTGTTATTCAAATGTGTCAGATAACTATTTAAGTAAATAAAAGTAATTATATCTAACTAATAATAAGGAACTTGGACCTTAATTTAAAAAAAAAATTTGGACAGTCCAAGTTGCAAAATAAAAAAAAAAAGGTGACGTTAAAGTACACCAATGTAAATTGTTCGCAAAAAGTTATATATACTACATATATACTATATACTATATATATATATACATATATATATATATATGTTTGTGACACTTATAAACCCTTCAAATATGAAAAGTATCAATGTGCATTAACTTTCTGTTTGAAGTAAGTGGTTTAGTGTTTACTGAATAAAACGCCTCAAAAAAGATTGAAGACCAACTCTCCACAACTTCACCATTGAGGTTTTGCCAATTCAATTAATCCCCCCAAATCCTTTATTTTCTTCCCTTTAACCGTCCCTGTCCAGTTTTCCATAAAGCTCTTCTATTTACTGGCATCTGGCCAAAAACAATCATCACTCGGACAGAACCGCTTCCCCTCCATCACTCCTATGGGCGCTCATCATAAAGTCGCACTCACAGAAAGTTTTTTTCTTATCATAATAACTTCTATACTTTGTGTGAAGCTCTGATGTATAATATTGAAAATTCATAAGCCAAGAAGTAAGTATGATATGCACTCAGTCAGTCCCTCTTCATACTGGAAAACATGTTTTTTTTTTTAAAAGCACATCATTTTCTGGTGTCTGACTTAAACTCAACCCCAGATGTAGGTTAACTCCGCTGTCACATGTCAAAACAAATATCTCACCTGTGGCCACAAGGTGTTTGTTCAGCTGCGAGTCTGTCTGAGAGAACGGTGACATAACGGTGTCAACACATGACTCTCAGGCTGATGGTTGTTGGTTTTTTCCTGCACATAATTCCTGTCATTCTCCAACTGTGTACTATCTGATAAGGACAAAAAAACAAACATTAAATAAGAGGCAGAGCTGCTTAAAGTGGAGTTACACCGAGTTACTGTTTCTTCATATCGACACGATCATGATATTTTAGATCGAAAATTTAAGATTATCAATTTAATTGTCTTTTTCTGTTGGTATCTATGGTGACCTTTGACCTCCAACATTTTCATGCCAATCTGACAAATCACCTCTTTCAAGTTATCGAGATCCTCTTTCATTTGACTCAAAAACCAAAATGTGCCCACAGCTGCTAAAACATTTATGACGTTACCGTTAATAGATGCTCATCAAAATGCCGTCAATCGAACTTTAGGCGTGATTGTACGTTTCTGTCTTCTCTGAACTGAAATGCTCTGTAGCATTTTTTTCAAGCACAAACATATCTGTGTTTTGAGGTCTAATATCTAATGAATGATGGGATTATTTTCAGAAGGAGGGAAATTGGTACTTTTTGAATGAGAGTCTACTGTAGTTGGAGCCTCGTGGCCCTCAGTGGTATTGCAGTTTAAGGCGCTTCATCAATGGCTTCACTTTTCACACTCCGTAGACTACGTACCATTTAAAATGTTTTTTGAGAAGAACATTTGCCAGAATCACAGTTTCTCCACTGTGTCAGTCTCTCTGTGACTTTAGTGGCATTTGCTCACCGCTGAGTTATAACTTGGCATGCTTTGAGGAAATCTGATTTTGTTGGGACACAACCCGAGTCTCCATCGTACATGAAAACACACCACACACACACCTCCCACGCAGCATAGCCGACTCAAACACTCGCACAAACACTCCCCGTGAGGCTTTTTACCTCAAGCACTTTCTTAGTCTAAAAAGAAAAACCTTTTGTCTACAACGTGTGTTTGTGCACGCCGAGCGGCCTCTGTGCATTTCAAAGGAGCTCCGTGCATCTCTGCACAACTCAAACACTGGGATGGTGCCGGGGTTTTGCATCTCGGGCCTCAAAGCACTTAGCTACTCGGAAATAATTCAAGCAAACCGCAGCTCAAATGATGTTTTCTATATTTGTTGTGGAGGATAATGATGCCGTTATTGGCTCGCTCCTACTGTGACAGTGGCTCAGTGCTAATGCCTCAGCATGTGCATTCTCCTGACCTGCAGAGCTGAAACTGGTTTTATAAGCTCCTCTACATCTATGTCGTAATTGAATATTTACATGATTGAAGGTTTACAGGCCAAGAAAACATTGCAAACACTGCAGTCGTCTATTTGTTTAACTAAAGCGAACAGATGTTGTGACTGTTTACCGTAGATTGAACTTTATTTGTAGAAATACAATTTCCAAAAGGTTAACTGTCCAGTTTTTATTGTTCATTGTCATTTGATTAATTGCAAATTCAATTAAAGAATTTGCACAATTAAAGAAAACAAATACTGAAGCATAGGAGCACGGGTTTAATGCACCTGATGGAGACTTGATGATGCAACAGGATAGAAGGAAAACATTTGATTTTTGATTTATTTTGGGGGGAAACTTGAAACTATCCGTTATTTTAGAGGATTGGAGCAGATACTCCAACAATGTCTTTCTTTGGGAGGAGTCTTACTTTTTTTTTGTCATCCTTTTAATCTCATGACCCCTCAGATGGACTCTGATCCAGTTTCCAAACAGAAGCCCTAAAGTAGCATTTATTAAACAGCAATAATATTTCATAGTGCTGTGCAGAGATAAATCCACAAATTAAATGATATTTTGCACTCTGTGCAAGTTTATTTGACTCGACAACGATGCTAAGGATCTTTAGAGTGATTTCAAAATGTCAATTGTCACCTTAAAGCATTTATTTTCTTCCCACTGGTCATCTACAATCGGAACTTTTCGAACTCCCCGTGTCGTAGAAGCTTCCCTTCAGATGCCGTTGGATGTCTGTGACGACATTGTTCCTCTCACCTATAAGACAACCCGGCTCTGAGCACTCACTAATTTAGAGCACTTGCTGTGGGATGCTGCTGCAGCTTCTCCACCTGATCCACTTGCAGAAGCCTCATCTGCACATTAACTGGTCCAATCTCTCTGCTTCATTGCCCTGCTCATCCTTTTGACAGTAACCTTATGAACACACTGTATACACACTAAGCTGCTGGTACTTTGAACGCTGGCTCTAGTTATGAATTCACATTACTGTCCCTTTAAAAAAAAAAAAAAAAAAAAAAAAATCTTTAATGACCCAAGACAGTCTTTATCAATAGAGACATTCAGAAACCTTTTTTTTTTTTTAAACCGGAGAGATGTTCGCCCAAAGCAGCTCTTAAAATAAAAGAGTGCAAATTCTCCAGTCGTTTCCTTAGTGGAGCGTCGCGTCAGAGTTAGAGGCAGTTTGTGTTTCGACATCGTTCACAGGACGGCGTGAAAACACAAAAGGAGGCTGAAGGGCAGGATTATTCTCCCACCATCCGAATAAAACCTGCACGGTTCAGGTTCAGGATTTACCCACTTAGCTTGATCCCACACTTTTGTAATATCAGTTGAGGCAATAAATGCTTGCTGGACCGTAATAAAAGGCTACAACAGAGGAAAACTGCTTCCTCAAGTGCAAAATTATTCCTCTCAGTTCAACTTGGAGCCGTGTGTGACCACAGGGGAAGATTTATTGACACGAATGCGAGCCGGCCGGGGTCAGTCGGTGATGTATGAACTCTTGAAAATATCACTTTTCTTTGAATGTTCATGCTCCTCTGGAGGATTTGTCATGCGTGGACACCGTGGCTGGCTGTCCATGTATATTAGGACAATTCAGTTTGCTTGATACAAGGCTGCGACCCTCGTACGGGGCCAGTACTGAAACTAAAATATCACGGAGAGCAATTTAAATTCCCACACACGTCTGCCCAATTGCATATTTTTCAGGCAGTTATAACGAGACCATTCTGACTCAAACAAAGCAAATAAATCAGAGGTTTTCAGAGGTTTTGGCTGCCACATTTGAATAATGACACCACAACACAGTAACTTGCTTTAACTACATCATCTGGTTTGGCGGCATTTGGACAAGAAATAAGCACTCGAGGTTTGATAATGAAATAAAACAGGCTTTACATGTCCTTGTGGTTAAGACGCATGTCTCATAAATGTCAGAAAAAAACTATCCACAACTGAAATGTATGAAAACACCTTGTCAAAAATCCTCCTTAGTTTCTCAAAAATCAATCTGCAGTTTTTCCACCTGCAGCCCTCCGAAGGTCTTTTTCTGGAAGCTGAAAGCTGCATCGTCAGACATCGTGCGTTCGCTTGGCTCGAGCCTTTCGTCTCCTGCTCTGTGCGTCCATCTCTGTCTCCACTGCTGTCTCACTGCTCCTCCCTCACCGGCCCCGAGGCTGCAGGATATACGTCTTAATCTAATTGATGGCTTACTGCCAATTACGTCCATAAGGAGGAACCTCTTGCACAGCGTCTCTCCTCTTTCTCTTCTCAAACTGCGAGTCTGTTTTCTCTAATCAGGTCTTTTGGAGCTTGTTCAGGGCCAAAGATGTTCGCAGACAGGTACACTTAGAGCGGACCAGACTCAGAGTGACTATTAACTGCAGTCTGTACATTTCAGGATTTCTGCGGGAGGTTGTTTCAGTTCATTACTGCCGGCACTGAATTGACGAGAAAATATCAGCTTATTGGGTAAAAAATGAGTGCAGTTGAGGAGGATTCGTGTCCCGGTGCCAAAAATATAAAGTTAAAAAAGAAAAATAATGTTCGTAGAGGTCGAGGCTGGTGGAAGTTTCTCCGCTGCCTCCACTGTTAAATGGAAACAGAGAGACAAGGAGACCGAACAAGCGACGGAATTTTCGTCTGCAGCGATGAATTGCATCCAACTGGAGGATTAGCACCACCTACTGTTCATCTTCATGTAATACACACGTTTTTTCATGCAGTGTTTGTGTAATCGTGTTTTGTCAGTTGATCGACCTGCTTGGATGCATTTGTGTTTGTAAAATATCTCGAGTAGGCTACGTAGCTCTTACATGCTTTTTGTAATTACTCTGTCTGCCACTAGGGGGCGACAAACACCCCCCCACCGCAGGTTTAACTTCACTTCACGTGCACAGATATTACTCATATAAACAAGCAAAAGAATGTTGTCATTATCTTCTCAAGTCATCCAGTGTTAAAAGAGGTTTTGTCGAGCAGGTATTTAAATATTAGTCACGTTACTGTGGCACAAAGAAGAAGAACTATGACATCACGGGTTTGATCTACTAAAATATGTGTTCATGGTAACCATGGCACCCGAACAACAGGATTTCACCGCTAGTAAATACACGTCTGTCGACACACGCATTCAGTGAGATTTAGAAATCATCACCTGCTTTCACACGCTTGTGTTTTAATGTTCTGAAACAAAAATTACCGACAAACATCAAACGGAGACAAATCTTTTCCCCGAACGAACGGCAACAAAACACGAGTTCAGGCGCAAACAACAGAACACACATTTTTAATATATAATGGAATGACATGGACATTCCTCCCCCACAGCTATCTCACACACACACACACACACACACGCACACACACACACAAATATCAACGAAACAATGCAAACAAAAGCAGCGTATCCTTGAAGCGCTATCTGGAGCCCGAGCCGACATTACGCTCTCTAATTGTCAACAAACGGCGTTTAAGTGTTGAATCCGGATCTTTTCTAAACGACTGTTCCTCGTGTTTTGTGCCGATTCTGCTCGCTGGCGTGTCCTCGAGATGAATGTGGAGAGGCCCCGGCTTTTTTCTCGCCTCGTGTTTTTATCTTGGGCTAAATTCCTCGAAATGTTGAGGGCTGTTTATTAAAGTGACAATGATCAATAATGACTGATGTTGTAATTATAGGCCAATAGCAGCGCCGTTTGACGTTGAATTTTAAGTAGGCTGAAGGAAAAAAAAAAATGCCAAAAGCTACTCCATCAAGAGCACGTTTGTCTCCTATAGCGTTTCTTTGTGTAATTAATCTTCATTTTTTTTTTTTTAGGACAGATCCGTCTCGCTAATGCACTTTTATCATTGCTCAGTGTTAAACAGTATGCAGAGCGATTAAAAAAAACAAAAAAAACAGTCAATCAGAAGCCCGCCGCTGCACCTGAAGCCAGCGCTGCATGTTTGTTCTGTGCAAAGCTCGTGGAAAAGTGAATAATGCACGTCGCCCTGTTCTAATTCCTCAACCCTCATTCCTCTGTTTTTCCTGCAGCTCTGTTTGTTGTGTTCCTTCTTGTGAGATGTATTGGCAGTTCTCGCGTCTGCCGGTACATCTGCTGCCGTTGTCAAGGACAAGCGCTCCACGCCGGATCTCAGTGGAACTTAAGTCTCTTAAAGGCTGCAAATAGATGCTGAAGAATCACAGTTTGGAGACGTCTTCTTAAAAACAAGAGCTCGGGGGAAGAAAAACTAAAAAAAAAAAAGCCTGGACATCTCGTAGCCTTTTCGCCGAGGCTGTTTGTTGTTTCAGTGGCAGAAAATGTTTCATATTTTATCTCCTGGATTCAGATTTGTGCCAAAATCACGCAGCTATAGGCAATCATACATGTGTCAAATCAATTCCTTCATTCAAGTCAATGCAAAGTATGTTCCCGACGCCTGATCGCAAAAAGCCTCCATGAAAATATTTGAGAAAAAGAAATGTCATACAACCACTTTTTTTTTCCTGGTTCATGGGTTAATGTCTCATTTAAGTTTGGCTGCACTGCTGATGGAAATGTGTGTTACGTTAAATCAAACTTTAATCATTTGATTAAATCGTTAGTTTGAGTGATCGGAAATTAACGACATTTCAGGCTACACACAGAAATACGTTTCAAATAATCCAGGTTTATATTAACATGTATGAGAAATCATATCACCATCAAAAAAAGAGAGATACTCTGCAGGTCACAGCTTCAGTGCTGCAGTAATATAACACCCACACTGATTTTTGGCAGGAAGTCCTCCTACATGAAACAACTTTTTGCCAGGAGGTTCGCTGATTGAGTTTTCAGATATTGATCGGTGTGGTATCAAACACTAATCATTCCTGATCAGATTAACACAATATAAATTACATTTTAAGAGCTGCTGCAAACCGTTAATTAAAAAAGTTAATGCTTTTTCCAATAACTTAATTAGTGACTTAAATCAAAGACATAACCATTAATGTTATGAAAAAAAAAAAGTCGCTGCAATCACATTCTCATATATTATCTTCACACTTTGACCTTCAACACACCTCTTCACACAAGAGACCCGTTTAGTTTACTCCAAAACACTGATGTAATCCCTCTCACTGGATGACGCCATGTTTCCATTACCGTTTCTTTCCCTCCATAAAGCATTCAATGTCACATCTAAAGGCCGCACTGACATTTTAAAAAAGAAAATTAAGACGAGAACAGGAGTGATCCCACAAGGTAAAGTACTGACGACGCTGAGGGAAGCCCTGATTTATTAAATAGAAATGTTACATCACGTCCCGACATCAGAAAACCGCTCAGAGATATGACAGAATTTCAGACTCGACAAACAAGAATCTTCTCCGCAGGCGCAGGAGCCAAACTTTCTTTATTGAATTTAATAATCACGCTTGGTTTTATGAGTCTTGCTCATGATTTTTTTTTTTTTTTTTTAACACTCTCACTAAGCTGCTGACATCTGTTTGTTGTCTTGTTTGCAATCTGTTTCCACAGTTTGTGACTCACTGCAGAGGAAACTGAAGCTGACAAACAAAAGGCTAATGTGAGAGTATTTATTTCCCGGAGAGCGGCTCATATTTACAGTAAATCGTTGGACCTGTAATTAGTCCCTTCTTTTCGTCTGAAGGCGTGATGATTACCGGCAAGGCTGCTTTCTGTGGATCATAGATGAGAGTTCAAAACCACCAGCGAGTGCCACTAGAGGTCGGCTCCAAAAAGCCTCCGGCTCCATAGACTCCCATTCAACTTCTCTCATCAAATCCAAAGTGAATAAAATGTGTCCATCAGTTATCTTGGTGTTGTTAGCTAAAGTCACTCCTTCTTATTAGTTTTCTGGAGGTCCATCTGAAAATAATCCCTCATTCATTAGAAAAGAAGATTCAAGAAGACCTGTTTTTGGGGGCGTGTCTGTTTGATTGACAGGCCTGTGGTGCAGTCAGGTTACAGCTATCGGTGGGCGGGACGTAGTATCGTCAGGTTTCCAATCAGATCGGTCAGATCCACCTGCTGGCTCCTCCCCCAGCTCGTCCAAATATGGTCACTTCCTGCTCCAAACCGCTCCGAACTAGCAAAGATGGTGACGGACAGAATCTGAACTGGAGGATTCATAATGTTCACAAAACCACGATGACATCACTGCTGGTTGATGATTGGTTGTAACAAAGGAGATCAAAGACTCAAGGTTCATTATCAGTAATGGTAAAAAATAAAAATGATAAAAAAAGAAATGGTCATTTCTGAAAAAAGAAATTTGCAGCATCTACATTTGCCAATTTCTCTGCATGGGATTAACGTCAGGTCTCTGGGAGGGCCACTTCAACCCTTTGACTTTCTCCTGGCCAGATTATTCTTTCAACACGCTTCGGCTCCTTGTCATGCTGAAAGATCCACTTAAGTGTTTTGGCAAATCTCTTTGAGTTTGCGTCCAAATTTCCCGTAGATACTTCAGAGTTCCTGATCCCATCGATGAATACGACTTCACCCGCTCCTTTTTTTTTTTTTTTTTAAAGAACAGAAGCTGCAGTCTGCTTGCCGTTCTTCCGCTGACTTTATACCACCAAGTAGGTTGAATTTGAAGTCATCGGAAAAAAATAACACGCTTTCTGTGCATGTTCTTCTGCATATTTAATCCTCGCTGTCGTCTTCTTTGATAGGAAGGAAAGACTCTCCCTCTGCACCCACACTGATTCAAATTGCCTGTGAACTCAGTTGTGTCTGATACGTCTCGCTGATGTCTGAATTGATCTTTGTCCCTTTATCACGCCTATTTTTCTTAAATTTTGAACCACAATTACGCAGTCAAATCAGCTGCTGGCCTGTTTGTGAAGCCTCCGCTGTCATTTTTTTAAAAACATTTAAACCTATATGCTTAAAGTTTTGATGATCAGATTCATGAATAAATGCCGCTTGACTTTTTTTTCCCTCTGAGCTCAGTTTACTCGTCTTTACTAACCACCTGGTTCAGACCTAATTTATAGTGGAAGTCAATTACCCTCAACGCCACACAGGTAGGGACACCTGAGGGACAACCACAGGTGTTCTTCATCACACAACGATGGACATGATCCACTTTTCTGGATTTATCTGTTTTAGTTCAATAAGTAATAGTTTATTCAATAAATGTGTGAATATTTTTCTGCATCAAATTACAGTTTGTGTGACATTTTATAAAAAAATTAATACAACAAAAACCCCACCTTATAAAACTTCATTTTTAAAAATGTGTTTAGTGAAGTTGAAGCAGTCGGAAACTTTTTCTATCAAATAAAGAAACCGAGGCAGGTACCTTAGTGTCAAGGTGTTTTTGAAAAATCTGTTTCCAGCTGCATCTTCAGATGGATTGAGGTGTGTGTGTGTGTGTGTGTGTGTGTGTGTGTGTGTGTGTGTGTGTGTGTGTGTCCTCCACCTGTCTCACCTCTTCCACACCAACGTACTGTGCCTTTTTTCCTATTCTGCTCCCACCAGTCATTTCGCTACAAGGCTCCAATGAGAAAAAAAAAAAACGTCCTCCATAAATCATCTCTTTAGAAATTTGTACCATTGATCCAACAGTGAGGCTCTCTGATGAGCTTCAGCTGTTAGTGATCAATGCCGACAGCGACCTCTGACCCCCCCGCGCTTCGTCAAAACTCCCACGAACCGCCCTCCGAGAAGATCGAAGAGTCAGCGTATTGATCTCCCGTCACGACGCCCGCGCCGCAGCCGCACGGTCGCCGTCTCAACGCTTTCACGCGTTTACAAGGTTTCATCTGTAAAAAAAAAAAAATAACTCTTCCATTAGCATTCGTGATCTTTGGCTGTCACCGTTGTCACAGTTCCTCCTCTTTCTCCGGCAGAAACACATGAACTCTGCACTGTTACATTATAATGAAGCCACAGATACATTTTTTTCGGGCTCCTTTGGTTTGTCTGCTGTTGTTTGGCAGCTATGAAAATGTTCTCTCCCTAATTAGGCTCGGCAGCAGAAGACCCCCCTCCCCCTCCCCCCTCCTCCATATCTTGCCAATTATCTCACATTCAGAGCAAAATGCGTGCGTATTTGCATGTCTGTGTTTGCTTAAGAGAGTGTTTGCACAAAGTTGTCCCGGGCCTTTGTATTCGCTGCAGAGTTACGTATCGCTCATTAGAAGTAAAAACACTGATTGAATGTAAAATTGCATTTCAGTCATTACTTGACTGTATTAGGACCTTTTGTCTCTGTTAACTAATCAGTGAATTGCTCATTTGAATTGCAGATGCTGGCGTCTCTCCGTGTGCTTTTACAGAGTGAGCAGACCTGAGGCTGAGTGAGGTCTCATTAATTTTTGACTTTATACAAACGCACACAGACACACACACACAACTCAGGTGCCTACATGCATATGCATACACACTGTCTTTTCTTTCAGTAGATGAACCTGCACCATATTACCGTGTTTGTGTGTTGTTGGAGCTCCACGTCAAGACCGGTACTTTTATTTTAGGAGACACGAAGTCCGCCCGTCGTTCAAGCTCTCGCCATCATTCAGGCCGTTTATTTTTTTAGACGGCAGAAAGAGTGTCGTCGCGTCACAAGACCGTGATGAGGCGCAGCTGACTGTTTTCGACAGCGTCAGAAATGACGGTCGTTAACCTGCTCTCACATCAAAGGCTGCAGATGCTGCTGCGTGTCGGCGCACAGCTGGGATCGGACGGCAGCGTTGTGTTCAGGGACACCATTCGTTCTGAAACATCATGGACAAATTCCTGTGTACCTCCACTTAGCTTCTCCTCCCCCAAAATATCCAATATTACATCATCATCGGCATAAAAAACAACTCTGCATGACTCGGGGTTGCTATGGTAACAACATGCACTGATAATGAACTGCAAACCCTAAATGCCTTCCAGCTGTCACTTTGCCAACACTTTTTTCAAAAGGATAAACTAAACATGGACTCAAGATGGCTTTTATATCCCGTAGCCCACTTTCTCACGAAGTCATGATTGATTTCATATTGTTGTGATAACTTACTTCTTTTTTTCTGCAACATTTTTAGTGATTGTCATATTTACATGTAACATTACATATTGTATTTATTGTTTTATGCATTCCAGGTAAAATCCTAATTGTTTTTAAGTCACGCGCATATGTATTAATATCTTTCTGAAGAGACTTTTTCGATAAGACTTGGTCAAAAGGGCTTTTAATTTGAAAGTGCCACTTTTAATTTGAAACAGAGACAGTAAATTGCTGCATTCAGCGTTGCTTCCTTATTAAAGCAGATCTCACTGAAAATGTATGTCTTCACCAACTTCATCACATCCCTGCTGCTCAGATCAAGTATAAACACATCATTTCTGACAGGGTCGGACAACTATATCACATTTAATATAGCTCAGATGAGCTGGATTTAAACTTACAACAAGATTTCCACAGAAAAATGAACACTCCTCTCTCTGCACCCGCCTGCCCTGTAGTTGTATTTCTCTGGATTTGCATCATGCTTCTTAAAATATGCACATCCGTCTGGTCAAGCCTTACTGTACCACACACAGTAACATGAACACACACACACACACACACACACACACACACACACACACACACACACACACAAAGCCGCTGCTCTAACACATGCATACACAGTCAACATGACAGGATAGCTGGTGTTTGTCTTGTTAGGGAGGAGAAATGAGCAGAGATAAGGAGCTGTGATCCTCCTGTTTGTTTATGTCTCTATCACAGCAACCTGTCAGCAGTCATACTCTTCAAACAAAGACAGATGGCTTCCGGGAAAGTCAGGAAAACTCCGTCTCCCTCTCCTTCCTGTATCCCTCCATCTATCTATAGCCCTATCTCTGTCGCTTCCTATCCTTCTGGTGCTTTCTGCCAAGATTGAATACTTCTGGTGAGAGAAAAGAAAACAAACTCTACCGTACTCAGTGAGCAGGAAATCTGCAGGATTGAATTAAAGCACAAAACTAGGAGACTGCGCTGGTTTTAAAATCAGACATTTTCAGGGTTGAGTTTATCGTCGAAAGATTCGATCGATATGTTTGTGCTTCAGGGACGGGGTGAGGACAGAGTAGGAAAGACCTTCATTTCTTCTCATGAACAACTTGTCATATAACCCATGTGACGGTTCCACAAATTACACCTTTATGTGTTTTCGGATCTGACACAAAGGCCTTCATTAGTTTAAACATCTCAAACGATTTAATGAACCCAAGAATTACTTTTGCCGGCGCGACATTTATTTTTCAGTGATGCCGGCAGGATCTCATTTCTATGTATGCAAACAATTTGTCTGCCGGCTAGATAGATATTTTTTATAGTGTAGTTGGAGCTATATTTATATTTATGTAGGTTATCTGAGTTTGTCTTCATTGAAATGTTCCCAAACTGCATATTTTTTCTTAAAAGTATATTCTTAAAAGTTACTAAGAATAGAAGGCATGCTGGGAAATGGAAGAAAAATGATATATATACGTGAGGACCAATCACAATTACGCCAGTCTCTTGTTAAATAAAAGGTAACTTCAAAACTTCAAAAAGGAAAGTGTGCTAGATTAGGTTAATATAACTGTATTTGCATTCTTTGTTTGGACTCATCAGAGAACAAATTGAAATTCAATTCAGGACAATCGTAGGTTCCTACAAAAGCTTAAACAGTGTCGTCATTCTGCGTTACTCAACTGCATTCACTTACTGCTCGCGATCGACTCCTGGTTTTTATTCTATTATCTGTTCTATTCACGAGTACGTCCTCTTTCTCTTCACAGCCAAAGACCAAAGATCGAAAACTTTCCAACTGCCTCTGTGAAAAACTTCTTTCTAGGACATTTCATGGGGAATGTGGGAATGTCTGCTTTTTCTTTAGATTAGAGAGAAGCTTTGTGGTGGATTAATTTTTACATCTGCAGCCACTCGCAGACTCTTCACAGCCTGTTGAATAACCTTTTTTGAAACAGCTGCTTTTTCTTTACTTCTTTGTGGGTTTGCAGATGGAAAACTTCTCCACTGTGAATCTGTTTCTTTAGGTTTTTTTTCTTTCTCTCACATTCACTGAAGTTTGTGAAAGTCTGCAGGAATATGAGTCTATTTCCTCGGTCAAAAAAAAAAAAAAAAGCATTTTTAATCCTTAATAAGTGGCAGATTACTTCCTCTGTCTCTCACTCCTCAGTTTCTCACAAACCGTTCAATCTTCTGTCAAACAGTTGGGAGACAAATAACCAGCCACTTCCTTCCACACTGTGCACCATCCCAGCCTGAAAACCTGTCACCGGGATGCCTCCTTCTGGAGGCCCGCTCACACACTCCTCTGTTTTGTAGTCAACAGGGTGAAGATGAATTCCAGAGAGACCAGGTAACGGTGTTTGGGTGAATACAGACAAGACGCCGGCTCCCTTGTCTCTCCGAGAGGCAGCGGAGCGTCCACTTCTATCTCACACACTGGCAAGCTTCCACCCAGCTATCTCATACCTTTCATTTTAGGGTTTATGAACTCTCATGCATGCAAGAGTGAACACATGCACGTGGGAAATGGGAAAGTGAAAACACACATTTGCTATTGGTAAGGCAACTGCTTTCAATTTAGATGATTTCATGCTTTTAGAGCAACAAAACCCGGCTGCATTTACGCCAATACTCTACTTAAGTACGGGTTTGAGAGTCTGTTACTTTATTCGATCGTTCTTTTATTCCCGCACGACGTTTCAAAGAGAAATCTTATTTTTACACCACTACATTCATGCAGTGGCTAAATTTGACCTTTAACTTGTTATTAGATTGCAAGTAAAAGTCCTTTTTCCACTTTTTTTTTTAGAGTGCTCTTTTATTTTGGCTGAATGACATTGACAATTATCTAAAAAGTAACATTTTCTTAACCCATAAATAAAAGTGTAATTCTCATTATTGCTTCCTTTAGTCAAGTTGAAGGATTTTGTGCTTCTTCCAGCTGTCTAAAGGAGGAAGTCAAATTCCCAAATCCTGAGCTGATGAAACCCTTTCCAAATCGATTAGATGAAGTCAAAACACAAGCTGTTTAGCTGCCTTTCTGTGCGCCTGAATAGATGTAATTTGTGAGGGTTTCACCTGACAGCCATTTGTTTTATGTGTCAGACGTGAGCGTACACACACGCACGCTCGTCAGATGTGCAGAAATACCGACGCATGCATACGCGCATACACCCACAGATGAACGCGCACGCACCATATTTCAAAATCCAATTAAGCTGCAGCTTTGGGGATCTCAGCCCTACATGCCAAATGGCTTTGAGTGTCTGCACGTCATCCACAGTGCGAGACAGTTGACAACAAGATTATGGCCATGAGCGGTGCATTTGTGGTTCGGCCAGACGATAGCGTATTATTAGCACGACGGAAAAGAGAGCAAATGCGTCCTCCGCCGTGTGATAGCTGACGTGATATGATCCAAGAAAAGAACGTGGAAAAAGCTTTTTCCTGAGTGCCGTCGATGTGTGAGTGATTTACATGTTTGTACGCTGGTGCATAAATTTAGTGGCCCTGCAGGTGCATGTGTGGGTGTTGAGGTTTTCTGTATGTGTGTGCCTGCAATGCAAATATAACGAGATGTACTGTAAACAGATTTCACTCAGTTACATTTATATTACCATGAAAACTGCAATAAACAGGATGCAACCATTCAAACGTGTGGCAGACGAACTGCAGAATAAACCTACAGACGAGTTTTAAATGGTAACTTGATTGTGTTTGCAGCTGCCAACACTGACGGACCATGAAAAGCAGCCCAGGATTCATGATTTGGTGTTTAAATTGTAGATGCATCCTTTGTGACCGACAGTTTAGCTGAGCGTACCTGCTGTCAACCGCTCACGACGTTTTCTGCAGCGGCAGTCAGATTCAGGTCTGGTTGTCGCCGTCAGACTCGTCGCTCAAAGTTGAACTTCTTCAGACGGAGATTTACTGCAACATTAAGACTCTCCATCTGTCTGCGTCGCTCCGGAAAAAAAGAAATAAAATGAAAAATTGAACAATGAAATCATAAAAGTCTTCGAGGAGGGATTTTTCTGCAACAGGAGAATGGCCTTAAAACCCTTCAGTGCATGTGTGTGTGTGTGTGTGTGTGTGTGTGTGTGTGTGTGTGTGTGTGTGTGTGTGTGTGTGTGTGTGTGTGTGTGTGTGTGTGTGTGTGTGTGTGCTTACTGTGTAGCTTTCTACATTTCCCTTGTGGAGTCACTTTGTAGTTTTTTTTTTTTTTTTTTGTATTTATTCCTCCATAGTGCACTCCTCTTGCCAATTAGCTGACAGTTGTTTTATTATTCCTTTTCAAAACCTCAATCCTAAAAAGTGAAAGAGAGAGAAAAAAAAAAAAACTCTTATCATTCCACCAGAGCATCGCCTCTGCACCTTGTACCCCCCGTCCCAACCCTCGGGAGGTTCACTCAGAATAGCTCCGTGATCAAAAGGCGTGAAAATGACATGTTGTTTACACGGCTTTGGTATGGAGTTTTGCAGGGGGAGGGGGGTGGCCAAATATTTGGAGCGTCGGTGGGTGGGAAACATGTCAAAATGTGGCAGGGTTTCACGCGCAATTAAATTTTCCTCTGCACATGTTTGTCAGTCGAGCATACGTGTTTTGTGCAGAGCAAGCGAGGGGTTAATAGTTTTCTGGGCAAAACATCCGTGTCACAACCTTTGACCCCGTCAGAATAAAGATAAAAACATTTGATCTGCCGTTACATGACGGTGTTTTTCAAAGCTAGAAAGAGATACTGTAAAATTAATTAAACAAACTAATTGTACTTGAAGCAAACAAAGGAAAAAGCTGCATTCCTTCGCACCTCTAGGAGACGAAGAAATCCACGTTAGAGATGAAGCTCTGGTTGCGTCATTCAAGCCAAAGTCAGGTTTCTGATTCCCTCCATGCGCTCCAAGTTAAGGTCGTGCAATTGTACATTTTCATGTTTGCAGCAGGCTTGACATTGATCGTGTTTGTATACTCATGAGTTAAACTCCTGCATCCTCTGCAGAAGAAACTGTGAAAAGAACCTATAAATAACAAGTTATCTGTGAAATACATTAAAATCAACACAGCTCTCTGTAACATTAGTGTGTCTATTCGTGTGTGCAACCCTACTTGCTCAGTTCTACTCGTTTCATCCAGAAAAAAAAATCAAGACAGTGGTTAAAATGTGACACACTCGATGTGTCACATTTTAACTTAGCTGGTTGGTTTAGCTTAAGGAATAAAACTACTTGGTTTTGAAAAGATTTCTGAAATGAAATGCACATTCATTTCTCCAGGACACCAAACCCTGGTCGGATCCAAGCGGCCCCCAAACATACAGCTTTTTGAGGTCTAATATCTAATTAATGATGGAATTATTTTCAGATGGACGGCCAGAAAACAGGTCATAAGAAGGGAATTTAACTAAAAACACCATAACGACTCGTGGAAAAGAAGTTATTGCCTTTGTATTTCATGAGAGAAGTTGAATGGGAGTCTATGGAGCCGGAGCCCTTTTAGAGCCAGCCCCTAGAGGCCCTCGGTGGTTTTGCAGTTTAAGGCATTTCTCCATCAGCCTCACTTTTCAGATCTGGAAGCTACTTTCACTTTTTATATACCAACATTCCTCCGCACTCAGACTTTATCACTGTTTGTACTTCGTGGCGTGACCTCTGTCATGACTTTTTGTAACACGGCTTCCTTCTTCAACCCCGGTCTTATATGCATGTATTTCTCACGCCTATAGGTGAAGCCAACATCACACCGACATAATCTCTTCTAGTAGAACTTAGATGGATAGGCATGAGCCTGTCTAAACAAGAAGTATCTGTCAGCCGATCTGTGAAATAAATCCTCTTTTAGAATAGCATCAGATGTAATCAGATATCAAATCACAGATAAGTTTTGTTTTAGACTGTGGGCGGTGAATTGAATTGTTTTCCAGACTTCGAGGGGGAGGAACGCTCAAGCTTACTGTGCAGCCAAAACATTTCCCAGATCTGATTATTTGACGACCAACTTTTTAAGCCACCAGAATGACCTCCCGCCTCCCAGTTCTCCACCCGGAGCTCCACCCCTGCCGGTGTATCAGTGTTGATATCTGCTCAAGCACCCGACTTGGGAGGGGGGACTCGGCGATGACCTAAAAGAGTTGTGGGGTAAACACCAGTTAAGCCGGGCCGATGTTTACATGTAACGCGGTAGTTTGTTGCAACGCGAGCCTCCCGGGAATCCTGAGAACAGGCGAGCCGAGCTGTAAACAAGAAGCGAGGCGGATCTTTGGGAAAATAAACCGATAAACTGAGGTCACATCCTTCCTCCTTTTGTCGTTCGGCGTGAGGAAAATGCCTCTTTGGAGAAGTCTGCTAATGAGTCAGGATTTAAATATTTGCACTTAATGTGAGTGTCTAGTTAAAAACAGATGGTGGTGCAAAATATAAGAATTGTCTCGCATGCACATGCAGTATCATACATGTATAGAAAGAATAAAAGATATAAAAGTCTCATCATAAGGGATTATTATCGATGAAAACAGGGATTTAAACCTGCAGGACCCACTGATGGAAAATAATGACAGTGCAGTGTTGTTATCCCATCATAACTCTAAATAGAGGTCTCATGTGCTCCAATGTTTGCAAATGATTCAAACATGAACTTCAAATTAGATTTTTTGAAACTTTTCCTATTACGTAGAAACTTTTCTGCCACTTGGAGACTTCGGTAATGTCTTCGTTTAAATCAAAGCGTTGAATCCATCTGTGAGCCAACGAAGGTTTTAATACCGGTTCAATGTTTCAGTCTTGGCTTTGAATATATCAATGCACATTACAGCACATGTGAATTGGAAAATGGATTTGATCATTTATTTTGTGAAACATAAGGCTTTTTGGAAAAAAGGGTTTGGTTAACGTTTTTCAGGACTTTCTTGTTGTTGTCATCACGTGAGTGCACAAAATGGAGATGGAGATTGTCAACAAATAGAAAATGTAAGGATATTTGTTTAATGAGGTAAAATGTGAGATAAAATCATCATGAAATTACTGCAAACATGCAGATAACACCACAGTATTTATTAAAAAAAAAAAAAAGCTAATTATTATTATTATTAGCTAAAAGCTAATGCAACGTTCAGTAATTAATGTGGATGAAACATTAATGTTACTTTCAGGCAGCTGTTTGTGTCCTAATCAGGGTCAATGAATAAGCTCCAGCATTAAATGCAACAATTCACTTTAAATCCTCCTGTACATGTTTGCTAAAGAAATATCACTGCGTAAATGTTCTTGCATGTTAACCCGGACAGCGAACAGTGTTTTAGTAAACGAGCGTGTGAATCATCTCAGCCAATTAGTTGCTGATCTTCAGCGGAGACAACAAGCGGTTTGCGATCGCGTTGTGTCTTTGCAGAGCAGACCTCTGAGGTCAGTCGGCAAAAATAACACCCGTAACCATGGTTATCGTACATAAAAGATGGCAACAGCTGTCGTCCCAAAAGTGATTAGACGACGTTTTTAACACAAAAATGGGGAAAAATGAGATGAAGGAATCACAGACGTCTGTTTGTTGACTGAAACTAACAAAAATGAAATGACTGAAATTGAATATACATTTTTATCAAAAGACGTCGGGTTCCTTTATTTGACGTCACTCGAACCGCCGCAGGCTGCAGCGGTCGTCACCGTGCAGCGAGTTTACTAAACTCCGGACAAAAAGTAATAAAAATGCAGGAGACCTGTGATGTGTTGACACTGGAAATACGACAGCGGTACATCCAAATAAATGGATGTCATCCGAGGACGACACTGTCGAGCCGCCCTGGGGAGGGCCGGGGGGGGAGGGGGGGGGGGGGTCGGGAAGGGGGTGGAGCCTTACATAACACCTGGTGTACAGTAGGTGCTGTGACATGCACCGTATGCTACCAGTATGTGTGTGTGCCCTTCAGGCAAAGCGTGAAATAGACACGCCCGGTCCACTGCATGATGAAACGTGAGCTGGATAGGTGGGAAAGTTACACGTTTTGAAAGTATGTAAATGTAAAGTGACAGGTGATCATGTGACCAACGTCCCACAACAGAGGCAACAAAGGACATTTGTTTGGCGGTAGTTGGACGTTTTGGTGGCATTAGTCATAAACTGTCACGAGGGACGATGAGTTTGTTTTCCTTGAGTTGTTTTTTGTTTTCTAAACCCCAACCACGAGTTTTTGCAAAAAGTTTCCTTTTTCCTATAAATCACGTCTCACTACAGGAAAGCGTGTAACTTTCACGCCTAGGCAGCGCAAAGCGTGACTATCTCACGTTTTTTTTCTGTAGTGGACCGGCATGTGTATTTCACGCTTTGCCGTGGTTGAAAACACCATGATGAAGAACTCCAAGGTGTCTCTAAGTAGAAAATAATGTCTTATATCAGCTCACCGTCTCCTACATCCTCAACAACTTATTTCTTCTTATTTCTATATCTGCTCTGACTGGTTATCTGTTGCTGCCTGCTTGCAGGACAAATCATATTGATCTGAGCTGCTATTATTTCGCAATTATTAACTTTTTTAAAAATGAGTCCAACTTTACAAACTGGAGGTCGGCTTGTAATTGGATTTTGAGAGTGATGCTCTTGTACGTGATTGTGTGCGTTGGCGAATTAGGAGTTGTGACAGTTCACATCTGTCTCTCTCCCTCTATCTCTGCCTCACACACACTCACAAACACACACACACACACACACACACACACACACACACACACACACACACACACACACACACACACTCCCTCTGTGTTCTCTATGTGTCCACGAACACAGGGGGCTATACTCGTGTGTTTGTGCAGGAACAGTGTGTGTGTGTGTGTGTGTGTGTGTGTGTGTGTGTGTGTGTGTGTGTGTGTGTGTGTGTATACGGAGGCAAGAGATGTATTTTTTTTTTTTTTTTTTTTTAAGTGTATATCCAGGGCACATTGTCTGGACAGGGAAAATGAGAATGGATGGGATTGTAATTACTGAATGGAGATATCCACACAGTGTGAAATTAGAAAAGGCTGGGCGAAAACCTCCCACGGGCACAGCCAGTAAAGAGAGAGTAGTTGTCATGGTGATAGGTGAATTCAAACAGGGCTTTACAAACCTTCGGGGAAAGAGGTGCGAGTGTGTGTGAGGGAGTTTTTTTTCCCGTGTGTGTGTGTGTGTGTGTGTGTGTGTGTGTGTGTGTGTGTGTGTGTGTGTGTGTGTGTGTGTGTTTGGGATGGTGTGTTTATGGATTCTTTTTGTGAACGAAGAGAGAAAAGTTGCTTCGACCTTGATGAAGATTTGCAGAATGTGTTGGGGTTTCAGTTTTTTTCTGCATTCAAGTGAGTTTTTCACCAGAAGTCAGCATCGAGGCGTTCGTCACTTGGGCAGCGTTTAAACCGGAGATGAAGGTCTACAAATTCCCCTTCTAGGTCCAAAACTCAGCTTTTGCAGTTGTAAAGTTTGAGAGGCTCCGTCAGCTCGGAGATGATCCTCTTGCGTTGTCTTCAGTTGTTACTGTGCATTCAGCAGTATTCACTTCGTTCACTTTTTAGCCCTCGGTTTCACTTCAAAGGTTTGCAGCCTGACAGGAGGGTCTGCAGACGCTACATGCAGATGAAACAAAAAAACTCCTGAGTGTGTTTTACAAAAAAGAATCCATACATCTGCATATTTATTTTCAGGTGATGAGGATGAGGATCATTTTAAAGGGTCATTCCACCCTTTTTTTTTGTTTTCTTTCTGTTTTGTAGTCTCAATTCGATGAAGCATGATTCTTCTAAAGGATAGGTGCCTATCTTTCTTTTGTCCAGCTGCAGAGCTCCTAGCTTCATTGTCTTTCCCTATTCCTGAGACCAAAACCAAGCGTCGTTTCCCTGGTGGGTTACAGTGCTGAAAGCCTCCAGTGCGAGTGACTGTTAGGATGAATAAACGCTGACATACTTTGTAAATGAATTCACTGTCTGCCTCAAAGACACTCACGGTTACTTTAAGGACACAACAGCACTGCCAAACGGAGCCTCAGTAACCGCTCTGGCTTCAGGGACACGTTCTGTTGCCAAAATACTGTTAAAAAGAAAAACTGTATTTTCAGTTCATCGTCCCATTCTTAAGGCATTTACATGTTTCTAACCTTGGGGGGCTGTTTCATATTCTGTAAGCAAATGGTGAGAACACCAGCTTACAGTTTGTTTTGCTTCACAACATAAATTCCTAGACATATTCTCTATTATTAATTTTTCTTTTTTTTTTTTCAAAAGGAGAATTACTTTTTTTTAAAAAAATTTTTTTTAGGGAAGACATCATTTATACCCTCAGAAAAACATTTTTGTTTTGAAAACTAGTTTGTGTACATATCCAAAATGAAACTTTGATTTCTGACTTTACTATAATATCACATGCAAAAAACAAACAAAAAAAATGCTTTGTTTGATGCAGCTCCTAAAATGTACATTTTCATATGTCTTGAAGTTTTTAAATTCTCTTTTAATCTCCTTTATTTGACGGCTCGTGATTCATTTTGTTTGTAGTCAAACACGCTGCGGTAACTGTGTGTTGTTGGTTGACATTAAACATGAATGAATGCTGTTTGTGTTGATGACTGCAAACGAGGTCACTTCCTTTGAAGTGTGAGTTAGTGTTTGAACCTGTTACTCTGCCTCTGTCACAGACCTTTTAAGCTGTTTATTCTGTTATTATTCAGACACTGTGGTTCCTTATCAAAGGAGATCTATAAATAACACAATGCTCATGAAAACGGTCGGTTTCCACTTATAGAGTAACTTGGAAAAGGAAGATTTTGCACTGATATGATTCATAATTTGCTTCTAAATGGGCAACAAATGAAGTTCACTTTTTTCATACAGGCTTCTGTGAAAAGTCACAAACTACTTTTTACAGTGTTAGCAAGCAAACTATAAAACATGTTTTTTTAGCAAGTACCTGTAAAACAACCAAATTCAATTAGTTAGGTTTGTCTAACTAAAACAAATGAAAATAGAAAGTTAAAGCCCAAAATGTACTTGTTTTACTTTTCTTTGTTTAGATAAAAGTCAGCACTCAAGCAGAGTCGATTCTCAAATAATATCCAGAGCTGTGGTGTGTTTAGATGAATGCAGTCAGGCAAATAACTTAACGCCTGATCGCTGAAGGCTCCAACTAAACTCTAGGAATCACAGTAAGGCCTTCACACCGAGAGCAAAGTGCCCTGTTGGGATAACGGGGCACGATGAGGTCGTCCCCCGTTACTCTTATCATGAGATATGACGGAGCGTGGTCATTTAGGGCTTTGTATGTCAGGAGAAGAATTTTATATTCTACTCTTAAGCCAATGAAGAGAAGCTTATATTTGAGAAATATGATCTTTTTGGCTAAATCCTGTCAGCGCTCTCGCTGCAGCATTTCAGGTCAACTGGAGGCTTTTTCACAGAGTGACTGGGACGTTCTGATAATAAGCAATTACAGTAGTCCCGCCTGGAAATAACAAATGCATGGGCTAGTTTATCAGACCCGCTCTGAGACAGGATGTTTCTGACTTTGACAATAATGTGCATGTAAAAGGAGGCAGTCTTACCGACTTGCTTTATGTGTGATTTGAAGGCCGTCCTGATCTAAAACGACTCCAAAGTCCCTCAATTTCATCTACAGTAACTCTATGCTTAGATAAGTGGATCAAATTGAATAATTTCCGTTTTTTGTTTGAATTTAGAAGTAGAATAATGGCTGATGATTGCTGTTCTTTCATGCTGCAATAAAAGCATCACTGGGAGGGAAACTGTTTGAGCCTTCTGCAGACAAATACAAGTATTTTTAACAGTTCACACAAAGGTTTGTACAACAATAAAAGGATGAAATATTCTTAAACATAAAGGCGTGGCTCGAACAAAAGCATGCTCTTGTTTGCAGACTTTCTTAATGACAGATTTCACCTCTGTCGACAGAGACATCGTGTGGCACGATTAAGACAGAGATAGACTTGGTTCACTGGCGAGCTAGCATTCGGCGTATGCGGCCGGGACGGCATCTCAGGGAGAGGGGGTGGGGGGGGGGGGGTTCCAGCGTGGGATGCACTGAAAACATTGGCGGCGAGCCACCTACTTCACCCTGCCGTGACCGCATTACGTAACCAGAGGCAAGGAGACGAGGAGGAGTAGATTCCTCTGTCAGAGTTCAAAGTGCGCCGTGAAAAGATAATGGCCTCCTTTTATCAGTGGGCCATAGTAATGAGCTTGTTCATCACCTGAGGGGAGGGGAGCGGGGGGATGGGAGGAGGGGAGGAGGAGGAGGGTTAGTCCGAGGGGGAGGAAGGCTGAGGAATGCCCATCCATCAGGCGCCATACTCGGAGTCTGGCCAGAGCCCAAGCCCCCTCAAACCTCCAGACCTCTTCATCACTGTCTGTACATGTATGGGTTGGAAAAACCATCCAGCGTCCGCAGTGCTGCATATGCAGGGACAAGAATGCTTTGGTGGGATTGCATTCAAACCAATATCGCTTGTCTTCTTCCAAATCTAGATCCAACTGTAGTCTGCCTTCAGAAATATAAAATGCTAATATCGTTATATATTTTGTCACAAGTTAAAAAAGGAAAAAAACATGACGTAAAACTCGTCACTCTTCAACCCCAACATGATGAAGACCAATTAGATTTAGTTTACTTAAACTTAATGCGACCGTAACCAGACCTCAGCCGTGAGGCTGCTACATCAGGTTTCTGGTGCAGATATGGGAACTATATTATAGGACTGACGGTCCACATTCTGTTAAAGCCTGGTCAATATCCCCTTTCCTGATGTCATCTCTGCGATTCATGATGGACACGGAGGTCAAAAGGCCAAACAGGTGCACGTCTCTTGCAGTGGAATTCAGTTTGATGCTCTTCCTGCAGGAGTGGAAGATATCAGGGCGGAAAGTGGAAATGAAAAAGTCATTCACGCTTTAAAAAGTTACCAAATAAATAAATGAAATAATATATATATTTTTTTATAAAAGTAACATTTTCCTGTAAATCACGTGGCTCTAAGCGCGCAGTAGGTTCCATTTTTGTCCACTACAGGAAAACATGCTACTTTCACGCCTAGACAGCGCAAAGCGTGGCTATCTCACGTTTTTGCCGTAGTGGACCGGCGTGTCTATTTCACGTTTTATCCTGATACCGGATTGCAAATAATGTATATTATAATTTAAAAAAATAACAATCAGGAGCAAACGTTAACCAAGACTCTCATGAATCGAAACCTCATTTTTCAATGTCCGAAAAAAATATATTTTTTATTCAAAAGCGTAAATTGGAGAACGTGTATAAATCAGCTGGACTCGCTTTCGGCTTTTTTGTGTCCGAATATGAATGAAAACCAGCCGGAAGGTTTCCAGGTGACGAGGACTTGACGGACGACCTTCCCCATCTGGGGTCGCCGACCTCCACTTTCCTTCAGGTTTAACAAGCAACCACCCCCCCCACCCCCCACAGCCCCACAGGACATATGAGCTCTGAGGAGGGGGAGATGTGTGTGTGTGTGTGTGTGTGTGTGTATGTGTGTGTGAGTGTGTGTGTGTGTGTGTGTGTGTGTGTGAGTGTGTGTGTGTGTGTGTGTGTGTGTGTGTGTGTGTGTGTGTGTGTGTGTGTGTGTGAGTGTGTGAAACCTTGCTCTGGGGAAGATGTCGTTCTCCCGGTCGACCTTGAATGTTCTCATTCACTTCGCTGATAGCTGTGAATGTGAATACATTCTGTGAATTTGCTGAAGCTTCAACCGGGGCAGATGTTCAAACAGAGCAAAGCATTAACTCAGCTCAGGCTTGGGGAGAAGGGGGTGGGGGGTGGGGTTGAAAACCCACCCGGGGCCGACCCGTGTAAACTATATAGTACTTACAAACCAGGGGCTGTAAGATGCTACAGAAAAACGGGTCTATCAAATAAAGACATTCGAACGACTGCTTGTCAAATGCATGAAAAACAGCAGGTCAAAATTTGAAGTATTTAAGTGAACAAATTTATCATTTCTGACCTGAATTGAACAATTGAAGAAACTTCAAATGATAATGTCAAAACTTCTGAGATAAATCCCTGAATTTAGACGCACCAGCGTGGTTGCAGTAGAAACGTTTTGCAGCAGTAGAAACTGGAGTAACAGGTTGTTGTGGCGAGTTACGTGAGTTCAAATTTATATTCTTCAAACACGAACAAATTTGATTTTTTTTTTTCATTCCTGAGTATTTTCACACATAATAACCAAAACATTTGTAAGTATTTTTGGTGATGGGGTTGCATTGAGGGGGGAGTTGGATTCACGACAGCATCATTATTAAAATCCTGCCGGTGGCCCAGCTGTCGTTCAGGAAGAAGCTCTCCGAGTCTCAGATGCAGGACGGCAGCTGTGTCGCAGCGTAGAGATGCTCTTACATTCCTTAAATTCATACCCTCATATTAATACTGCTACGTTTTATTGCTCAGGTTAATGATTTTGTTTTGCTGCCTGGTGCATATGTGTAATGCAGGAGATCAGTTAATGGACAGTCTCACCAGGTTTAATAGTTGTATTTAAATTTCAGACTGAGATATGTGGACATACTTGAGTTTTTCTCTGTTTAACAACGACATCGTCTGGGGAGTGACGTCGCTATTGGTTGTGTTATTATTTATTCCCGCTCAAACCTTCACAACGCTTTTGAATGAACGATCTCATCTGGCCAGTTATCTTTATTATCTCGCTGCGACCACATTAAGTTGGTTCTTTACAAAAAAGATTAGTATTTGAAATGACTATGTAGACGCCTATGTTGAAGGAATATCTTGACAAAGCATCCCATCACAGCAGCTCTGGTGTAACTAAGTGGAAATGGGTGAAAAACTCACTTAAAATTGCCATAGAGTGTTTCTTATTCAAGTTCTCAGCGGGGGGCTAAATTGACCAAACCTGTCTTTAATTGTGGACACAGTGGGATGTCTGATACCTCCGGAGAAAGAAAAATAAGGGCAGTTTGAGTCTGTCACAGTCATGCTTTTTTAATTAAGACTAATTTCTACATTTTGCCCACAAGACAATTGACAGTGACAAGATTGTGGCCAAATCCCCGGTACATGGAAGCTGTACAAGAAAATATCTACAAATATATTAATACGTCCCGGTTTCTATGTCGGAAAATCAGACTGATTCTTTTTTTTAATTTTTTTTTTTTTTTATCTCCCTCATTCTGATTTCTTTTCTTGTTCATTTTATGATATTACAATTTTATGTTCTGGTGATTTGAATTAAAATACTAATAAATATATCTTTTTAAAGACAGACAGAAAGGAAGAAAAACAAACCCCTCTTGAGAGCGCTTCAATTATTTGGGGGCTTTGGGGCATGCAGCGTGGCAGGCTCGGCGGAGCAGCGTTAAGGCTGAGGCACTTTGTGCTTGCAATCGGAGATGAAGAGGCTATTTGTCTGTGTAGTGTGCTCAGCTCTTATCAGGGATTTGTTTGTGCCACAACTTCATTTGCATAAATTTCTTGGAGAGTAAGATGAAAACACTGAGCTGTTGGCTGGAGCAGGAGGAACAGATTGTCCTCACAATGCACATTCCTCCGACCAGCTCGCGTCGTTGTTCTAATGTTGAACTTAGGATAAAGCTTTTCATCTCAGCTTCCTGATCACTAATAAATCTGCAAGAATAAACACCTTTTTTTTTTTTTTATCAGATTATTGCATGGTGTAAGTATTCCAGCTAGCTACTGTAGGGAGTTCTGAATCCTGAGATGACTGTATTTCTGAAGAAAGATGTTCATCTTGTTTGTGACAGCTTCGACCATCATTTCTATCAGTCATGTTAACTCAGGAAAGTAATTACTGAGATCCGGGAACACGGTGACATCGTCACAGTGAAACCTGAAACAAAACAGGGCAGCAGTGACGGCTGTAAATGAGTCAACGCCGGGGTTTTTTCTGGAGTATCTGAGCCATCCATCCATTGGCACAGGAAGAAGATGCAAACCCCACACAGAAAGGCCCAAACTTATCTGAACCATTTTATCTACATTTAAAAAGAGAACTGAGCATCTACTGCTGAATCCTCCTGTGTGTTCATGCACGTCTACAATAAGTATACTAGGTGCCAGCTGGTTTGCTAAAAACCTGTCGAATCATCTGTTGATCTTTGCTACCTGTTGGACTTCAATTCAACATGTTGCTCAGCAGTTCGGAGATACGTCTGCACGTCTCTGACTCGACCTTCACGGATCTACAAAGCCCGATGTGTCCCGCAGAGCTCCATTGTTTTCTCCATAAAGCGCCGGGTGACGTGTTACTTCATTAGCATGAAGACGCACTGTAGTTTAATTTGACTCACTTCCACACACACACCCGTCGAGCTGCCGCAATTACTCGCTGAGCACAAAATGTGTGTTATCCTGCCGCTGAAAATAGTGCCCAACAAAGATTTACTCCTGTATGAGTAACACTTTCTAAAAACTACCCAGCGGGACAGAAATACTAAATAACACCACACAGGGATTTTTATTCCAAACCAAAACAAACAACACTCAATTTTAAATGAACTGGAATAATAATGTAATGTAGTTTTCTCAAAAAACACTCAAACCATGTGGCTTTAAGTCCCTGAATCCCTGCTGGTACGGTCCGGACGCTGACCTTTGACCTCTGTGGGGTTTTAAGTGGGGCAACAGAAGTAATTTCTCCTCTGGGAAACAAAGCGAATATCCCGCCAAACAAGCATTTTCCTGGTTGAGCGTCTCACGGGGGGGACGAGGAGAAAGAAAAAACAAAACCACATGTAGAACCAATAAAGTCTTTTTTATCCATTTTCCAATAAAAAATACATTCATACAGAAACTATTTTACAAAACAATTCCAAAATGAAAAAATCTTGTTATGCCATAAAACAAACAAAAATAGAGCCTCATATTTTCAATGTTTATCCAATAAAGATTCTCTAGCTAAAGATAGGGCATCTTCGCAGGTCTTTGAAAAGTTGAGAGAAAGAAATCACATGGCAAATAAAAAAAATTAAAATAATACTTAGCGGGCACCAGAATGCAAAATGATGACAATTCAAGTGTCCCGAACAATTCACGTCTGAAAAGTAGTTTTTTTTTGTTTGTTTGTTTGTTTTCTTTTTATTGTGAAAGATGATAGGCCACAGGTGTAGGCGCTATTGATGCTGTTTTAAAATGTACATTTGCTCGAACTGTTTTTGATTTTCTCAACAAAGAAAAAAGAATTAAAAAAAAAAATCAAAAACAGAAAATGTTACAAAAGAAAATGAAGGAGAATGGAGTGCATCTATTTTACAATAATTCTTCAGCCTTTTGTCTTTCATATTTAGAAACAACACGCTGCACTTTGATTTTGGTCCCACACCCTTTCAAAATAGAAGCTTCCTTACAAAATTCTCTTATAGTTTACACAATGTAACATTATCTTTGCATTTTGGACATTTCTCAGTGTAAAAAGAAACATTGCTGACTTAGATTTTTCTTTTCAACAGGTTCACCTGCACAGGTGTTGAGTCGTAACAAGGCTAACCTGCGATGTTCACTACTGAGGTGACAGACATCACGTTAGAGATGAATGAATGAAGTTCTTCCTCAACATTTATCCAGTAGAAACACTCTGGCTCCTGAATTTATTAAAAACATCCAATTATGACCTGAAGGGAATTAAGGGAAAAAAATAAAAGAGAGATCAGAGAACTTTATCAGCTCACAGAGGGGTGTGTTGCGGTCATGTAACGGAAGTTAAAACATGCATGTAGTGAAGTTGCAGCACCGCGACGCCGAACTGGTCCGACTGGTTTTGGTACCGTTTGGTCAGATCACGGGTTGTTTAAACGAGGACTGAGTAAAGATACTGACTCGCCTCGAGGGCGACACTTACCGAAACAAACGACATCACATGATTGAGAATGCTGTCGTTACTTTAAAGGAGTCCTCCTTTTTTATCTTTTGAGCTTTTGACACATGAACTGATATAATTGGGCCCCCGATGTCAAATCTTGTTCTTTTGCAGTCAATCTTAATTTGTCTCAACCTCGGCGGTTGACCGCGCAACATTTGAATGAGAACACGTTTCCAAGACTCTGTACCTTTGACGGCAGGTTACAGTTCATCTGAAGTGCATCCAACACCATCTTATACTACATAGTAGTAAACCTCTATAAAGGTGAATCGCTTTTTTCAAGTGCTCCACAATTCTGTGTCAGATCTGGGTCATTTTTGGAGAGAATATGATTTTTAATTCTGATATATTCATGATCTATTCAACAAAGAATGCACAGAAATGTAAAAATGGCAGTCATTATGAAGCTGATATACAATTTTTTTTTTTCTTTTTAATGTTTAAGAGTTTAGAGGAGTGTGTCGCGAGAGAAAGGGGCAAAAGGTGCAACAGTATGGATCCGAGCCTTTATAAAGCTATTCAATAACGCACTACTGCATTCGCAATGGCCGTTTGGTGTGTGTGTGTGTGTGTGTGTGTGTGTGTGTGTGTGTGTGTGTGTGTGTGTGTGTGTGAGAAAGAGAGTGATCTATTCAACAGGACAAGGCCACTTACATAAGGCATCAGTTAGGTCAACAGTGCATTTACAGATAGAACAAAAGAGAAAAAAGCAAAAGTGAAGAAAAGGAAACACAAATCCCGCGATCAAGACAGTTGCTAAGCAATAGTGGTATCCCCAACTTATCAAGAAAATAAAAAATAAAGTAAAATGACTGCCTTATGTGTTTTATACAATGCTATGATACTGAGTAATTATGAAGGTAGCTGCTCTTGAATGGAATTTTGTTGTCCTATAAGCAAACAGGTGAGCAACACATCCCCAGATCCCATGCAACGTCTGTTATAATGGCAATAACTGTTTTGTGTACAATTGTTGTATTTTTTTTTCTCTTTCTTTTAAAGATACAAAGCTTACACAATGGACAACAAAATGAGCTTTTATAGCGTGTATGTTTTTTTTGAGACAGGCTACATAATACATTGCACATTTAATAGCTGCACTAAAACAAAACAACCTCCCACGTTTGGACAGGGAGCTGTAGTTTCACCTCCAGGCAGATAGGGGGTGCTCTTAACCGAAACGGCTCCCCCCCTTCCCTCCCGTACTCCTCTCCATATAGCCCACAGAGTCAATCGACACAGACGGAACCTTTTTTTTTTTTTTTTTTTTTTTTTTGCTTGCATTCATTCTCAGTGAGACAACAGATAACATCCCACCCTCTTAAAAAAAAAGAAGAAGAAGAAGAAGAAGAAGACGAAGACCTCCCTCGTATATCGTCCATCATGTCATTCACTCGCCACCTCCACAATGCAAGCTCCATCCGCGCCATAAAGCCAGCACAGGCATCCAGTCACAGGCACTCACAGTCCCCATGCGCACAGGCAAACACACTGTCAACGGAGGAACCCCCCTACCACCCCCCCCCACCTCATCCCCCCCCCCCCCCCCCCCCGCCCCCCAGAGTCCCATAATCCTCCAGGAAAAAAGCATCGAACGCCATACAGAAGAGTCTCTTCCCATCTTCTCCGGCCCAGATTTTTCCCAATTTATTATTATTTTTTTTTTTTCTTTCTCTCTCTCTCCCCCCCCCCCCCTCCTCCTCCCGCTCCTCCGTTAAAAAAAAGCCTTTCAAGAGCAATCTCCACAGCGAGGTGTTGGAGGCACTAAGTACGGCGCAAATAATAGCCTGCGTTGCTTCACGTTCTTCCGACCGACTGGAACACGGCGGTGCCCCTTGTTAACGCTCCCGGGACACACCGGCCTCGCTGATCCCCCCGTCACAGGTCAGGACAATCAACACGAATCATCCCTCTGAGCTCTCCACACGGAGGCCATCTTAGATGTGCCTCTTCATGTGTAGCGCCAGGTGGTCGGAGCGGGAGAAACACCTGAGTGGAGAAAAAAAGATGTTTTTTAGACGTTATTGTTTCTTACATCAAAATACACTTTTACATTTGACTTTTTTTTTTCTTTTTCTTTGTAAAGCTGCCTCAGCGACTGATTGTTAGAAAAAAGAGGTAAACGGGGCGAATCTCTTGGTGCTCATATCCTTCAAAGACAGTTAGCTCCGATGCTAACACCTCACAGTAAACACGCGATAAATGGAAATTAAAGACTAAATCAGATTGTGTTTCATCTGCGTCGATGAACGCACCGGCGGCATCAACTTTGCATCCATTTTGATGTTTGTTTATTGGCCATCAGTAATTTCTGTTTGCTTTGACGAGGACGCAGACCTGAACTGTTCCTCCTTCTCTGTACGATATTCAGTCGTTGATGAAGGACCCAACTGATGCGTTGCTCCCCGTGCTTTTTCTCCAACAATCCCCCATTTCACCTGTCCCTCATGTCATTGCGCAACAACTCTTCTTTCCATCCAACCCAACTTGACCTCGACCCCAATCCATCACCCCATCCTGAACCCTCATTCATGCCTCCACCTACCACGTCATTTCTCTTTGTTGGTGAAGGAGGGAATGAGAATTATGTTTGAAAGGTGAATTACTCTGGATGTCATTCAAAGGAGGCGAGCGATCAAACAAACTGCTAAATTACAGCAGTTCGTTCGAGAAACTTTTTTATTTTTTGGTGTCTTGGGATGGTGACGCGAACATTTCTGGAGACTCTGTGAAACTCTCACCTGTCGCAGTGACTGCATTTAAATGGCTTCGCTCCGGTGTGCTTCCTGAAGTGTCTGGTGAGTTCGTCGCTTCGTGCAAAGCGCCACTCGCAGCCCTCCCACGAACACCTGTAAGGCTTCTCGCCTTCAAAAAACAAAACACAGACAACATTCATTGGAAAAATGTCGGCAGAGGTACGCGTTCAGTATTTCTAAAATCACATTTTTAAAACGCCACCTCTCCCGATATTTACAGAAGGAGTAGGTTTTATACTTCTGATTTGTGGGATATGATCCTGTGCAGGTGCTAAGCAGATTAGGCTGACTGCCGTAAGTTGAAGAGAAAAACAACCCCTTTGCCTCGTTGGTCTCAGGAGCTGTGGTATGCAGCTCGCTGTAAGGAGCTGCTGGAGGAGAGGGCTTATGTAACGGGGAGGAAAGCTGCATGAAAAAACCACTAGTGACTGTTCCTAATGGTCCTGGAGGCCATTAAAAAGCATGCGGCTAACATGGTCGGAGAGGGATGCTAGGAATGCGACTTTCTCTGCTAATGGGCGGCACAGCTGTAAACAAGCCTGGCAGAGGTCAAAGGTGACAAGGGGAAACTGCTCACACTTTTAACCCCCCCCCCCCCCTTACAAAACACTGCAAATGTCAGATTCCCATAATTTCTCCTCTCCCTCTTTTTCTTTTCGAAGTGAATCTGAACGGGTGAGTTTCTGAGTGTTTTCCCACGGAGAAATCTGAGAACTGTTGATTTGTTTTCAGGATCCACATCCTCTGGGTGCAGCTCGGCCACATAAGAACACCCCCCCCCCCCCCCTGCATGAAGTCACGTTCCTCTGTGAATTAGGTCACAGTTGAGGGCATTCCTCATGACAAACTATTTGAAGTATGCGGGAGAATTAAAGCGAGAAATCAGCGCCTGAATTCATTTTCAGAGGTTTCACCGCCAGGCGTGTTTACCTGTATGCGTGCGCTGGTGTGCTTTGAGATGCGAGCTCTTGGTGTACACCTTCCTGCATCCGTTGAAGTGACACCTGTGCACCCGCCTCCTCCCGTCGGGCGACGCCTCCCCGCTGGTCAGCCCCGACCTCTCCAGGGTCCTCTCCGTCCCCCCAGTCCTTATTTTCCCAGGCGAGTGCAGCACAGTCTGTATCCCGCTCCACACCTGGGCTACCGAGCCCTCCTTGCCGAGCTCGGGCGAGGATGGCGGCGTGCTGATGATGGCGGAGCTCAGGTCTTCGCCGCTGTCGCCCAGAATGTCAGTCAAAGAGCCGGAGGAGAAGTCGAGGGTCGGGGAGAGCTCCTCGGAGCTGTCTGAGGCCTCGCTGCTGGCGTCCGAGTTGAAGCCGCCGGCGTCCAGGTGCTGGCTGTCCTGATTGTCTTCCTCCTCCTTGATGTGGGGGATCTTTGGGTCCGACTCTTTCGACTTGTCCCCGCAGGCGAGCATCAGCTTGCTCCACAGATCCTCCTGGTTCTCAAACTTGAGGTCCGTGGCCGAGACGTAGGGCTCGCTCTGGAGGTATCTCTCCAGCTCCAGGCACGTCTGTGTGGAAGGGAACACGAGATAGCAGTGAGTTCACGGAGCCTGAGCCCTGAAACCGAACGCGTCTCATCAACACCTGAAAGTCCCTAAAAGCCACCAAAAAGCCATTTGTTTTTACAGAAAGCACAAACTCTGGCGTTCTCCTGCATGCTCTGGGTTTATTCTTAGAAGCAGCAGCAGGAGGGAAGAAATGCTGTGACACTGTAACACCGCCGGCCCTGCTTCCTCTCTGTCTGCAGGAACGAGGCAAGACACAATGTCCTATGCAGAGGATGGTGAAGTGCGTCGTGAGCGGCCGTATCAGGGAAGATTACAAGCACCACGTTTCCTTCTGAGAGCATGCGAGAACAAGATGCTCTTACCGCATGCACGGTTGTGCGTCTGCCTTGCGTGTGTGTGTGACTGTGTGTAGGTGTGTGTAGAGGTCGGTCATGAAATTTACATATGCTACAGGGACCCCCCCATCCCCACCCCCCCACCCACCCCTACGGGTTAGGGAAGTGCTTGTAGATCTTTTAAATCTATCAATTATTCAACATAATGTGGATTTAATAATGCATTTGGAGGCATCGCTAGAAATAACATAGCACACCAGGGACCGAGAGGAGGGAGGTCTGGTTCACGGGGGTCCATAAAAAGCCTGGCATGAATACTGCACGAGCCGCTGTGGATTGTGGGGCCTATTTTTCGGTGAAAAGGAAGTGAGAGAGCACTTCCTTAACCCTCTGCAGTCAGCGAGCGCAGGGCCAGACACGAAAGGCCGCGACCAGAGCCTGTGCAGTTTCCTCAATCATGCACGTTCCAATGTGCAACCACATGTTATTATAATAAAAGTGAATGAGTCAGTCATACACCACAAGCCTGGAGGCACTCGATGGATCTGAGGCGTCACGAGATACGTTTCTGACTCTTCTGAAACCTATTCTTTGAATGAAGTTTGGCTTTGTTCCTCTAGGTTTAAAAAAAAAGAAAAGAAATGTACTAAAATTAAAGAGTGGGATATCCTGTCTCTGGAGGAACTGATCACAACACAGAACTTAAAAAAAAAAGTGTGCACTCCATGTAAGCTTGAAACACCTTTAAAATTAGACCTTTTTTTTTTTTTTTTTAAATATTATTGCAATATCAAAATGTCTGTAAAGAATGATCAGATGTCAATAAACCATACAGTAGATGCACTTTACCATAGGAGAAGAAGAGGTAACTATAAACAGCCTTTCTAGTTTAAAGTGGGAACATTGTGGGAACGTCTAGTAATGTGGGACTGAGAGAGAGAGAGAGAGAGAGAGAGAGAGAGAGAGAGAGAGAGAATGCATTCAGTTGAAATGTTTCTCGTCAGCAGAGCTGGATGAATCCCAGGCGAGCTTTAAATGCCTGGGAGGGCAACTTGGAACCGAGCCCGAAAAGATCTGATGGACGGAGAGAGAGACGGACAGAAGAAGAGTGGAGCGCGTGGAACAATTCATTTCATTTCCCAGCCCGAACAAAACGCGACTTTTACGCCCTCCTAGTATAAAACTCCACTGTTCTGTCATCCAGGGGGCCGCCGGGTCGAGCCAGACTGGAACAGAAATCAGCCTCTCTCTCATTCTCTCTCTGACAGTCTGTCACTCTCATGTGTGTGTGTGTGCGTGTGTGTGTGTGTGTGTGTGCGTGTGTGTGCGTGTGTGTGACAGAGGGCGAGCGACAGACAGAGAGATAGAGAGAGAGAGAGGGGGTAGTGAGAGAGGAGAGCGAACGCGCAAAGACGCACGGATCACCATTCAGTCGCTGAATCTGCAACACAGCGTGTTTTTTCATTTAATGTACCTCTGACAAGCAGCAAGTACGAGCCGAAATCATCTACAGAAACATGTGCATCCGCAAACCACCACAGAACAGCTACAGGCATGTTTTAACATACGGAAACACAAGAATTAGACGAAATATTACAGTGGTTTTGTAAAGTCCATTAACATATAAGAATAACAAGAGATCCGCATGCTATGAGAGCAAATGTAAATGTTATGCAAAAATCGTCGGGATCTGTCATTAATGAAACGTCCATCACTTCCTCTACAAACGCAGGCAATCCGAGTTTAAACAGGGAAACTGATATTAACTGTTGCTCCGCATTAAACGTGGACAACTTTGACATTTGGACCTTCCACACGCAGCTGTCACTGAAAAAAAAACAACAAGTTCCCCGAAATTACGCACATTCCTCGCACTCCTGTCAAACAATCACACGCGAGCTGCGGGACCGTCTGACAAGCTGCGCAATCAGATGGAGGGAACAAGTCGTTACCTGCTGCCAGTACTCTTCCAGAGACGGTAAAGCAGAAAAGTATCCGGTGTCGTGCACAATCTGGAGCTCCTGGAAGATGCTACACATGGGGATGACATCCATTTCACTCCTGAGATTCAGCCACAAGTACACGCGAATTCAAGCTTGGAGAAGAAACGAAGCCTGTAGTCTGCAGAGAGAAGTCTCGGCTGTGTTTTGCATGTATAATACAGTCTTGGAGTCGTGCACTTCCAGCGGAGGGTCTGAGCGTGTGACGCACCGAGAGCGCACAACACTGAACTCTCCAAAAGTCCGTCAGCGCACTGTAAACTTCCCCCCCGATTCAAAATTACAGACAAACCCACCCCCATGTGATTACATTACGTTTCGGCACGTCTACCAATGGGCTCTCAGGAGCGCACCACCCGCCTACCAGACCACCTCTGGCCAATGGCGAAGCCGGAGCACACTCATCCTGTCTGCTGTGGTTGGTGCACGGCTCGCAGCGTCTCCGGCTCCCATTGGGCCAAATCCGGGCTATTTTTAGAGCGCTATATAACTCGGACTTCTCTCTTACCACAACGAGGAAGTTGAGTTTTGTACTGAATCAAATGTGAGCTGAGCTCCAGCTTCTCCGGAGCGGCGACAGAAGAAGCGCACGTCTCTAAAATAGACACATTTGAACTGCCTTTATTTCATCTCACACACACACACACACACACACACACACACGCTGCTGACTTCTCTTCTCGTGGCGACTTGAAGCTGTGAATGTGAGGAGTGGATCTCTGGAAGAAACACTCAGATTGGTCTCCTGTCTGTGGAGCGCAAAAACCGTGCCAGCAATATTCCGGGCGTCTTGCAGAACTCAGGGGGATCATCAAAAGTCTGATCAATTTCTGTGGTCTACGAAACAAATCTGATGGAGCTCTCCTCTTCATGGCTGTCCAGAGATCCATGAGGAGGGTTATGAGTCTCCCTGTGACAGTGTAGACAATTTAATAAGCTATTAAGTTATAATAGAGTTGCCATAAAGATGATTATTCACAAAAAACGCTGTGGAGGTTATTGTAGTGGCAGCAGCTGGAGGCACACAGTGCACTTCTGCTGGTGATAATGTGCATTTATGTGTTTTGATCTCAATCACCTGTGGCTCTCTCTTGGAAGGCTCCTCTCTCTTCTCATGAAGCCACATTACAGATTTACTTGTTTTTTTCGAAAGAGGAAAACGTAAAATAAATAAATAAAAGTGTGGGCCACCCATGGTGCACACTGATGGTGAGTTGCTAATAAAAGATGGCAATATAGGCTTCCTCTCACAGGTCTAAGATGACATGTTATAAATACACACTGGCACTCGTCCACAAATGTATTTTCCCCTTATTTCTTTCCTCCTTTGAATGTAAATGATCGTTGCTTCTCCACCCAACATCAAAGAAACATGAATATTAATCAGAGATAATAGACATGCATGTTCACATATGAAGAGATTTATGGCCTGGATGTGTGCGGTGCTTCATGCTTTATTATGTCTTTAGCATAAAAACTTCATTTCTACAAAAGTCTCATCGCTCTTTTTTTTTTTTTTTTTTTTTTTAAATACAGGTGATAGAAATGAAATATAAAATGAGGCTTTTATTTTGGTCAGTGAGGAGTTAAACTGCATACTTCCTCTCTGCAGATACAGTTAAGCTTTAATTAGTTAGAATTTATGCTCTCAGTTGTCAGCGGAGAATATTAAACCTCAGCGTCGTCAGTCACAACACTATGACTAATGCTGGGCTATTATTAAGCTCGCTAACATACCATAGATGTGAGTGAAACCATATAGCCAATTGCATAAGATGTGGGATAAAGTTGAAGTCAAGTGGAACAACGGGCGGCATTGACGAGTTAAAGGCAGGCGATGTGACAAACAACATATTTGGAACAGAGCTCCATTGTCTGACCCATCGGCCCGGTCGAGCGCCTCCAACAACCGAGTCTCTTTTGTTGAGATCTCAGCTGTGGGCACATTTGCAGCACTCAGCAGCATCACATTCTGTCATGAGTCGATGGGCTTCAGGGAGCGACAGCGGGTCTCTGCCACGACACACATCCGAAGTGGGGAAGCGTCACGCTTCCTGTAAAGATCAATGATTGATTGTCAACCTTATAACAAAGTACAAACTATATTCCATTATTCTTTTCATCTGCTACATGCAGTTAGAGTATTGACCCGCCTATAAATTGAAGTGTTAACTGATGATAAAAAAATACACCATCGTCTCTGTCTTCCATTTTAGCTCAACAACTTTGCATAGTAAAGATAACATTATATACTACATAGATAGACATCATGCACATTAGCACTTTTGCATATGTTCATTTTCTGAGGGATGACGCCATCCATCATGTCATGTGACAGTTAAGATGATAACCAATTACACTTTTACACTGTTGCATACTTCTCTGAAATCCCTGATCTATTTTTTTTATTTTATTTGGCACTAAATGATACAGACATGACTGGAAAAGTAAACTCGCGTAGATTCCTCATGTCAAACGCAAGATTAACTGAATGAAATGATTTGCCTTCGTTCTAGTCCAGACCACATGAATGCAGGATGACGTCAACAGTTTCAGTACAGCAGGCTTAATGCTAGCAATTCTAACACTTCAAACTGTAACCCACTTCTACGAATACATATCAATTTTAAGAGTACACTGTTTTAGAAGTTCTCGTTTTGCTTTACCGAAGCCTCACCCCTCCTCTTTTGTGTTTTATTTTATGCCACAACGAGCAGCTTCTCTTGTTCCTCTATTGGTTGGAACGGTTCGCAGATTTTATGTGCACATCGACTTTCAGTATTCAAAACACAACTAATGTTAGCTTTGTTTAAAATCAGAGACCCGATCTGTCGGATGTTGGTTTTTATTTCTTCTTCTTATTTATTAGCGAAACAAACATCCATTTTTATGTAATGACGTAAACGGCAATATGTCCCATGTCAGCCTCTGATCTGAAACTCGTGTCCGTGTGTTTCTGCAGCACACTCACCAGCTTTTATTTTTAAAGTGACACTTTTGTTCTCTCACTCCAAAAAGAAAAAGAAAAAACCCTCCCATGAAAGTATGCATCTATCATCTCTGCAACACGTACCACAGAGTCAGATTCCTGCGCAGTTCGTGTTCATCGCGGTGGACGCTGATGCAAAGATAACATGAGTCACACCAACCAGTTGCCACGTAGCAGTGACTGATGTTGGTGGCGATGCACGTGAGATGCTCATCTGTGACAGGACAAAGTCATAGCAACCAAATATTGAGCATAAGCAGCATGCAGATAATCAGCACAGCTGTGCGCCGGTCAGGTGTTGTTTGCGTGTATTTGCACGTGTCACATGAACTGCATGTACGCTGCATCTGTGACGGCTTTGTCTGTTTTGAGAACGTGGTCGTTTTACTGCTCGGTTAAATGACACAAATGGTGCAGAAACATATAATTAACAACATATCAGAGCAGCAAAACAACACATACAGAACCAGCGTGACGGACGGTATGCATCATGCATATTGTTTGTTGCTGCACATAATCTTATACGTACATATTTACATATTCGATAGGTCTTCTTTTAGATTCTGTGCACATATCATATAAATAGATGCTAAAACATTATATCTTTGAACAGCGACCAAAGCAGTCACTTTAATATTTACACCACAGCTTAAGAACTGCACAAGCAGCCGGCGCATGACCAACGTAGGCCACACAGTCAAGTCTTTTCTTAAAGTCTCAACACTGACAAACAATGACACGAGTCAAGCAGAGAAAACAAGCCACTGCTGTTTCGCAACCAGTGCACACAGTTAAAATCCTGCATTTGGAAACCATGCCAGCAAATGGTCACTCACTTTTAATTAGCTGTCCTAAAATTCTATGCACAGCAGATAACGGCCACTTCTTAATTTGCAAACAGCGTCTGGTGCCTGATTAGAAATCCGCGGCTGCAATTAGGCTAAAAAGTTTTGTTGTTGCCATCAGGAAAGAAAAAGTCAGATAGCATAATAACAAATGACAATGATTTAGAAGCCGTGTGTGTTGTTGTGTCTGCGTTTTTGATTGATCGTCTCGCAAATGTATGCCATTTGGTGGGATTACAAATTGAATGCGTGAGGGAGTTGATTTTTGCTAACATATTCAGTGTGTGGAACCCCAACCGCCTGTTACTTGAGGCTAATCAAAATGCAAAGATATTCAGAGTGAAGGAAAGTACAGTATGTAAAAAGCATGGAGCAGGCACAACGAGCAAAAGCCTGTGGAGCGACTCTGCAGCAAAAACAAGTAGAGTTCATTTAATTGCTTCATTACATCACATGGCTTTGTGATCTTGGGGTTTTTGATGCACTGAAGATTAATCAGAATCATAAGACCTCAGTCATTAAAGTGGAGTGGATTCCTGTTTAGAAGAGAAAACATGACGGGGATGTTGCTTTAAATCTCCAAGAAACCAAACGCGCTCTTCCCCCGTTCAACACCTGCCCTCAAGAAGGCTACTGGGCAAGGTTTTCAGTTCCCAGCAGTCCAACAGCATGACGTCGTTACACTGGATGACCTGAGTGGATGTGAAGCTGAGGGCTGCAAATGAGTAAGCACACTCACTTTTTGCTGGGTGAGTATCAAAAAAGATAATGTTTACATGCAGGGTTTGAACTTTTTCAAAACAAGAACCAAAAGTTTTTTGACCTGAACGATCAACACAAATATTGTTTGTCTCTGATGGGATCGTTTTTTGCCACAAAAATAATGATTCAAGTTTGGGGAAGTTAAGATCAGGGTTTGGATTTAAATAGGTAATCCATGTTGTCATGGCTACAATGATAATTAAACAGACTGTCTATTTTGAACAGGGAACAAACAGTGGTCCTTCGTCATCACAGTTACAATAATAAACCTGCAGTCAAGATAAAGAAACACCAACTATAGTTTGAAACTGAAAACGCAACTGTTTCCGAGAAGGCGATTTTCATCAACCCGTTCATCCACCCCGACATCCTCCCTATGTTGACTTTTTTGTTTTATACCGACACCACTTCACTTCCTCTTTTGCTCCTGTCATAAATACGATGGCCACTAGAGGTCACTGTCACAATGGAACATAACTATGGCTTGTAATAAGCCGCTTGCGCCAAAACAAAAGCGTTCAGTAATATTTTACTCTTATGTTTTGTGTTTCTGCTTAAGTGACTGTCACAGCCAGCAGAAAGTGTACATTAAAACATTTACTTTTGCTATTTGGGACTGCGCTGCCCTTTGCAGTAACTTTAGCTAGGCATGGTAAATCTTTTTTCAATTTAATTCAGTTTTATTTATATAGCAGCAACTCACAACATCATCATCATCTCAGGGGACTTAGCATAGTAAAGTTTTTTACAACAATATGGGAACCAAACAATTCAGCGACAAATAATATTACATTAGCGTTACATGGGCGACAGCTGGAAGGAAAAACCTTCTTTTAACAGGAAGAAAAACCTCCAACAGAGCCTGTCTCAGAGATGGGCAGCCATCTGCCTCGATGGTTGGGGTGAGGGGAGAGCAGAGACAGAAAAGAACAGCATAGAGACACATTGCAATCAATAAATACAGTACAATAAACATTAGGTAGGTTGGTGGGGGCCAGTAACCAATTACTATGAATAAGTCAATAGACAACCACATTAAATTATCAATGTTAAACATCAATAAAATATCAATGTATTAATAGCATACCCTGATACTGATGTACAGCACGTCTTTCTAGTGTCAGTTTTGTCAACATCTAAGATGGGACTGCAGTCTACATCATGACATACAGTGCATCCGGAAAGTATTCACAGCGCTTCACTTTTTCCACATTTTGTTATATTACAGCCTTATTGCAAAATGGATTAAATTCATTTTTTCCCTCAAAATTCTACACACAATACCCCATAATGACAAGGTGAAATACATTTTTTTGACATTTTTGCAAATCTATTAAAAATCAAAAATGAAAAAAATCACGTGCATAAGTATTCACAGCCTTTGCCATTACACTCAAAATTGAGCTCAGGTGCATCCCGTTTCCACTGATCATCCTTGAGATGTTTCTACAACTTGATTGGAGTCCACCTGGTAAATTCAGTTGATTGGACATGATTTGGAAAGACACACACCGTCTATATAAGGTCCCACAGTGGACATGTCAGAGCACAAACCAAGCCATGAAGTCCAAAGAATCATCTGTAGACCTCAGACAGGACTGTATTGAGGCACAGATCTGGGGAAGGGTACAGAAACATTTCTGCAGCATTGAAGGTCCCAATGAGCACAGTGACCTCCATCATCTGTAAATGGAAGAAGTTTGAACCACCAGGACTCTTCCTAGAGTCGGCCGCCCGGCCAAACTGAGCGATCGGGGGAGAAGGGCCTCAGTCAGGGAGGTGACCAAGAACCCGACGGTCACTCTGACAGAGCTCCAGTGTTGCTCTGTGAAGAGAGGAGAACCTTCCAGAAGGACAACCATCTCTGCAGCACTCCACCAAGCAGGCCTGTATGGTAGAGTGGCCAGATGGAAGCCACTCCTCAGTAAAAGGCACATAACAGCCCACCTGGAGTTTACCAAAAGGCACCTGAAGGACTGTCAGACCATGAGAAACTAAATTCTCTGGTCTGATGAAACAAAGATTGAACTCTTTGGCCTGAATGCCAAGCGTCATGTTTGGAGGAAACCAGGCACCGCTCAGCACCTGACCAACACCATCTCCACGGTGAAGCATGGTGGTGGCAGCATCATGCTGTGGGGATGTTTTTCAGCAGCAGGAACTGGGAGACTAGTCAGGATGGAGGGAAAGATGAATGCAGCAATGTACAGAGACCTCCTTGATGAAAACCTTCTCCAGAGCGCTCTGGACCTCAGACTGGGGCGAAGGTTCATCTTCCAACAGGACAACGACCCGAAGCACACAGCCAAGATAACAAAGGAGTGGCTTCGGGACAACTCTGTGAATGTCTTTGAGAGGCCCAGGCAGAGCCCAGACTTGAACCCGATTGAACATCTCTGGAGAGATCTGAAAATGTCTGTGCACCGACGCTCCTCATCCAACCTGATGGAGCTTGAGAGGTCCTGCAAAGAAGAACGGGAGAAACTGCCCAAGAATAGGTGCCAAGCTTGTAGCATCATACTCAAAAAGACTTGAGGCTGTAATTTCTGCCAAAGGTGCTTCAACAAAGTATTGAGCAAAGGCTGTGAATACTTATGTACGTGTTATATTTTCCTTCTTTATTTTTAATAGATTTGCAAACATTTTAAACAAACTATTTTCACTTTGTCATTATGGGATATTGCGTGTAGAATTTTGAGGAAAAAAATGAATTTAATCCATTTTGGAATAAGGCTCAAAATGTGTAAAAAGTGAAGCACTGTGAATACTTTCCGGATGCACTGTACATACATGTTTCTGACCAATGAGAGGGGTGATACGAAATTTTTAAGGGAAAATCTAAATTACAAAAAATGTTTCCACACTTCAAATCAATAAAGACGTAAAAATGTGCATCCACCCCTCAAAAATAGACAATTTTATATAATATTTTATATAATATAATATAATGACACAGAATAAAAGGGATTTTCATTTGCAATAGGAATCATAAAAAATATTCTCTAGGAAACAAATCATGATGCCCAGTGAAAGGTTTATTTTATAGCCAACACTTAAAAGGGTAATAGAAATTATATGTTGGCTCTTGCACGTATCATAATGACACAGAATGAGCAATTTAATTATCAAAACTCTGACCAAGTGAAACATCCAGTTAGTTCACAGACACAAGAGCTCTATAGGAGTTACCCAGAATTCCACTTGAGAGACATGTACACAAACAAAGGTCAATACCGGCGTGTTTCCCACATCTATCAGCTGTACATTAGATGAGTCACGACTCTGCTCCATCCCATCAGAGGACCACGTCATCTGCTCATCTCAGAGATTGTAGGTCGGGTTCAGATGACCCGGCTACAGTTTGTTAACCATTTGCTGGAACGTTGCATTCTGGGTTTGAGCATCCCAGGGGAGCACTAAAACCGCAATCTAACAGTAAAAGACGGATGAATGTACAGAGAAAGGTGAGTGCCTGTGTGTGAAGCTCGGCATGTATGAAAAGCTTTTAAGTGACGTAAAGTGCAGTGCTGGCAAGCGTCGTTGCTGGTGACATCATTTCTTTAAAAAAAAAAAAAAAATAGGGACAAGAGAGCCCCGAACTCTTTTCCCAGCCGTCAGGAAAATAGCTGTGTGGAGTCCCGGAGCATTTGAAAACAAATTAGTGCAGTTGATGCCGATCTGAAAGAGTGTTTTGTCCGGTGCATTTATACACTCTGCCTGCGACAAGCTTGGGAAAAACAGAAGTGGTGTAGCAACTGTATTGATGTGCTAATTACAGTGTGACGTCATTTGGCAACATCGTATGACTTTTTGAGCAGCCAACAGCTACTTTTGACAAAGGATGAGCCACATGTACCTCCCCGGCAGTCATGATGTATCGGTGGGCACAAAAAAAAAAAAAAAAAGTGTCCTGCAGTCCTCGTAATGGTAACCTCAGAACTGTAAATATAGACCAAGTTGTCCAATGGTACCTTGGTGGTAACATGCAAAGCGACATCAGCTCAACCCCAAGGAAACACAAGACAAAGGTGCAGCTGAGCAGCAGGTGAACCATTATGAAGAATATGATCGGTAACTGTTTGTGCATGTGTTTGGTTGATATTATATTGCAAAATGTTTTTTGTTTTTTTTCTGCAGCTACTTCCTCATCGTCATATTGATGCTTTTTTAATGAATGACGCACTTAATGATTGAAGAATTTGTTGCCACAGTACTTCAAGGCATTAAAACAAAATTTGACTTTGACAAAACAATACACCTTTTGTTTCAGGTTGTGCCGTGCCAAAGGCAAAGCCACACATTGTGACACAACACAGCAAAAACATGCCTCTATTGGATTTGACACAGACAGCCAACACATTACGCTATGCGAGGCAGAGCTTTGAGCCTTCGACAAATCTACTGGAAACATGTCTTTGACCAACATCTTTAAGATGATCAAGAAACTTTGAAACCACACAAAGTGATGTTAAATGTGTAGAGCAACAGAGTTACCCATTGTTTGTTGAACTGTGGATGGACCAACTGCTCGCTGCTTTGCTCTCAAAATCGCTTGGCGCAGCTGTGGTAGACTGATGATCTGCTAGCTTTACCTGCAGAGTTTGAACTGCACCTGAGTTTTGGGTATTTTTTGTTAAGGACTTAAGGATAATTGAACTAACTATTTTTGTTTATTTAGAGACTGTATATCTGCCCCCAAACTTCCTGTAAATCTCTAAGTACTCATCACTTGTGTGCTTAGTTATACTATACTCAATATGGCGACAAAATAATGTGGATTTAAAACCTGTTTCACTCTTGTTGTTATAAAGAAGATGATGCAGCAGATGATCGTATGGTGCTATACTACAGGTATATACAGTTTGCAATCATGCATGCTTTTTTTCTGTGAAAGGATGTGTTCACCCGTGCGTTCGCATGAATGCACGTATTCCTGTCTCCCTGTGTGCGAGTGTACACCTGTAATCAAAGAGCCATTTACAGAAATAACCGACAGCAGCCGGAGTGAATCACACTCAGGAGGATCCAGTAACAGCTGACTGTGAGTCATCTCCGTCTCATGACCGCTTGCTCCATGGAAACAGAAGCCCCCACTTTACCTTGACCAATACACCGTGAAGTGTGTCAATCTGCTGAATTCCTCTGGTTGGGTCAGTGGGGGAAAAACATCCACATGTTGAACACTGTACTCCTGTTGAAGATATAATAGAGCAGCAGGGTGAACAAATGGGAGAGAGACCGGCCGAGAGCCATAGGGTCACAAGTTTGATCCCTTTAAAAAGCCGCAGACTGCTGAACATAACTGTGATTTGACATATTTTTAGTTTGAGGTTGTTTTTTAGGGTTTTCATGTGGTTGTATTACTTTCTTTTATACGGAGCCAGCTGCTTAAATGAAGTGAACTTGAATAATTCAGCATCTCTGCACAAGCAGAACCATTCATTCCACACGATCAGCTAAATTTATGAGATGTAAAAAATTTTTTTTTTTTAAATTAAAATGTAAAAGATAAAGTATTGATTTCAAGTTTAGGGGAGCAGCTGTTATCATCAGTGTGCGCTGAGGTCAGTTGTTTTAGCTTTTGCTTTACACTCTGGAGATTTATCACCTCTGTTGAATCGTAACAGGAGAGAGATAAATTGAATGCTGATCCTCGGCAGAATAAGAAAGCAGCTTCGCACCGAACTGAGATATATGTGAGATATGAGTCGAGGTATTCGCGCCTCGGTGCGTGATTGATGGCGCAAAATGAATACAACAACTTAACAATCATTATTGAGAGGTATAACTGCAGTTCTTGGTTGGAATAGAGATCGCTTCTTGAACGATACGTCCATATGTTCCTCATACTGGCAGTTGTACACTATTTTATCACTACATATTTGCAGTCTGTTGACAGTTTAGGACCTTTTCTCCTCATTATCACACGCCATCAAAAGCACTCTATTGTCCTTCCACTTGTTTCCCACATCCTATTAAAAACAGCGGACGGCCGTAATAACACCACTTAAGTGCATGTCGCGCTGTAATGAAGCCACATTTACACAGCGCAGTGCTACAGTTTTTCATTTTGCTACCTCATCTCTATTATCAGCCCGGCACTCAGAGAGCGGCTTGAATTAATGAGTCGAATCATCAGAATCTCAACCTGACAAAGCAGGAAAAAAAAGAGAGAGATGAGGGCAGGTGTGAAAATGACTCAAATGCACCTTGGGAATTTGTGGCGGATTCATATGAATGAGAGCTGCTCATGCCGCCAATGTAAAACATACTATTTGTAGATAATGGCTTGTATTGTGCTGCACCGAAGGAATCATGCTGCAAATACTTCAAAAAACTTGAGCGTACTTTAGTTTTGAGAGCAGAATTAAATTACTATAAATACTATCAATGAGTGTGCAAAAAAAAAATGCACACATGATTAAGCACCTGCTAATAATCACAGTTTTTTTCATTCATATTTAACAGCAGCTGCGAGATGCAAAAAAAACTAAATATGGAAATGGGTCGGGTGGCGCGCCACACCAAGCTAAAAATGATTTGTAGGTCACAAAAACTTGCACGTATGGTCCAAGTAGCGCACACATCCTGTTGCTCATGAGAGGAAGGAAGCCGCAGTGTTCCTGCAGAGGACACAGATGAATTATATAGAAATAACAGGTAGTGGAAACAAACATTTAACAGTGCAGCTAAGGATATGGAGACACTGGATAGAGTGGAAAGACACTTAAACGTCTCCAAACATGTCCGTCGTGTCCCAGTTTCAACTTATATTTGTTTGTTACTCTTCTTTTATCGTTCTGTTTACTAATGCTTCTTCTAAGTGCTAAAATAATGGAAAATGTCACCTGTGAATGATGTTCGGGTGAGATATTGACAGAACAGACAAATTGAATAAGACAGCTGTAATCAGCCGCTCACGTGTTTTTGTATGCATCCTCTGCAGCCACTTTCCCTTCCAGCCGATTCGATTTCTTAAAGAAGAGTTGTCATCTTTACACCTTTATCGGTCGTCACATTGTCTGCAGAAACGATGCATTCAGGCCGCTGGTTTATTTAACCCTTTGAACCCCGGGCTATTTTCAGGGCAATTTCACCACCATTGCTTTTAAGCTCATATCTTTGTCATAACCCATTCATGCTATATCTTGGTTTTTCCAGGACATTTTGGGCTATCCAGATCTTTCATCATTTAACAATAAAAAAATTTTTTATATGATTCTTTATATAAGAGATATCTTTTTACAGTTGTGTAGAGAAGATTGTCCATAATCTGGAAATATCTAAACCATGTTTGTGGGACACTGAATGAGTCAGCAATTTGAAAAAATATGTGCTTAAATATGTGTTTCTTTCATTGGGTTTTACAGGTAAGGACATTTGGCTATTGTGCCTTTTTTTTTTTTTTAACTCATTCATTCATGCTGGGCAGCCACATTACAGCGCTTCACTCAAACAGGATCCACCTCATCGTCCACATTCAAGTCCAAGTCCAGCATGCTTGAGGAGCGTACATCATGGGAGATTTTTTTGCCCTCGTTCTCCCACTCAGCCGAGCCCCAGCAGCTGTGAATGTGATGATGGGAGTGACCGAGCCCGGAGGACCCTGCGCGACCCATCCCCGTCCGGATCCCCCACCGTGGCTGCCATCCCATAATGCAAACAAACAGGAACGTGACCCCTTCCTTTCCACTGTAGCCCAGACTTGGAATCCGGGCCTCCACCTTCTTTCCTTCCCGCTCACCGAGGGGAATCCTCCACCCGTTCAGCAGCAGTCCACATCCTGCCTGAAGGAAAAGAGAGAAGAGGGAACTAACAGGGAGTTTCTCTGTATCATCTGCCTTATTAACAGGATGTCCCGTCCTTTACTGTAAAGTGTCCCTGCTGAGGGAATCAGGCCCCGAACAGTTTGGTCTCCAATGTGGTCAAAGAAGAACGACGTGGAATCCCCCAACAATGTGCAAAGACTGGAGAGCTGCCTAATAGCACTGGCTAAAAAAATTAAAATAAATCCTATTTGCGCCTGTCGTGGTCATGCATATTCAAATGACATTATAATCTCATAATAGCTATTTGCAGTGGAAGTCTCCCAAATCATTTACACTTTGAAACAGAAACTCCCCCAGTGTGCTGCTTTTAGTTTGTTTTTTTGAAAGATGCTGGTATTGCAGAGCGTGATGATGCCAGTTCTTAAAGTTGAAGCAATTTGCGCTTGTGGTTTGTGAGGAAGGAGACTAATAGCTGACAGAGTGCTCCCTCTGAGAGCTTGTTTGCACCACAGTTTGATTGATTCACTCCTTTTTTGGAGGGTTAAATCACAAAAACACTCCTGCAGGCTTAGCAGAAAGGAAATAAAAAGGACAGAATGTAAAAAGATAAAATTGCAAATTGCCGCCAGAGTTTAATCTTCAGGTCGGTTGAGATGGTGGATTCATGTTTTTTTTTACACTCTGATCAGTGATTTGTTTTTAAATGTGTGTCTTCTTTCAGTTTAAAATATAACACGGAGTATCTGCTGCTTCTCAGAAAGCTCTGTTCCGTCCTTATGCAGGTCCGGTCAGAGACCTTGTATTTTAAAAGACATTGCTTAAAAGGGAGTTATGCAAGGTTGCCTTTTGCTGACCGAGTTTCTCTTAAAAGCTTAAGAAAAAAAAAAAAAAAAATCATCCCGCTGGTAAAAGTGAGAACTTTCAAAGACCTGAAAATATCATCCTTCATCAGCCATGCTGTGGGAGATTATTCTCTTACTTCTTGCCCCGTTGTCAACGTTTAATATAAAAGAAATACACAGGTCACGAAGCTGTCAGAGAGACCGTCGAAGGAAGTGCCACTCGATGAGGTCATACAGTTTAATGTGAACAGAAATTACAGGACGATTTTTGCATGGCCGTCCGTTTCAATCCGGGGAAAACCCCCTACGGTTTAAAAACGCATGCTTTCCAAGTCAAGGATCTGCGGCGCTCTTCTGGTCACATGTTGCGACTGTTATGAATCACTTCACTCCAAACAGTGAATGAGAGAACTCTGTGGGAATACCAGAACTGTATTTACACAAGCTGCGGGTTATAATGTCGGGGTAATCTTGGGCGTTTGTGAGTCACTCTGTCCGTTTAAAAACATGGAGTTGCTGCAACCAGGCGACCATGTCGGTTTGTCCTGTGTGACTCACAGCAAAAAGTCTGAGTACATCTCATGTCTGGAGGAAAGCATTGTGGCATTCCAAAGTAATGGACCCTATTGGGCTCTGTCTGTCTCTGTGTGTGTGTGTGTGTGTGTGTGTGTGTGTGTGTGTGTGTCTCAGTATGTGGGCTGGTATGTCAATTCACTTACATGTGGGAGCATTTTGTGTGTGTGTGTGTGTGTGTGTGTGTGTGTATATATAAATAAATATATTATATATAAATGTATGTATATATCTGTGTGTGAATGTTTGATCTCTTACAAGAATGGTAACCATTTGTGTTTGTTTGTGCCACCCTGGCTCACACTGACAATGAACACTGTGATCATGGGCTTGTGTGTAGTGTGTGTAGTGTGTGTAGTATGTGTGGCCGGTGTGTACTGGGGCAACCAGTGTGGCAGCAGGGCACTCCCCAGAGCCGCCCAGTCCAACAAACAGGCTCTGCCGTGTCGCAGCTGCTGTACAACGGTATACAGCCGTGACCCTGCTGAACCCAGGCTTCACTACACACACAGAGAAAATGTCCAGGAGATGTAACACGCTCACAATGTTTGGATCAAGTTTTAAATTGTAAGGGAGCTTTTGAGGAAAGCAGTCGGACATTTAATACAAAGAAAGCTGACCTGCGTAACCCACTCAAACTAATGTGATCAGACAGATTCAATAAATGTGCATCCTCTTTATGTTGATTTATGTAAAGATTACAAGTTGAGGCCTTCAATGTAATCAGTGCTATTAAAAACAACAAGCTATTATTGGGTTTATTGAAGCCACAATGAATTCTGAGAATTTTGTCCAGCTCCAGACAATAACAAGGAGACCTCAAAGATACAAACTGATTCAAGCCAAACCAATTCATTTAACCAAAATTAAACTGTAGTAAATATGTACCTGCTGGCCAATGTAATAACAGAAAAGTGTAAAGAAAACCTAATAAATCCCCAAACCAAAAGCCCAACTAGTCAGCAGGAGAGAGTAAAAGCAGATTGAGACATGCAGCCCTCTTTAATACCAACCCGAGGAATGGATTCAGGTGTGGCTCGTCATGCGGACACACCTCCGCCAGCGGGCCAATCACGTTCTCCGTCTGAAACACTAAACCCCCTCAAGGAGTTGATTGACATCACCTGTGTGTGTTTGAGTTCACGAGGTGGCCAAAAAATGAAAAGGCAAAATATAATAAACGCCGTTGTGACATCACACGCTGAAAAAGAAAGAACGAATGTGTATATTATAGATGTTGAATGTTTTTACATTTGATCAAAATATCAAAACTTAGAAAAGGCGTTAACATAAGTAAATCCAGTAAGTTTGACTTAAAATACAAAAACAAGTTTACAATAAATAACAACAGCAGCAAGTAGCAAAGCGCTGTCACTTACAGATAAACTACTTAGTGGATTTCTTCTCTACACCGTGCATCCTTGATTTGTTTACAGTGTGTGTGTGTGTGTGTGTGTGTGTGCGTGTGTGTGTGTGTGGAGAGGAGGTCGGGGTGGGGTGGGGTGGGGGGGGTGACCATGTTTTACATACATAGCGAGTTCACGATGAAATATGGGAAAGCACCTCAGTACAGTCTGCAGATATGCTGCATTCAAGACACAAGTTTTGAAAAACCGTGCGACTGTCAAAGCACATCGGTTGGTCTTGGTTCTTTATGTATTCACAAATTTGTCCAATAAATCAGATTCTGATAGGATGCAAAGTTGTTGCCATGACAGCAGACGGCGATGCTTCGAGCGTGGATGTGGCTGCGAAGGCGCAGCAGATCCTAAAAGGCGGATGCTGCACACATGTTCGACCGGACACACGATCAGCACAGTTTCAACATTGAATGTCTCACGTTCAGCTTCTCACCACATGCGTAATGTGGTCACGGTCGGTCCCTCTGCTCCGGAGTAGCGGCATCACAAATGGGATGGATGTGAGGTCACAGTGGCCTTGACCTTTGACCCAATAAATCTATTCAGTTTTTCCTGTCGGACACAAGCGAGCGTTTGTGACAAACCTGAAGACGACCTGTCGAGGTGTTCACAAGAACGGTACAGATGGACAACCTGAGAACACGACGCCTTCGGCCGTCCTCACAGAGGCCTGAAAAAAAGGCTGAAATATGAGGAACAACTGACAGACTACAGGCAGGTCCGACCAAAATCAGAAATTCTTTTTATCCGGGCTAGATTTTCAGAGATGAAGCCAAGCTGTTCAGACCGCCAGCTGCTTATTACCACAACATTATTAGGCATGCACATGAATTAGTTGAAGGTAAAATGGCTGAGTCTCTGAGGGGTTTCAATCCGTTGCTTTCTAACGAGAATTAAACATTTATGGCGCCTTAAACGCACATTAATCAGCATCAATAAGTGTTAATTAGTATCGAGTAACATTTACCTTGTTAATCACCCCAAAGCTGTGCGCCCACGGCGGAAAATTCATTTTCTGACTCCTGTGGTCGCGTCATGTGGCGTTACCCACAATGCAGCGTGACAACGGTGCCAAAGGCTTACCGGGGCAGTCTGTCACTTCGTCCCAGTTCTGTGTCTCGTCCGCACCGAAGCCTCAACTCATGTTGACTCTCACACATTCAGAGGCGTCAAACGCCCAAGATGACAGGCTTCAACACCTGCCGAGCAACTCTCACTTTTCACCTTCTTTTAAATTTGGAGGACGAAACCTATTTTTTTTTTTTTATTCAACCTCTTGTTCCCTGTAAAAGTCAGAAACCCACATAAATAAATAAGAAAAAGCAGAAATCAGAATCACTTGGAGTGCAGAATTAAATAACAGAGGTGCAGTTGGGTCCAAGCATGAATAAATCTCAGCTAAAAACAAAGTGAAAGCAGCTTCGCCTCCGGTTCCTTCATAATCACTTCAATAGTCTCGGAGACCAACGTTCGACAGCATTAAATCATTTTACAGAGAACACACGCTTTAATAAAAAAAAAGAAGTGTGCGAGCCGCATGTGGCGGATGGATGGTGCCAGGCCGGATCGGCACAGGACGGAGCGACACCGGTGGCGGGCTAATGACACGCGTCTCAAGCTGTTCTCACACCTGCCATAGATCTGCCTCGTTCGCATGACATTAACATTGAGGAGAGGGACCATCTCAAACACACACGAGTGCACACACAAAGCCAGTCATGCACGCAGACAGAGAAGAGGCGCACACACACACACACACACACACACACACACACACACACACACACACACACACACACACTCTCTCTCTCTCACATCCACAGACTCTTGATCGCTCTCACACACAAACAAACAAATAGGGTCATTATCCTTGAGAGCCCAATTAGGCAGTAAATGAGAGAGCTGACTTGTTGGTGAAGGAGAGCAACGCTCGCATGACTGGATGACATGATCTGGCAAAGACTGTGAAGGTTCAAGGTAACATTTAAACGCTCCGCTCTTGTTTTGAGGTGATCGCACAACGATTTCCTGAAACGTTGATTTATTAAATCATCACAGACTGACTGTACGTTTGTAAAAAGTCAGCATAAAGGTTTCTCTCGTGACTGAAAACATCTAATTTACATCTGAATTTATGGACGTTTATTAATACAAAAACATAAAAGAAACCATATCCTGCAAACAGGAAGAAGACATTTTTCTAAACTCAAAGGGAACTTCACTTATTTTGAATTCCACCCTGCAACTTTCCGTCCTTCAGGAATGAGCAGCTTGATGTTTTGTGAATGAGGTTTTTCATCATTTAGTCGTCTCAAAACCCGACTTTCTATCTGAAATCTGTGGAGACAACCAAATAATAATAAATCAACAACAACAACAACAACCTTTACTTGAATAGGACTTTTCATGCAGGACTTTTACTTGTAACGGAGTATTTTTGCACAACTCCATTCGTGCTTTTACTTCAGTGGAGGATCTGAATATTTGAGGCGCCGTATAAGTACCCAAAATGAGTTCAATCGCGAATGAACGGGGGCCAAACAGCTTTAAATCTGAGCTCTCAGACCTTCAGGAGAACCTTTTTACGTTTCACCTGAACGTACAATTTCTGAGCGAAGACACGGTGTTCCTGCTCGCTGCGGTGTGCTGGCCCGTCCCGGTGTCCTCAGGCAGTACATACAGAGAGCACTGAGGTGTTTTACTGCAGTTTATAGGAGATGGGTGAGCCGGGATCCATCATACATCTGCTGCTCTCCCGCTTGAGCGCCGTTTAATCTGTTCCAAGAGAAAATCTCTGTCGTCGTAGTAGCGAGGCAAGCCAAGCCAAATTTTGGCAGAGCTTCCTGAGGACAAAGTTACATAACACTCCCTCTTTCTTCCTCTCTGTTCCTTTTCAGTCTGTTTTTCTCTCCCTCTGGTTTTTGGCCATTTTTTTTTCAGCGTGGTACTTTCTTGTGAGACATTAGAAAGTCTGTGTTCTTTTTCTCTCTCTTTTCCTTTCTCCTTCTGGTTTTTTTTGTTTTTTTTTGGGGGGGGGGGGGTGCTCGTCTTACTCAAGTTGTCTGCGTATTCAATCATGCTGGACTCTGAAGACTAAACAGAGAGGCTGTAACACACACACACACACACACACACACACACACACACACACACACACACACACACACACACACACACACACTTCCTCCAGAGTCTTACTCCAGCATAATGTCTCGAGCCTGAGCTCCAATGCCAACCAGGCAGTTACTCAATGTTTTGCAGAACACAAACACAGCGTTACATAACAGGAGGCGACTCACTCATTCAGTCCCTCACTCGTACCACATGTATTTTTAATTTGCTCCCCCTACTTCTTCTTATAGGTGTGTGTGTGTCCTCATGTGTTCCCACTGCCTCCCAAACACAAGCTGGCTTACCTAACTCTAATGATCGAGTACTGCAGAATGGTACTTTTGCAGAAAAGGAACAAAAGACATACAAAAAACAAAACAAAAAAAAAACAAGCTGCAAACTTAATTATTGTCCTGTTGTTGTTAATGAAACGCTTGAAATCTTCTTCTGCATTATTTCATATAGAGTCCCATATTCTTGAAGTACCAGGTCCACTAAAGGTTGCAGGATCACCAAATTGGAAATTACCATGTCAGTTTTCTCCATGAAAACCAAATAAATGTGAATTTCAAAACCACTTTATTATCAAAATAATATCATAGTCATTTGTACCCAAACAACTGCTCTGTGGGTGCAGCAATCCAATATTTACCTCATTATCTCTTATGTTTTCAGAAGCCGAGGGAGCAAGCTTGAGTTTTATGAGTGTGAAGGTATAAAAGGTACTGAGGTAAATATGGGATATCTGCGCCATAGTTTGCAAATATCTATAGTGTATAATTTATTTTGTTTCGAGCTCTAAAAAGTAATTTGGGAGAAAACCTGCATCCTAACTGACAAGTAGGTGGACAGACACTGAATTCTCATTTTGGGGTAAACTAGTCCTTCAGATAGCAGAAGTGATAGGTAGGTAGGTAGGTAGGTAGGTATTTACTTTATTAATCCCCGAGGGGAAATTTTTTCGCTACAGCAGCATACATACAGAAGCAATAAGACAATAATAGAAACAATAGAATAAAATAATAATAGAATAGAATAGAATAATAGAATAATAGAAAAGCAATAAAATAAAATAGCAGTAAATAGCAGTAAAAAATATAAATATAAAATATAAAATGCAATAAAATGATGATGAAAGAAGAAGGATTTGAACTCCACATGAGCCACCCATGATGAATGTATGCAGTTGTTGAGCTGCATGGTGCTTAGGGGGGAAAAAAACTCCACCAAATTTGGAAACCGATGAAAAAATAAACATTATTATACAGTTTCTATCTGCGGTTTTCATCATCCATCAACTGCAAAATGGAGCATGCAATTATAGTTTCCACTTCTTTTTTTTTTGGTTTACAGTAAGTGGGGGAGTTTGGTAAATAACCTCCTATTTAGTGACCTGATCTGTCAGCAGCACACTGAAAGTTAAACAGCGAGATAATGCAGTCCTTTTAAAAGTAGATTTTCTGTTATTTTCACTTTTGCTGACAATGCTGTCCTTTCTGTAGCTAATTATTATGATTTATAGGAAACAATTCCTGTGTTTTCTGAATTGTTTGCTTTAAGACTTTTATCAGGAAGAATATGTAAAGTGTTCCTTCAGCTTGTCTTATTAGTTTTAGAGTAAATTAGGAGAATTTAAAAAAAATTTCAGTTGTTGAGACAAGTTGCTACGATTCTTCAAATGATTTACTCTCTCAAATTTATGTGGACAGAAATAGGAACTATAGGCTGTATATATATAGAGATGGATGACTCATCACCACTTCCTCCCATGTTACAAAACTGAAGCCAAAATATTGTGAAAATGGGCAGTTCCACTTTCGGGACCTTATTTGCAACCAAGAGGCAACCTATATTGTTTTGTTTTTTTAACCGTTGCTATGGAGTCTCAATGTTGGCATCACCATCTTGTTTTTTTGGAGCCAGAAGTGACCATATTTGGACAAGCTGGGAAGGAGCTTAACATTTACTGAGTTTGTATTTCATGAGAGAAGTTGAAAGGGAGTCTATTGAAGCCAAACCCTAGTGGTCTTCAGTGGTATTGCAGTTTCATGCTTAGTTTTTCAGACCCGGAAGCTACGTCCACTTTTGTACGCAGTCGATGGTAACTCCTCGACGACTTTATTCAGAGCAGCTGTCAATCATGACGGCAGACACCCATCATAGCATTAGATAATTAATAATTGTGAGAAGTACTTTAAATTGGCAGAAATTGCACAATAACCTGCTTTTGGCTCATGTCGCATCTGTAAAAATTGTACTGTAACGTGGTCATTATTGGACTGTTGAAGCGACCGAACATCACCGAGCGTTGAGTAGTTTGCTGATTATTTAACCGACTAAAAAGACGTACAGACAATCACACATGCTCGAAACGGGTCGAGGTAACACTAGATGCTTTGTATACGGCTTATGAATAATTGGACTGTCATTTTCTGATCCTGTCATGCACGCAGACACAAAATTACACACACAGTCACAACCTCTCACGATGAGAAAAAAAAAAGAAAGTATTATTGGCACGAGAGGCTCATTCCTCCATCGCCAAAGCAAACACAAAAGAAAAACTCCCCGCCTTCCTCACCCAACAATACGCAGCGTCTAAATGTCATCGCCGAGGCAGGCCAGGCCTTTATTTGGATTGATGTGTGACGACGTCCCCACTGTGATACACCATCCGTTGGTGAGGGGCCAGGGGGCTCGCGTGGACGGTCGCCCGCTGTGAGGTCCATCTGTGTGGGAGATGCTGCAGCGTTTGGCCCCTTCGCCTGCGGAGGAGATGGATCTCTTACAGGTGCCTCTGCCAGCACGGAGCAATTAGGAATCACATGCACACGTACACGCACATGCACACGCACACGCAATCACACTGAGGCATGCATAGAAACAAGAGCGTACATCAACACACAGCGAGGGTGTTGTTGCTTGTGAAAAATGTACATGTGTTTATCATTTTCTTTTCTTCTGAATGGGTGGTGTTTCTTCGCCTCATGAATCAGAGGCATTTGTAGAATCTCTTTATCTCGTTTTTTTGTTTTGTTTTTCTTTGAGCAAAATTGAACATTTTCACAATAGCTTGACTTTACAGAAATGAGTCCGCAGGGCACCAATCATCTCATTATGATTAATTTCATCTCATTATGTGAATGCAGTTCATGTAACACAGAGGGTTGGGGGGGTTAATTAATAATTACACAAAGTGCACCCCATTCAATAAAACTGAAACTCTATATAGCTAATAAGCACACATACAGAGACAGAACCACACTGGAGATATCTAAGATTTTCAGACCTCAGAAATTCAACAGATATCGCAAATTTTTGACATTCTGCTGATAAATCACTGAAAGTCAATATGTTCAGATGTGCAGCTTTGGTGTTAATGTTGAGTGTATTTTTAGGTCATTGCTTCACAGCCCTTTCAGCTAATTGTAATCCCTTCAAACAAAGGAATATCTTGTGATTTGTATCGGTTACGCAGGTCTACGAATTATGGCGAAGTCCATAGGAATGTATGAACTGACAACATGTAACATAAAAGAGGCGAATCATAATGACAGGAAATTAGTTTTTAGTGAAAATCTTCAAAAATGTAATATTTTTTCATCAGGAGACCAAAAATAGAGCTAAAAGACAGTAAATATTAGACTCATATGTCAAGTAGCCAGACATATGACTCCAAATAAATTATTTTATTTGCTCTACAACTGCTGATTGGGTAAATAACTGTTTGCTAGCAGTTACTCAACTTGTTCCCACCAGAAAAATCCATTTGTAGACCATTTTAGTTTAGCATATCATATTTTGACCTGATGGTAACAGTAGATGAAAAAGTCAGAGGGTTTCCAAAGTGATTATAATTTAACCAGAGGGAGGGGTGTGCATGTGTGAACCAAAAGGTCACGACAATCCATCCAGTGGTTGTTCAGGCATTTCACTCAATGCTAACCTTATGGCGGCGCTCCAGGTAAACCCAGAGGACATACGCAGTCATTATAACTCATTCTTTGATTTTCTGTCCAATGAGACTGAAAATGTGAAACATACTTTGTTGAACTAAGGATTTAATCCGACAGTCGAAGCCGTCATTGATGAGGAGGAGATTGTCTGAACTGGGAAGGTGTTTCCAAATTTGCACGTTTCAGAGTCTGAAGCTGTGGTTTTGTGATGAGGTCACTCAGCTGTGTCACCACTTGCCCCGAACATGGTTTCACCGTACTGTTGAAGTAATTTCCTGCAATGCTTTTAATTCCCTACTCTTCCTCTGAGCTTGGAAACACTTGGCTAGAGTTTGCCCACAGTTGTGGTAAACAAAATTTATATCAAGATCTGAGAGGCCTTATTGGGTTTTAAGAATTAATATCACTGTCTAAGAACTCATAGACAGGTTCTTAGAGTACAAATGTGAGTCAAACATCTGTCTAGACCTGTCAGTTAACGTCACAATGATGGCAGAGAGTTGAATGATAAGAGTAAATATGTCGAGCATGCGGTAATTATATGGTAAAGAGATACTGCAGCCCTGCTGAAGCACCAGAAACTAAAGCCTCTGCTAAGCCTGGGTGGAGTTTCCCTGTAGTAAAAGTAAATACTGTTCTCATGAGGAGGAAAAAACACCTGTGATTTGAAAGGTGACAGCCGTGTGTTCGGCGATCGGAGCAAATAAACACGGCCTTTCTACGGGGAGGCAAACCGTGACGATTCTCAGCGATGATTCACTCCTGCACGGTTACCTAACATCCACTGTCGGTTGCTTAATCTCATGCCAGGTTTTGTGACAGGAAGTCAAAGTCATCGCATTGTAAAATGAGCGTGAGCCAGGGAATAGTTTATCACGGTGAGCCGGTTAGAAGGTTGGTTTTGCTGCAGACTCTAACGCTGACTTTTCCGTGGCTATAACTGTATATAAGACACTTTATTGTCATTTTAAGTACACAACGCATTTAAGTTTACTGACTCTCAGACGAGCAACAATGAACAGAACAAAAACTAATCTAATAGGATGTCTTCTATCTTGCAGGAATCCCCTTGTTTCACTCAATATGTTGTTTTAGTTTTGTTATAATAAGAATAGTAAAAATATAATATAATAAGAAAGAGATGCAATGTTCAGATTCACAGAAAACATGAGCAAAGAGTTTATGTTGAAGCACAACTGTCAGCCCACTTCTTCAGCTGCCTGCAGAGGCATCACCTCAGCCCGAGGCTACTTGATAGCTCATCATTATGACTGACAAGTTTTAGGTCAGAAAGCTGATCTGCATCAGTCACTCAGAGAAACGCTGCAAAATGCTGCGAGGTAAACGAAGGGAAATCCACTAAGGAAAGTATCCTCACACTTGTTCTGCTTTGATATAAATTCCACGGTACGTTTATTATATAATTGTGAGATGTGAAAACAACACAAACAGCAGAGACAGACTGTATCGATGACGTAAATCCTGAGACAAATGGCGGAGCTGCTCCGCAGACAGTGAATAATGGAATAACAGTTTGACAGCACCCAGCGTGATTTTAATGGGATAGCAGCACATTCACAGCTGTGAGCTCCACCTTCAAATACAACTCATTTGCATTAATATCTGACAAAAGCCTTCATGAGCTCTTGTCGCCGGTAATTCAGTCTGAATGGAACAATTCACCTGCTTGCATATTCAGTTTGACTCCACGTTTGCAGTAAACTCAGTGTAAAATGTGTTTTAAGGTAGACTTTCCCTTCAATTTTACGAGGCCAGGCTCTTTTTCAAAAGAAGAATTTAAGCAGTGGTAATTACTGCTGATTATGTTAACCGCCCTGTTTTTACAAAATGCAAACAAGACATGGCATTCTGGTAAATCCCTGGATTTTCCTGTGACAAACAAGACAGTGAGAATTTTTCAGAGAGCAGAAATCCGTCTGATGGTAATCACACTGTACTGTAGTGTATTGTAAATCCCTGTTGTCTTACAGAACCCGATGTGCAGACCAAACGAGACCAAACATGCCCTTTATGAGAATTAGAATGATTACTTCATGCACATGCTGGCTGGCAGGAATACAGCCACAATAAAGTGTTGCAGATTTAGTTTTCCCATGGACCGATTCCAGCTTCTGTTATTAATGATGGTGTAATGTGGGCCTGCCTGCCTGTGTCTGCTTGTCCCTGAGAAACTCTAGAGGAGGTGTTGCTGTGAATGAGAAACAAACAGGTCTCGGTGCAGGAGCTGACATGCCACCGCTTCTCTGACATGCATGAGATTTGGTTCAGCCCATCGGCTCTCGCCTCTTTTGTTTGCTCAATTCAGTGTTGCATTTGGCCTCTCGGGCGCACATTTACCCTGCAGCCCAAACGATGTTCAGTTTTTTCCAAATTAGTCACAATCAGATTCATCGATTCAGCTATGATATTAAGTATCCTGCACAGGCATGTTGACAAGTGACATATTGACAGTACATGTTGACATGCTGTGGACAACAAACCAAAGTCTACATTGCATTTGACACTGATTCTGTTTTATTGGAGTGTCTCAAAAACTGTGTTGGCATCCCTGGTTCAGTTCTGAAGTGGTTTTATGTGTTCTTACGAGACAGATCTTTCAACGTAGCCATCGACAGCTCACGGTCACCCGCTGTGAAGATGACATGCGGGGTACCCCAGGGATCTGTCCTTACACCACTCCTGTTCTTGTCTACCCCTGGGTGAACGTCATCTGCAGGCACACAACGGTGGACCGGAGAGTTCAGAGACTGCTCCTGGTGCACAGCACCGTGACGTGCACGGGTGATAGAGAAGCTTTGTGCATCGGCATCACCTTCGTGAGTAAGTATGCCAAGTTTCGTGGCTTATGAAAACCTGAGCTTTACATGCTTTTGTGAGCAGTGGTCCCGGCGCGTCAGCGATTCTTTATGCACCCGAAACATAAAATTATTGGGGAACAAAGCGGAGTTACAGGAAGCCAAATCCGGTGAGTAAGTGTGTGTGTGTGTGTGGTGGTGGTGGTGGGGGGGGGGGGGGGGGCAATTGTGTTATTGTGGGCAAGAAACTTGTGTGTTTTCAATGTACTGTGACCAGGCGCAATGTCATGTTGGAGCACCCTGTTGCCATGGCGCCACAGTTCAAGTGTTTTTTTTGTATCGTCTTTATTTTTCTATTTCCCTTGTTTTGCACTGACTTCAATGGTTTTCTCCAGTTTCATTGTACCCAGTGCAAGGACAATGAAAGGAATTTTGATTGTTATTCATACTTCCTTCATATTAATAGGCTCTCAGCTGCGTCTCTTCTTGTCCTTCTGCAGTCCAGGTTGGAGACCAAGTGGAACCGGGCCTTCTCCGTTCGGGCCCTGATTCTCTGGAACAACCTCCCTGAAGATATCAGTTTTGCAAGTCACCTATTTTTTTTATACATTCATTCTCCTACTTCCTGTGTTGTTGTTTTTTTTTTTTTAATCTAACCAGTTTATTTCACTCCACCTCAGCTTTTTCTACTTCCACATTTGTTTCCATGAGTGTGCAATATTCTGTACATATTTTATATTCAGAGGTGTGTATTTATTGATGCATATAATAAAATTACTGTATGATATAAAACATTGAGTAAATTGAACACTACATTCCAGACCTCAACCTCTCACCCAATGAACCAGTTGTAAAATTTGAAGCCATCTAAATCTTCATCTCCTTATCAAAACAGTCAACCACTGCTTGACGGGTGAACGGTGGAGGAGGCGTTTGTGAGCGGGAATGAGGGAAACCAGGTCATTTGGATTGTGTGAAACAAATCAACTTGTCACCTCGGGGGGTTGCCCTGACTCTGATAGTGCAAACCGGTTCTCCTGCGCAGACTTGCGAGGCGAGCTAATTCATGTACAGAGTGCTGCGGGCTATTCTGCTGGTGCTGTCAGTCCTTCTCAGTGTCCTGCAGCCTCCGTTCCCCCGGCACATGGATGTACACGCTTGCATAAGAAATTCTGTGTGCATGCATACGCGCCAATCTATTTTTATTTAGCAGTGTTGGATCTCCTGTTGTCTGAGGTTTGATAAAACCAAATTCCTGCTTTGCATACAAAAACATCACACACCACACACTTGTTACACTGTGTTTTAAAGCAATATCAGACGTCGGTCACTTATATGAGCAACCACAGATAAGATACTAGTTAAAATAAACGTACAAGTCTGGTTTTGTTTGAATTTTAATATTTTCTAATTGTCTTAATTGTTTATTGAAAGAGTTCTGAAAAGCAGGAATAGGATTTGTGACATCACAAGTTCAGAAGCCAAAGAAAGAAAGAAAATATGTAAAAAAAAAAAAAAAAAAAACGGTGGTCAAAAAACTGCAGTCAAAGGCATCTTATATAAATCTGCTGCAGCTATAAGGCACTATAGGGTCGTCATATACAGTGGTACAGATTCACAAACTGGGTCAGAGGAACTGTAGTTACCTACCTAAACAACTTCCATCATGTCACTTCCACTTCTCTGTAAGACCAGGAAATTCCAACACAGAGCTATTATATCTGACACAATAGCTACTGTCCACACACTAAAGCAATTACTAAAATGTGACTTGCCCCAGAGGTCTTCCTGTACAAGGCGTCTTTCAGCTTTTTTATCCAGAAATATAATACATATGGCACTAAAAAAAAAATGTAACATCAACCCGAACATGATAATAGACAGCAAAGATAGATGAAGTGCTTCTGAAAAGATGCAATGTATGAATGTACATACATACAAAATGTTAAAAAAATTTTTTTACACCTTTAGTTAGCGACAAGAGAAGGTGGCAGGGGGAACGGGAAGAGTTGGGTTTGTGACATCCAACAACCGGTCTGAAGTTGGATGTGGATGAAGGATGTAACAGTTGGAGAGAAACTCGCACCAATCTAAACACAAATGGGTGTGTTGGTCTTAAACTGAGGTGTGGTGTGGCACATTGCTATGTTAAGTCAGCTGAAAAAAAATGACTGCATGACTGACTAACAAAAGCCAGGTTTTAAGTCAGTGGTGAAGTCTGTTATTGTTGTTTTAAGGGCAGATTATTAAGATAATCATATGTGTCCACACAGCACAACTGGTGCACAACGCAAAAACACTCTGCTTGTTTGATGAGAAAGGGATGCGAAACAGCAGATAAACAAGCAAAATATTCTAAATAATGAATGGGAATGATGGTTTTTGTGAACATCCTTCTGCTCAATCTGCAACACCAGCAGAAAAACTTTCTTTCCTGCTTGTGCTCTCATAACAGCAATCTGCCAAAGTGCAAGCGCCCTTGGATTTTAAAAGGAGATGACACTCTGATTGGTTTAATTCATGTTACACTAAAAATCTTTGCATTTCCTGCATTACGTTTGCTAAATTGTTCATCTCTGTGGCTTCTAGACACTGTCTATGTTGCCATTGCCTAACAATAGTGTTTTTAAGACATAACCACTTGAACGGCAATCACACGTTGCATATGACTTCCTGTTGTTTTAACCAAGAGCTCACAAGTTTCAGTTAAACGCAGCGTAAGAACAACAAAGTTGAGCCCTGCATCACTTTACTCAGATTATTCACCGTTAAAGTAGCAAAAGTTGGTTTGAACAAGCATTAAATGCTCTTTGAGTTTGAGACAGTTTGTCTGTTTGTATTGTTGTAATATAGACCAAAAAAAGCTCTGATTTGCCAGCCAAGCACTCACCTATCTTTTTAGCTCTAATTTGCTCCCCAACAAGTCATAAGAAAATTATCCAGACCTTGTACGAGCTCTTGAGATATGAAACCAGTGACTCATTCACATTTGTTCTTTGCAGGTTGGCGCTGAGGAGATCGTAAACACTTGAGGTTGTTTGTTGGAGATAAGTGGTTGCAAATCTATCTACAATATATAATCTGAATTTGTTCCAGAAAACTACAAATGAAAAAAAAGAGACAAATCGTGAACGGGGGGTTTCAGAAACTGTATGAGCAAAACTTTCACATGACACCGAATCATTTCCTTCAGCGTAAACACTATTCACATGACTGAATGTAGAATGTACAGAAAGTTATGAATCACATGAAAATCATTCACAGCGAAGTGGGTTTGCACGTTTAGAGGTTTCAGAGATGCCTTCTACGCCACATATTAAACAGATAAAGTCACTGGTAATCAAAGTCACAATGCCCTCAGGTGTTAGAGATATTAAATTAAAAACAGACGCTGCTTTTAATTTTTTAACATTTAAAAATAAATGGTGCCAACTACCTTTCACTGAATTCAGATGTACTTTAATAACTCTTCATATATTATTGTCTGCAGTTACCTCTCTTTTCTTCTCTGCCACAAAAGTCCTAATAATACCTGAGAGCAGTTTCCAGGCTACAAGGTCAAAGTACATAATCAAAATCAACAATTTCCTGAGTTGGGTTCATGACTTTTGTCTTTTTATTCAAATTAATAAAATAAATTTGCCAAAGTGCAAAGTATTTTACTCTGGAAAGTAAAACACAAACAATCAGTCAGTAAAGAAAAAGAGCACACTTGCTGTGCCATGCTGCACAATTCATCTTTTCTGTGCACCTCAGCATCACAACAAAACTCCTGTTAATTAATTCTTGAGTTAAATTGATTTCTTGACTCAGCAAACCTTCCATTTGAATGTGGATCAAGCCTCTGGCTCCATTTGTTTCATAGTTAGGGATATGAAAAGATCATCTCTACTGGCAGAAGTCCCAGATCTGGATCATATCTAATCAGGCATTCCTGGGCAAACCGCCCATGTGTTGAGAAGACCTTATGGAAATATAAATATTATATGAAATATAAAACTGTCAGACAACCTCCGTGAAGGTAAATGGTGAGATTGATGACCATAAGCGCTGCCGTGAGCAGGATGTTGAAAGAATTTCGAACACATTTTCTGAATTTCTCAGATTTGAGAGATGAAGCAACCTTTTCATATTTAATGCTGTGTGAACACTGTTAGACATGCACATTTAAAATGAATGGAGAGCCTTACAAGAGACTGGACCTCACTGCTGACTGAACCTGTGGTGCTACAATGAACCTCCAGTTCATCAGCTGATAGTCATTTTGGGTTCTGGCTCCATTAGTGATTAGACAGTGAATACTGAGCCCATACAGACGGGACGACTTCACGTAAAGTTAGAAATCTGCAGGGAGGGTTTGGTTGATGTCATCCCGAAGCGGACTACACCCATATCTCTCCCTAGATGGATTAATAAAATATTTAAATTCAAAAAAGATCTGTGAATCCCCAATGAATGCAGAGACACACCAACATTTCTTAAAGCGATATCTGATCTTATATTAAAATTTCCATTACCAAGTGAACATTTATTTGGATCTGCTCCAAATTTAACAGCTTCCTCCTTTGGCCTATTCAACACCCTTTTACCAAGTTTCATGAAAATCGGGCTGGTATATTTGTTGTAATCCTGCTGACAAACAAACTGCACCAAGAAAAACTTCTTTGCGCAGGTAAATGAAAAAAGTAAAAGACGTGTAAAGGAATTTAGAGGTCAAGAACCAAACCAACCATTTTGGGTACAGTTTGAAAATTCCCTACTTTGGCACTCACTAGTACTGTGATATAGGCAGCTATACATGCAACGACCGTACTGCACTTCTTACCAGGATTGTCTCATTTAGAGTCTTGTAAAAGTCGAGATGAAGCGGCTTTAAATTAAAAGCCACATTAAAGATCTAAAGCAAAAAAATGGGTGATCACAGTCGTCGTTGAGGTACTTGACATTCAGCCTGTGATATTAATCCCACCTGCGGAGCTGTTGTCCCTGCAGATCAAACAAACACGGTTTCCTTCTGTCTTTATGACCGGTTTTCATGAGATCTAACACCGCCACATTGTCAGCTCTTCCTAACGGAGCGCCGTGGAAGTGTGTACAGGAACAAGCTGTTTAACGGTGTTCTTTTAAAGATGCACAGCTGAACTGTTTTCAATTGATTTCTGGCGGAGGATTGAATGATACACAAATATTGCCCCGGGAGTATCGCTCTTCCTTTTGGTCCCATCCAGTATCTGGTAGAGTGGCTTTACTGACGCAGAGCTAACTTCTGAAAGAATAGATATCAAAACAGCACCGACTGCCTCCCACAACAGCATTGCTTCTCGTCCGTTTGAAACAAAAATGAAAATAAAAGTGAGCGCTTTGAGTAAACAACATGAGTCTTCCATTCTTTGTGCTCCGTCTCACATGATCTAAGTGAGAAATTAGCAGGAATCCAACAGTAAGCCACCCCCACCCCCACCCACTCCCCACCCCTACCAAACAACGAGTTCAAGCACATCTCAGCGCAGCTGTAATGGGATGCAATCGGCTTCTGTTGCAGACAACCACAAAACACCATCGAGGGCCTTTTCCCATGATGCCACCACCACCACCACCTACTGTAATTAATTTCCGACAAAGCCGCATTCATACGCGCTGAGAGCATCGTGTTTGATCATTTCCTGGCACTTTCCGTAAGTGCAGATGCAAACCTGGATGGGATTTCACTAGAATTTCCACATGCAGGAGTTCCCTCTTGGCAAGAACATGATGATCCAGCTTGCTATCAACATGGTAGTGCAAATTACTGTCACTGGATAGCAATTAGATGTATTAGTGTTAGATGCCAGAACAAAATACGACGCTCTGCCCTAAAAAAGAGTAACTGAGGACACTGAGCTAGTCCAAAAAAAGACTCATTATTTTCCCTTTTTCGAAGCAAAAAGAAATAAACCATATTTTGTTGAGGCTAATAATAGCCTCTCCACCAGGTGTTGTTGGATTCTCCTTCCTGTGCCCCAGCTGTAAAAGATTTTCCCATCATGCCCCACGGATCTGTCTGTCAGTCTCTGTCACACACACGTTATCCTATACTCAGTATCACTGCCATTTAGTCCCCGGGGCATTTCTAGCTCCTTCCGATGGAGCTGGGAACTCTGCCCCCCCCCCCTCCCAATCCACCTTCAACCCTCCAAGCTCATTATTGAACTAACTGTCATGAAGGTTCATCAAAGGACTCGTCATCCCACGAGATGGCATGCGGGGAGGACGAAGAATAATTAATAATAAAGTGTGCTCATACGAAGATTGAAGTTTTATTTTTCTCAGCACTGGGCTTAAAAACGTCTGCAGGAAGCCTCAGAAGGAATGCAGAGTTTAGAAAACATGTGTCACAATGATCGTAAATTGTTTGAAGATGTTGAAGAAAAAACTAATTTTGGCAAAAACAAAACTTTAAACCCGTTTATCATCTCAGTGAGATGTCAAAGTGGAAAAAGTCACAAACGTAACTCCTTATTTCATTTTCATTTAAAGAAACTTAATCATGCCAAAAAAAATGGTTAGAATTCTCAAATATGACCAAAGACTTGTGCAGAACTTTTGGCGACCCCTCCTGGCAGTGAGAGTAATTGCAAAAGAAAACACCTAATGGCGACATATCCTCTACCAAATATTTTACAAACACCGACCTGTAGAACAATAACTCTCCATAAGCGCTCTATAAAGAGGAAAATGGACACCGTTGATGGCTTCCTTTTTTTTACCTTAATCCTTCCTTTCAGCACCGGGGTTATTATTATTATTTTTTTTATCAGGAGCATCCAACACAGAAGGTATTTTTTGGATGCCTATTGGGTTTTTCCAGCCTACTCTTGGCTGCCTCCTCCTCTCTGACGCTGCAGTCGCAATTGTTGCTCCCTCTTTCCTGCTCTGGCAAAGCAGCCATTGCTGGGTGACCTAAAACATGTCACCGCCGGTGCCACAGCGGGAATGACCAGATACCAGATTTGAAAAAGGCCAGAATGTAATAAACGTTAATTTTTAAATGGAAAAAGTCTTCCAGTATAGTTTCAAGTGTCCTTACTATGTCCTCACATTTCTTGTGTTTAACCCCACCCCACCGACTGACAGCTGCAGGCCCTTAATCATTAGGTAATCCACATCATCTGGGGCCTTTGGAGCATTTTTAGGGAGTGATCGTTTCTTCTGCCGTTGCAGTGAACCCAGAAATGTTACTTTTACATTTCAAATCAAGCTACAAATTGAGAACGATCTGCAGTTTCAAATGCAAAACACTGGAAGGAGTCCAAATGAGTGGGGTATGAAGAGCTGTGTTTTCCCACATAGGAGTCAGAAACATGCAGGAGGTTAAGTTGAGGCCATCCTCGAGTTCCATTCTGCACGCTCATCTTTCTTATGTACATAAATAACAATAATTATTTTTGAAAAACTTATAAATGCCCAACGGATATTTTTTGGAGGAATTCAGCTTCTGTATAACATTCAACATGTGACCATTAAAAAGCATTCGGTGCAGAACACAGTGCAGCACAATGCTTTGACATCAACAATAACAATATCACCAACATATAAAATATCACAAGTGCTGAATTTATTTATTTTTACTTTCTTACACTTTTTACTCTCTCAAAATCAGGAGCTAACTGTCTTTTGAACTTTTTGTCTTTTGCTGCTTTTAAATGGGATTAAACGAGATGATCTCATTGGCCGATACTGACTCCGCCTATTAAAAGTGACATGTCAAAAACAGCCCAGTCAGAATGTGAAGTACTTAAGATGTTGCTTAGAAAAAGGTAAAAAAAATAAATTAAAAAAAAAAGACAAAAATTTTGCAAATCAGTAGTAAAGAATAAATGCAATTCTTAGAACTTAATGATATCAATTATGTTCCAGTGAAAACAAAAGTGCTTTTAAGCTTTTCAAGGTGAGCAAATAATAGTTTTTCTAGGCGCTAAACCTGCTTGTGCTCCAGTTTTACCCTTGAATTGTTACAAGTTGTGTGCACCGTATGTTCGGCGTTCAAGTCATAAAAACACCGTTGCCGGGCAACGACAACATGGACGGCGTCTAGAAGCCACAGAGGCTAATAATTTAGCAAGCTGACAGCGGGGTAACGTAATGGAGGAAATGCAAAGGCACCGAGGGAAAAGATGAGGCCTTTGGGGAGATCAACATTTTCCTCAGATGTAGGCTGTTATCCACGCTATTAAAACAAACTCTACATGACTAAAAATACAATATATTAGCTGAACATACAACAAAAGAGTCTGGTTCATTGTAATAAATTTGCACGTTTAAAGTGTTAACCGATAAGACAAATGTTTGGCAAAGTGCATCCACATGATTGTAGTTCAAATGAGTGCACAGAGTAACGCCTGTTGTATATCTAAGTTAACCTGAATCTGATCATTTTAATAAGAAAAACTGCAGTTATCAGGAAAAAGAAAATTGGCAAGCATTTTCCTCTGGTCACCGGAATCGCATAAATTAGTTTGTCACTCTCACATCTGCTGAATTAAAGCTTACGTTTGCGTTTTCCTCCAGTTTCCGGGAGTTATCGAGGACTGCATTTTAAGCCCTGTTGCGACAGCGCTTGGCATCTGCTTCCTTCCTGTTTCATTCTGCGTCTGTCAATTCAGTCAACAGAAGCCAGGAAAACTGTTCGGTTGTGTGGCTCAGGCCTCGCAGACTTAATTCAGCTAATGAGATTATTTCTGCCTCACAGAAATGTTTGTACAACAACAATACCTTCTTAGCTTGTAAGTAGATTTTTGAATGCGGAGTGTCAAAATAACGAACTGAATGTTTTTGCATTATTTTGCTGCCTGAAACACACATTCATATTCAGCAGTAGTTAATTTAGCGAATTCTTAAATTTACAATTATTAATAAATGGACACAAAACAGCGCGTACAACAAACGGAAACTGACAGACCCTCAGAGTGCTCGATGAAAGCCCCCCACCCCCACTCAAAAAAATTAAATAAAAGATAAACTTGATTAAGTCTGTAGTTTCACTGTGAGCAGGTGAAGTAAAGAAACAAAATACTAATTAAGCGCATGAATGTGCTGCAGATATAGAGCCTCCTGTAATCTGTTATGAGCTGATGTTTCTACGGCTTTGGGGATTTTTTTAATCTTTTCTGGTAATAAATTAAGTTTTTTTCTCCTGTTATTGTTTCCTTGTATTTGTTTCACTTATTATTATTCCAGTAAATGTACTTTGCTTTTCCGAGGCCAATTTTTCTTGATTTTCTTGCACTAACTTTGGGCTGTGTTCATCAAAATGAAATCCCTAAGTTATAGATGGGTCCGAGTTTTTCATATTCACCCTCCAGCTGTTTGCCAACGACTCTCTCGCAGACTTTTTTTTTTTTTTTTTTTTTTTTTGTAGATGTTTCGCTTCAATTTCGGCCACAAATTCTAGTTGTGCCAATATTTTTTCAAAAGCTCCTTGAAATAACCCTCCACTCATTTTGTAATTAGTGTTTCAACTTCTCTCTCTGTAATTTTGCTTCTCATTGTCTAATTACCTCTTTCCCTTTTCTCCTTCGTATCTTCGCCATCTCCATGTCCCTTACTTACTCCATGTCTGTCTACCCTGTTTCCTTTCCCTGAGTCTCTGTCCTTCCATCTGTCTCCTGCTTCTCTGCCTGTCTCTCTCCCCCCATCTGTCTCTTTTGAAGATCTATACTCACTCTTGATTTAGTGAGGTATACTAAGTGCATACAAAGCTCTCTAAGATTAGTGATGCTATCAGACTCCTCTGCATCGCTTCAAGGGAGAAATCCCCCCTCAGATTCAGTGAAGGACGCATCCTTAAAAGAAGATGCTCTTCAATTTTTGAAGTGCGACAACAGTGTTGGTACAAAGACAAGAGTTTTTTTGATGTGAAAAATTAAACACGGAGAAAATGTCAGCTGAAAAGAAAAAGCTTTCACTTCTCATGGACTTCATTTTTCTTTTATTTTGTGCAATATTGTGAGGGAACGCCGTTATGAAAAGCAACTTATTCACACATATTTCAAACCTCTCTCCATCTTTTAGCTTTTGATTCATTTTTCCACATTAATGCCTGAAGTTCTTAATATTGTCACTTCATTTCATGAGGCTGTCAGGATGTTGAACTTTCTCCCCTCTCTCCCCCTTTGCACATTAACCCTGAACTTTTGCCTTGTGGACCCATATTTTCCCTACGTTGTCTGTTTTATTGTTTTTTTCTATTGTTGCACATTTATGCTTTTCTTGTTTTGTCTAATTATTTTGCACACAGTAGGACAGTGAGAAACGTTTTTGTATGTCTGTATTTCATATAGTGGATTGACATTAATAGAAGTTGAAGTTGAGGTTGAAATGGTGTCATATTTTCACTTTCAAATTCATGAGTTGTTGTTTTTTGTCGACTTGGATAACATCCTGCGTCTGAGGGAAAGGTTGATCTTCCCAGCGACCTCATCTTCTCCCTCTGTATCTTAGTATTTCTCTGCATTACGTTATCCCGCTGTCAGCTTGATAAATTCTTAGTCTCTGTTGCTTCTAGACGGCCTCCATGTGTGTTTTATTTTTTTTACAACTTAACCACTTGAGCGCCAGACACAGCACACACGACTTCCCGTGTTGTAAACACGACTCGAGTTTTATTTGAACGCAGCAAAAATATGCTTCTCTGTCAATTCTATTTTCTGAAAATTTGACCCAATAGCCAGTCTGCTTGATTTTGAGAGGACATTTTTTTTTTTTAATTTTACCTTCATGAACTTGCACTAATACTGACTTTCTACATCAGACACCCCTGAACACAGAGACAACAATGGGGTGTGATCACATGGGAATCAAAAGAATCAAATTGCTGTGTGCAAGTTCTCAACCCCCAAAAGCATGAAATTATTAAATATCTTTACTTTTACTCTCTTTGCTATTCTGGGTTTTTGGATTCTTTTTACAATTCCTGTTATAGTTGCAGGGTAGACTGTGGTTAGAGTCCAGATTAGATTGATTCAAAGCCACACAGAGGTTGTTTTCACTGATTAGCCTGAACCAGCTGAACTAAGGTATTTCCCAGCAAAGCTCCGCCCACCTTCTACCTGAGCAGAGGTCTAATCAGCCAGAATAATTGACAACACCTATGAGGCTTTTTATCTCTTTTTTTTTTAACCTCGCCACCTAAAAGGTCAAACTGCTTGCTGAAGACATTGTGGGATTAAAAGCGCAGGTGTGAAGAATAACATGAATTCCTTTCAGCTGCCTCAGTTTCAGGGTCTTGGTATCGTACCTGGTGGCTCGTTATCACAGTCACGGCATTTTATTAGGAACACCTGTACTTTCTCTGCCATGATAAATCTGAAAGTTTACTGTGGGGGAAAAAAAGGTCTAAAATCTTGGCAGTGCATAAACACTATGCAACAAAAAACAATGATTTTACACAAACATGCAAAAATGAAATCAGAGCCTAAACCTCATTAAACCCACTGACCTATCAACAGCTCAGTCATTACAAACTCATGACGTATAGGCAAACATTTTAAACCGAAAGGGATTAGATTTAAAAAGTTCATAGCAGAGACACTAAAAATGTACCAAGGTATCAAATATCTCTTGCTGAATTTTGCTAAATTTATTCAGATGTTTTCATAAAATACTCCAGAAAACATTGTAGAATATTTAAATTTGACATCATGGTGTACCACAAACAAACAGTATCTTGGGTTTGAATATTTTACTCAATCTAAATAGCTAAAGAGGAGACAAAGGGGGAAAACCTGAGTTTAAAGACTAACGTTCTGGGTTGACTGGCCTCCTGACCCATTTTTTGTACCTTGTATCATGCTCAGTAGCCCGTAAGAGTAAGCGCTTTTGAATCGCTGCAAGATCTCAGCTCAACTTTATACATGTCATGTTGCTTGGAAACGACGCAGCACGACCTCGGCGGCATAACTCAATACTTTGATCTGTGTTCACTCCATCAATCGTCCGGGGTTCCACCAACAGACCGACCACCGGGGACATATTAAAGGTGGCACCTGTGTGCCCATGCTGCCACGCTCAATCTAAGGCTCTCTTGATATGTTTATTGAATTATATATCTTCTCGGCCCCCGTTTAGAGTCGCCTTTGTCACCGCGGCCGATCGATACGCTGGCGCTGCCGAGGCTAACAAGGGGCTTTGTCTGCTGCAGCTAGCACTCCCGCCTGTCACCAGATGGTATTTATTACGTGCTTTGTTTTAACATCCATTCAGTATGAGTGGAAATCAATTTTTCATTTGGACCTAATTGTCTGTGTGCACTGGCAGCTCAAGGCTCTACGGCCCTGAGACTCAGCTCCCCCCCCTCGGTGTTACAGTGGCCCGGGTCCACCCCACCTTCCTCGCAGCTGTATTTTATACCTAATTACACATGTCTGAGGCCCACGGCGAGGAGCACGAGGCTTTGGGGAATTGTTCCTGGGAAGGCGGGCCGAGGGGACTCACTGTTGGTATCTGTCTGGTATGGGTTTAGTCATGCTTACAGGAACTTGCGCTGTCGTTGGAGAGACTCGGTGACCCAGACCCGCTCTGCTCCTGGTGTTCTACATCCCTGCTGGGAGTTTGTGAGGAGCTGCACAGTTTAATGGTCACATGATGAAACTTGGGCGTCAGGACGAGGCGAAGAGGATTTCATTCCTCTCGTAACCCAGAATACTAAAACAAGATGCTGTTCAAACTTTTCTGAACTTTTCGCCTGCAGCCTGTTTTTATTTTTGTATTTTTTTTTTTACTTTTATTCTGGCATATTTGATTTATTTATTAAACACTTCATGTCTGGCATCATGCACCCCTGTGGGGGCAGGTGGATCATGTTTTGTGGCACTTTTCTGAGTTGTTAGTTGTGGTTTGGATTGTATCTCATTTAAATAAATACAACATCGTGTTTTTGCCAGCAGGTCAGTGAATATGAGTATGAATATGTCTGTGTGAGAGGTGAGAGGTTTTTGTAAACAGTTTTACACACAAAATACAAACAAATACAAATATTATTTGGCAGCCAGAGACCGAGAGGATCTGATTTAAAACCTCCTAAACCCAACCTGCTCAGGTGTGTTGCATCTTTAACGAAGTAACAGCTCCACGCATTAATTTACTGCAGCAAAAGGGAAAGAAGAAATAACCCACAGACTCTCATATATTGGACAAAAGTGTCAGTCAAATCAATGAATGCAATTCAAATCTCGTTGTTTTGGTAGTTTTATTTTCTGCATGTGATGTAACTTAAAGTCTCTCATATTTGGAACTTGATGCACAACTTTGAAACTTTTTGTGAGATTTCTCCTCCACTAACAACAAACTACTGAACAAATAAAGTCAATGAATAAACAGCCAAATAATAAAATCTATATTATTTTCCTCTCTGTTTGTGCTGCCGTCCGACCTGCACAACTGAAGATACCAGAGCCGCCCAGCATCGGGCCCACGGGCCGAGTTTGGCCAGCAATTTCTTTGTTTTGGCACGACGTGGCGTTTGACAGACTCATGCTTACTCTCCGCAAAAAAACAAACATGTGGATGCTGAGGGATTTCATAAATTATTCTGCAAAATAATGAAATTACGATAAAGAAAATTAAAGAGTGGTGATTTAATTATTTTAAAATTGTATTTAGAATGTAAATTTTGTGCAAAACGTATTCCATTTTAATCAAATGTAAATTCGTGTACAGATTTATTTTTGTCCGAAGGCCCTCCATCTCGATTCATTTTTGGCTCTTCGTCGGGAATAATTTGGGCTCCTCTGGAATAAACCATTGCCTTGAATAGTCACTGCTCTTCTCCATCTCATCTTCTCTCTCGTGCCATAAAACTGGGCCAGCTCTGCAGTGGGAAGGTACATTTTTATTTCCAAATGGTCAGACAACATAAGGGAAGATTAACTATTCGTCCCTCCTGCTCCGAAGCGGGAAACACTACAACAACTCGGATGCTTTGCAATCTACTCCCTCCACAGCAGCTCCCCCGGACTGCTGCTGGATGCGATGGCCCTCACCCCCGGGCTGCCGATAGGAGGCGGGGCCTTCCACTGATGAGGTATGTTTCATTTGAGTCAAACACGTCCAGCAGAAACCAAATACATCCAAGTCTTTGAAGGGTTATTTGCTGCGTTACGAATCTGTTCACCCTTGTTGCTGTTTGGGTTGTTCACACACACACACACACACACTCACACACACACACACACACACACACTCACACACACACACACACACACACTGGCAGGTGGGACAGATGGACGTCTGCACCGGATCCGTCATCGGTCCTGCAGCGCTTCTGTAAACAATTCCTATTTGGAGAGTCGCCTCTCGGCACATACAGTGCTGCGTCTAAAAATGGACCTGTGCAGCGTCTACTGTATGCAGACTTATATATGGAACCAAATCCTGTGTGTAAACAGTCCTCGCTCAAATTACCTCTAAAGCTCCTGCAGGCTGTCATCATCTGTTCCTTCTTCCTTTCTGATTTTGAATTCTCTTTTCTATTACCTATTACTTATGCCCTCCCATCCTTTTTTTTTTTTTTTTTTTTTTTAAAGCTTCTTTTGGAATGGATTCATCTGCTGCCTTCAACATTGCATATGAATCTCCTATGGCATTTATGACTCAAAGCCGTTGAGTACTATGTCTTTTCAGCCTTTTACAAACCACGCAGCTTTTCAGTCAGATTTTCAAGGCTCTGCTTCGTTCAGTCGTTGATGAATATGATAAAATAAAGCAAGTTCAGGTTTCAGGTTTGTTGTTTTAACTGCATATATTACAAAACAACAGCCAAACTGTCATGGAAGTTATGTCACTGACAGTAATATGTTCAGCAAAGTTTCTGTGGAAGTTTATCTCCCAGCCTCACAGCTGACTGCAGATGGTTTTCACAGGGAAAGTGAGCACACACACACACACACACACACACACACACACACACACACACACACACACACACACACACACACACACACACACACACACACACACACAGAGCTCCCGCAGTCAACCAGGGAAACTGAAACACACTATCTTACTGGAAACGAAAGCATAGCTGGATGAGATCAGCAGTTCTTGCTCAGCTTAGAGGGGGGGAGATCTCTGCCTTACACTCTTTCCTGGATGCCAGAGTGACTCGGACCGCGGTGGCTGATAGGAAGCTGACTCACTGGGCAGCAGATGCTGGCTGGATAGAGTAAGTAATGCAGGGTCAGGGCATTGCTGAGTGTAAATTGTGAAGTGTTTGTTTACGTGCCCCGGAGAGGCTCAGACCCAGGAGCAGAGATGTGCTGCGGTAGGCGAGATCCACATATGCAGCTGACTTGTTTAGTGTTTGAACAACTGACCTCCAAGGTCCTACACAGCATATATCCATTCAAAATACACAGGAAAAAGATTTAACCCCTGGAACCTGACTGGTTCATTTTGCATTAAAAATGTATTCCTTTTCTTCAAGAGAAAACATCTATAAATCTGTGTAGATATGATGCTAAACGTGTAATCTTTCCATAATTGTCAACTTCAGGCTTTTGATCAGGAAGCTGTGCACAAATGTGGAGCAATTTCAAACCTAATAGATAGCTGGTGGCTTGAAGAGTGACGTACACTTCCTGTATCTAAAACCATCACCGTGGGATGAAATCATATATTTTCAACATGGAAGTACATTCTTAGAGATACCTTGCTGACAGAGAAATGAGAGTGAGAATAACCGTCCTCGGTGCAAAATTGGATTGTCGGATGGAAGCCGGTGGGACGTGCTTTCTATCTATAGTCAGATTTAAAACACAGGAGATGAGAGGAAGTGACTTTGTGACAATCTGTGAGGGAAAGAAATCAGATCTCAACAGAGGTGAGTACAGTACATAAGTTCAGTGTTTACAGAGGTGGATTTCATGCCAGCTGGAAATATGAATTCCACTGGATGTGAGATGGATATTGACTTCTTCCATCTCTGCAGGCCCAGCGGCCCGCCCGAGAATTGGTATGGTATCCAGATTATCCTATTTGCATTCGGGGGGCCTTGCCAAGGAGTGCTTATATGAAGATGGAACCGGCCAAAGCACGAACAATGAGAGCCAACTAATGAGGAGCCTCGTGATAGGATGTTAAACTCTACTTTTAAACGCCTGTTTTATCACCAAGTTTCTGTCTTTTTAACAAAACTTTTTCAGAAGTTTCACCATAAAAGAACCACAGTGTCAAACACTGATCTTCATTAACAGTACTGTCATGCATGTTAAACAATCACTCTTTCAGTAAGACTAAAGCTGCAACCCGGTATCACGACAAAACGTGAAATGGATACGCCGGTCCACCACAGCAAAACGTGAGATAGCCACGCTTTGCGTTGTCTAGGTGTGAAAGTTTCGTGTAACTTTCACGCCTGGTGATACCGGGTTTAAAGCTGAGTCTTGCTCTTGATTTCACATCGATAAAAAAAAAAAGAGGTCCTTGTTCAATTATGTTTACACAGATCAGCAATAACCTCAATATTGTTATATGATATAATGCAGTGCAATACATTTCCAATTAAGTGTGAATTGGCCTCATGGTGGCTGCATAAAATAATGTGTTTGGAGACCAACGGCAGTCTGACAGCACCAACTCCGGAGAGGTTACTTTACAACTCACGGTCCTATGTGTTGATAGAGTTTTTACGAGTGTGCCATCTGCAAGCTTCTTTACATTGTATTAAAAAAAAGTATATTAGATCCATTAAACAGGGTCCCAAAACAGTTAAGTCTGCATTAAGAAAATGTGAAAATATTACACCAAGCTAATAAATTTAGCAACGATTCACAAAAACTGATGTTTTATGTCGTGTTAGCACAGCTCTCAGCACGTCCTTATACTCGTGTACCTTTCCTTTGCAGTGAGCTTCTGTCTCATCGAGCAGGGTTGGTTTTTTTTGGTTTTTTTCTGAGAGTAAATCCAGACCAAATATAGTGCACTGTACCACCTTCAGAGTGGGAGTCCCGGCAGGCTTTAGCGCCCATGTGACTCATCCAATGAAACTTTGATATGATTAACTCATCCGTCATGATGTCATAGAGTCGGCCACTGAATTTACACACCTAAAGAGCCTGCGCTCTATAAAAATCCATCGGCCTCACCACGTTACAAGCACACATACTCACATGGACCGGGAACTTACACACATATACACATTTTACACATAGACCGGCGCAAAAAAAAAAATCACACTTTAGCACCCAAAGAGAACACACACACACACACACACACACACACACACACACACACACACACACACACACACACACACACACACACACAGAAGCAACATGATGATGTCACCGAGCACACTTAATTTCCAGTGGCTTTAAATCCACTCCAATCCAAGTGGAAATGACTGTGAACATGAAGGAGCCTAAGTGGCTTTGTCAAATTGGAACAGGAAGTAATATGAGCAGCACAACACTCCACTCAACAACACATGGCAGTCCAGAATTATTACAGTACTGCGCCTGTAAAAAGCCACTAGATATTACCTGCTTATTCTGGTGTGTCTGGAAGGTGATGTGCAGCGAGTTTTATTGAGTGGCTGTGGAGTCGGCAGTAGTGCAGTTTAAAGGTGCCACATGAAGAGGATTTTCTATATATGATTGAAAATGATTGATGAAGACGTTCTTTGAGTCATTTTTTGTGACTGTATTTAAAGTATTTGTAAAGTTTGTGGAGGTACACTGTCTCATTTTAATTTGAAAAGTGTGCTGCCAATCAAACATAAAGAAACAAAGGCTTAAAATAAAGATGAAAACAATTTAAGCGACTGGAGTTTGACTTACCGATCTGACTGGAAGCCAACTTGCTAGCTAGCCCGTTATAATTAGTACTAATATTTTGTAGCAAACATTATCCTCAAAATATTAAATTTACAGAATATGCGAATAATTTTTACACAAATACATGCTGAAAGAAATACAATACTTTCCAGAAAAGTTTATGTGCATATTGTCAAGTCCTTCATATATCTGTATAAAACCCGATATCATATTTACGTGTGTAATACACCCATCAGTCCACTAGAGGATACTGTGTCAATGTCACGTTTTGCTTCGACTAGGCGTGAAAAGAAAGTGCTTGATGTTTCGGCACCAGAAACCATGTGGTTAGGTTCAGGAAAAGATCATTGTCTAGTTACAATAACTCCATTTAAGTAACATAACGTACGTCAGATGAATTACTTTAAGGTACATATAAGATAAGTATGTTACGTTACATACTTACGTTACCGAAAAGAAACCCAAAACCACAATCCTTCAATCACCGAAGTGTTTTTGTTGCGTTAACATACAACAGATTCAAGATGCAAAGCAAACTGGAAAAAAGTTTGCCCGTGATTTTAATACCGAGACCAAAGACATTTCCATCTAAATTTATTTAGGAGTTTTATGTCATTTCCTAAAAATGTAGACATCCAACAAGTCACAAAGCAACTTTACAATGAGCAAACTGTTTTGGCAATCTGTTTTATCACTATTCATAAAAAATACAAACCCTAAAGAGTGACACATATTTTTCATTTTTAGACAGAATGAAAGTCAATATGAAAACATAATTGGGAGCCTTTGTCTTACGCTGAGCCAGAGGAAATTTGACGACAAAATCATAAGAGAGCTGTCGGACACCTTTTATGCTTTGGCTTGATTCAAACATTTGTCATACTGCTCTCAGTCGTCACCATGTTATATTTGTGGACCACATGATATTACTGAGTGATGCTTAACTGACAATCTAATCTCATGGGTTGATTGGAGAGAGAGAGAGAGAGAGAGAGAGAGAGAAAAAAAAGGACTGAATGCGTTTATATCTCCACTTTTAACAAAGCACATAAAAAAGTGGGTCATGTAATCACTCCACTCGATCCAGTGCAACGCCGAGAACGCCTGATTTAATACATTCTCCTGGTTATTGACAAAATGTAATATGATCATCAGAAATTCAACATGGTGCAACGTCTGCTAAAACTCATTACTGTCTCATGTTTCGCTCGGCCTCCCCTCCTCCCCGCCGGGGCACCGAGGCAAAAGGCTAATGCCAATAAGAATGAGATAAATTGGACTGCAAAAAACAGAGACCAAAAAAAACAAAAATCCACGCGTCCATTAACCCTGAGCAGCAGGGGAGGGTGGGTGTATTTTAGTTTTTTTAAATTTGTCTTTTTCTTGGCGGACTGTGGGTGCTGAGCCAGACAGTCAGGTCATTATCCTCATGTTGCCTGATTTGCTGATTTGTCTGAGCCTCATCCTCCTCGCCGTCCTTTTGAAAGGTCACAAGTAACTGACCTCAAGGAAGCTGCTGGACATCACGTTGCCTCAAAACTGTTCGTGGTCATTTCAGTGTTAAACAGGCTGTTGACAGGCTGTATACCTTTTATAATGGTTGTTATAGATCATTACTTATATAATAAAATATGGGATTGGTGAATCTTGTTGAGATAAGAGGCAATATGACAAAGATCTTCAGACAATTCTTAGGATGTAAAAATGCTTCGTTTTCTTTTCTTTTTTTTATATTCCACATTTAGATTCACACTTGACATTTGTAATAACTATATTGCCCTAAAAAGACACATCAGACTTAATTGGATCCCCTCCAGATAGAAATATGGATGAATAAAGTATATGTAACATTTCTTTATTAGTTTTTGGGATGGAAGCCGAGAAAAATATGACCAGTTCCTTCACATATCAGTCAATTCATTTAGTATTAGCTCATATTGATGCCTGCTCAAAATGACTGCGAAAAGCATCCTAAGATTCATTTCCTGGATCGCCAACATTACAAGCAACCAATAGCCAAAGGGTCAAAGGTCGGAGCCACAGCACCTTGACAATAGATGGAACAAATCCTCTGTTCCCGGAGTGATTGCTTCCATTATTGATGTGCAGTATTAACCTGACGTGCCAGATGGTTTGTTACAGAACGAGCCGAGGAGTCGGTCCTGGAAAGACTTTGGAGAAGGGCCAGCGCTTTCAAAAAAAAATACTTGGCAGGTGATTGGGTGAACCGTCCAGCTATCACAGCTAATTTAAACCTGTCAGATAATTGTCGTACCAGTTGTTTGTTGCTAAACTGACTGTAGCTGCAAGTAGGTCCTCATCGAACACAAACGGGCAACTCAAAGCCTGACGTGATGGATTCTCGCAAGCTTACTGCAATATTACTCCGAGTAAGAAACAACTTATTCATCTCCATTTAAAAATCTATTTTTTTTTCCCCAGCAGATTTAATTCTTTAACTGGAAATAATCTTGCTGTTTTAATGATGCTTCTTCTAAATCTTCAAATTGTTGGTGGACTTCCATCTCATTTTACACTGATTCTGTTTCACGTGTCTTATTTTCAAAATCAAAGACTAATCAAAGCACATAACCTTGAAATACACAAGCAATTGAAGAGACTGGAAAACAAATCTGACATTTTAATGGGTAATACACGCCCTGTGTTGAAAGGTACTTAATTAAACCTGAATTTAAAGTAAACACTCTTTTGAAACCCACAGAGACAACGTTCACCTCTCAAAAAACAAATTATTCCTCTTTTATGTGATTCATATTTCAGTAATTTTACTTTCACGGTTACCTCTGTCGACAAACATTTGATTGCAAAAGTTTGAGATGTAATTAAACGTAGTCAAAGGGTCTAATATTTTTTTAGAAGCATAAAGCTCAGAAGCTGTAACTCTGCTGCTAAATAAAGCAACAGCATACATCTTTGCGTTAATACATTACACCTCAAATGCCAATATATTCTTCCATGAATGTGACTGGAAGACGAGCCAGGCCTCAGACAAATGAGCTGCTAACTAAAATGAGAGGCTAAAGTCTGCTAAGCAATGTCCACAGAGTGTCTTCCCATATATATTGCTTCCAGCTTTCCATGATATGACTCCCCTGACAATGGCAATGAAAGTGGGCTACAGTGAGCAAACAGATCAGCCTACATCAAACGTCCCCTCATATATTACAGACATAAAAAGTCATTATCCTCAGTGGAAATCGATAGCCGACGTGGTCAAGATGAAGAGACCCCCGTGTGGTTTTCGGGGTCAGCTTACTAAAGGAACATTGCGGCAAATGATATCATTTTTCTATCATTAACTGGCCCCCAGGTCGATGACCATGTTTAAAGCTGAGGGATAACGTTACGTTATAATGTCTGGTAATGAATGGTGCGCCGGTCGGGATGTGTTCAACATTGATTGAACATGTGGACTGGCGAGAGGAGGGCTCAGGAAGGCCGAGGTTAATATGCCAGTGTTTCCATAGCATAGCTGCGATATTGAGGTGTGGGCAGGGCTCCTATAGGCTGGAGAGCTTTATTTGGAGATCTTATTAAAGGACTCTGTTAGTGTTTGTCCAGACTAGCAGGTGTTTGTCTGCAGTCTAGCTGCAGCAGTGCCCGGGCTTCCAAAGGGAATCAAAACGTTGATTTCTGTCTTTATTATGATACTCTGCAAAGTAAACCTACAACCACTGATATACTAATGGTCGCCTATTCTTATTTAGTACTTCTATAATACTGCTGGTGGTAATACTTGTACAAGTAGTGGTACTAAGGGGTCATTGACAATTTAAAAATGATGAAAATGATGAAAGATGATGTTTTCTTTCATTGTCTTGTGTATGATGAGCTGAAACAGCCTCATCACAGCAAATGGACTTTCATTTCTTCTCAATTAAACAAATATTAAAAAATTCCAAATTGTGGATTCATTGTGGCACATTTAATCTGCATGTCAAAAGGAAAACAAAGAAAAAGGCCGAGGCTATAATTGGTCAGTGTGACAGCCACATTTATCTTGAACCATATTATTACTTTCCGTTATTGACCAGAAATGTATAATGTAGTGAATGTTTGTCATGTTTAGAGCCAGCCGTTCAGGAAACATCATTGTCATGCTGTTCTCATGTGCTTCATGCGAGGAAAAACACCACTCAAGGCTCCTCTCCTTATGACTGTGTTACCAATAAACCCATCCTCTGCCACACACACACACACACACACACACACACACACACACACACACACACACACAAGCCCGTGGCTGGTGCATCGGCTGACACAAGAGGCCCATATCCGGCCTGCTTTTTTGACACAATACATCCATTGCTTCAGTGGAACCGTTCAAAAGAAGCAGAGGGGGGAAAAAAACAAGTCTGAGAATGACTTAGCACTACGACATGCACTCACTGCTCCATTCATGCTGAGTGTGTATCATCTACAAAATCACCTCGAGCGCCGCTATAAGAAAGCATCGGCTCGTGAAGATGTATTTCATCAAAATTGCAGGGTTTCAGCCCCCGTTTTGCCACTTTAGACACTTTTGTTTGGTGTTTAGAGGACACGCTGAGTATAACCTGCTCAGTCCTGCACAGATGAGAGCACATCTACAGCCACACTAACATCTCTGGAGGTCATGTGTGTGTGTGTGTGTGTGTGTGTATGTGTGTGTGTGTGTGTGTGTGTGTGTGTGTGTGTGTGTGTGTGTGTGTGTGTGTGTGTGTGTGTGTGTGTGTGTGTTTGTGTGTTTTTATGTGGGAGTCAGGGAGGGATACACACCAAGGTTAGACCAATAGTGGCTTTTCAATACATGTCTAGGGAAAACGCTTCAGTCCAGTGGCCCTGTGAATGGCTGTAGGTTGCTCACCTGTAGTTTGGTTCATTCGGTTTGGACAATCTTCTGATTGACAGTACAAAACATTATTCTGTAATAATGTTGAAAGAAGAATGAGAAGATATTTATTTTATAGACATAGTCCCCATCAAATTAAACCCGCCTTATTTGTTGATGCCCTACTTTTTGCTCTTATTAACAACATCTATCCCATGCATTTCCATTTGATTTGGTGCAGACATCTATAAGCTCCAGTTACTTTGGTGATCTTCACACTTTTCCCGTCGCACCACCAGCTGGTTACATTTTTCATGTCTCCTTTGAAATATCTCAACATCTACTATATGGATGGGCATACATTTTGTACAAATTACAGAATCCCAGAGAAAGAATCCTTCTGACTTCGGTGATTTTCCTGACTTTTCCTCATACACCACCATGAGAGAGATTTTTGTGTTTTTGAGGAGAATTAATCTGCAAATATTGGATTGGTTGCCACTAAATTTGGTGCACCCATTTATGTTTCCATGAGCATGGATTGTAATAAATTTGACCCCCTAACTTTTATTTCTAGCACCATAATCAGGTCAATTTCTCTATTTTCCAGGTTGTACTGTGTTTAGTGCTAATTAGCAAATGTTAGCATGCTGACACATTAAACTAAGATGTGACAGCTCAAAGCACCTCTGTGTCTAAGTACAGCCTCATAGAGCGGTTAATACAGTTGAAGAAATTATTGTTGATGTGTCAACGAGTCCCGTTACTTGACAATTTCCACAACCGTTCATATATCACATGATGTGCAATCACGCAAACCCGCGATTGTTCTGCATAAGACTTTAAATGACTACATTTGTGCCAGCTTTAATAACTAAAATCAGACCCACAAACACACCAGAGCTCGTTTGAACTGCATCAAACACATAAGGTGTGAATGCACACAAAACCGTCCATCAACAAAGCCATGCAGATTTCTTGTTGTCCCTCCACACACACGTTCTCACACCATGCTCACTTTAGAAAGAATCCATTTCACTGTCTTGTGTCTCATACAGATTGTTTTGTCTGTGCGTGTCATCCGGTTCAGAGGGTGCATTCTTGCAGGAAGACACAGCGAGGCTTCACACTGCAGTCTTGCACCTCCTCCTCCTCCTCCTCCTCCTCCTCTTCCTCCTCTTCCTCCTCCTCCTTGCACATCCTTCTTTACTTCTCTTCCTTTTCAGCAGTCCTCCTTTCTTCTTTTACAACTCCCTCTCCTAGTCATTATTCTCAATGCTAAAGCAAGACAGTTCATAACTGCAATTTTATTTTCCATGTGTTGCTATTGCAATCTGGGGGTTTTGTGTGCCTATTGAGCATCTGAAATAATCTGGGAGTGCATCTGTGAATATTTAAATACTGTGACAAAACTGAACGCAGGAAGTTAGAGTGACATTTTCATATTTTTTTGGCGTCCTCCTGATGGCTGAGGGCACATAGGCAATCATTTAGTTCTCTTCTGCCTCTGAGCGCTTGGACACACACAAGAGGCCAGCGATTAATTTTGGCACAAGGCTATTTAAAGCTTTTAAAGTCAGTAATACAATTTTTGAATCAATACAAAAATCAAGGAAGGAGCCAGGGCAAGGTGGCCATGGCAGGCAGGTTTATGTTCACATCTCTTGATCTCGGTAATAATTACTGCAGCAGAGCTCTGCACCGGCCGGAGACATAGCAGTAGGCCTGATAAATTCCAGGGGAAAGAATTACAGAATACAATACACACTATCATCTATTCATGCACAGTTTTTACAAGCAAAAACTGTTTTTACAAGCAAAAAATAAAAAAAAATGCATTATCATGTTTAGTGTAAGAGAAATACGCCTGCAAGCATGATTAATAAAAAAAAAATGTGCGACTATGTTTTTTATCAGCCGTTAGAAGTTTATTTGCCGGGTGCTATAAGTAGTGATTTTATATCTAATTTAACCGCACAGCCTGTCATCTTCTGAAATAAACCAACACAGAAATTTAAATGACTTCCATTTTCTATCTTGGAACATATCTGACACATGACACAAGCATTTCATTCACGCCTCATAGCGCCCATCCACATAACATCCTTTTGTCGGAGAGGCAGTCAGACTGTGAAGCTATTGTAGCCCCCCTCTTTTCCCGACAAGGGCCTGTACAATTTCAGGCAGTGCTTGCAGAAGAATGCTCCGACCATCCTAAATGAAATCATTCTTTCTCCTCCAGTCTGTGATCCAGTTAACAACTCAGCTTTGCCAGGAAAAGACAGAAAGAGATAAGAAAGACCGAAAAGGAAGCGAAAGAGGAATAAAAGCCAGAGATGCCCTTCGCCCCCTCCTCAAGCTGCCAAAGACCCCCTCTGACGATCTGCAGGCCATGTTGTGATTCAGTAACAATCAGAACATTCACAAACGTGGCCGTGCTTCCATGTCTTTCCATTGAGATCTATGATTTGCCAAGCGCTCCCTTTGAGAGCTACCAGTAGCCAAGCAAAAAAATCCCCCCCACCAGCTCTTCGCCAAGCAGTGAGAACACCCCTGGAGTGCTGAGAAATTGCTCCTGCCATGTCCCCTTCAAATGCGTGTGAATTCCAAATAATGTTCCACAGCCAAATAGCAGTTGGCAAAGAGCCGCGGTGAAGGGCTCAAGAGGGACTCGCTCCCACGGAGAGCAGGGGAGGACGGAGATAGTTAGGAGGACGGCATGGGGAGTCCAGTTAGAGATGGCAAACTCTTTAAAAAGTGTGAGAAGAAGCTTTGCTGAAGAGTTTTCTGTGTTAGATCATATTTATTAAATGTGCCTTTATCAACGGTGTCGCTTTGGTCATTGTTGCTGAAATCCTGTCAATTCAGCCTCAAATGGAAAACTTTTTTTTTTTTTTTTTTTTAAATCGGTGCTGCGGTTCAACAGCCATTTAACAATCTCTCCTTCGCTTACCCTTGGAATGCGTTTAAAATATGACACCATCATATTGAGCAGGCACATCCAGAGCTGGACAACAGGATCAAAAAGAATACAAGATCACACCTGCTATTGTGCAGACATAATAATTAATAATGGTAAGTATTGAAAAATAATAACAGAAAAAAAAGAGCAAAACTAGTAAAATCATCTACACTACAATACAAGAAATATCTCTGTGTCTGTTTGTCCCTCGCCTATCTTGACAACCGTTCATCCCATCTGCTTCTAACTTGGTGAGTGTATTACCGGGGACCCAAGAACGTCCATTGTCAAATTTGGTGCGATTTGGACACATGACACATTTAATATTATATTATATCATATTGACGTATTGAGGTTAGAAGTAAAGGTTTGAAGGTCGAGGTGGTAAATGTCGCAAGTTTAATTTTCATGCAGAAAACTATGATCTTTCCCAGACCTTCGCCAAATGTTTTAGTCACATCACCCTATAGCATGAAGAACCTAAAAAAAACCTGAACATAATCTTTTCAATATTGTCAAATATTGTCAAGTCTTGTCGCAAAAATGTCAAAATCATTTTCAAAGATATTTGATATTTTCCTTGTTGGCCTTGTAGTGTGCTAGCCTGAAAAACATGAAAACTTTATTCCAGCCAACATCATTTAGTGAGCCTCTGGCCTTAAAAACGTACAATGCCAGTCTACCACTGTGCTTTGTGCAAAAGAAACAAAACAATCATTTTAAGTCTGAATCATTGTTTGGCTCCATCAATGCCTGAAGTGATTTTTTTTTTTTTCCACAAAAGTTGAGTAAAGTTTTCAGATTAACAGAAGATCACTTACAACAGCTGGTGGGGGGGGGGGGGGGGGGGGGGGGGGGGGGGGAGTCCCTCAAGGAGAAGAGTGAAGGCCGTGCTAGATAACTGTTGGATTGCAGAGGAAGAGTGGGTTATTGGCACTTTCTGTGCAGAGAAAAAAACATAAATACAAATCAAACTCCAAACTTTCTCCTGAACAGGAGCGAGCGAGCTCTCCACCAAGATAAAGCCGGGACTCCCCAGCACTTTTTTTTTTTTTCCATTTGTTTGTCTGGTTTCTGCTGGTTTAAAGCTGCACAGAGCAGCAGGACTGGTAAACATGAGCTTACTGTGTGCCGTTTACTGATGTAATGTAACAGGATTTCAGTGACCTCTGTGCCTGGCAGCTGCAGCCGTCAGCATGTGAACATGCAGCTTTCAGTGATAGTAGACAGTTACTGGACACAGAGGGAGAAATGTGTTCACCAGGAGGTGAGGTAACGAGTGGAGTGGAAGCTTTAGTGCTGAAATGACTAATTCATTGGTTGCCAAACATTTTACTTCTCGCTTGATAAACGTGATTGAAACATTTGTTTATTTCATGTCATTGCAAATGGCAAAATGTTTGATTTTGGACTGTTGGTGGGATAAAATGAGCCATCAAAACACATTTTGTTGTCCACAAAATTAATTAGTGACTTGAAATGACCTTCTATAAGTTCATGGTTAAGTCGTACAAACATTGTTGCTAGGCAACGGCAACGAGGAGGGCGTCAAGAAGCCACACAGGCTAACAATTTAACAAGCTAACAGGCGGGTAACGTAATATAGGAAATGCAAAGGCACCGAGGGAGAAGATGAGGCCGTTGGGAAGATCAACATTTTCTTCAGACGTAGACTGTAGACTGACAAACTCCACAGGACTAAAAATACAATATATTAGCTTAACATCCATTGAAAAATAAACTTCCACTTATCCCGCTATTTCTGTAAACATCAACAAGTACATCACAACTCGGCTTGAAGAAGATTTCAAGGTCCAACGTCGAAAATACCACAAGAGGGCACCGTTCATACGGACTCTTCTCATGTACACGGTAAATACGACCACATTTGAATGCAGCATCGTTAGTTGCAGTTCTACTAAATCGTGCAAATTAAAACACAACAGTAGTCGGGGCAAGTGCCAGCATCTATCTGTGCCCAATGTTCTTTCAGTAAACTACAAGGAATTTAAAGTACTCTGAATACACTTGGACAACACACGAGCGCTTTAAAACATCATGCATGGCCTCACAGCTCTTCAGAATATAACCATAATTGCGGGTTTCGGACATGTGCAAACCTTTGTTTGAATTTGGTTCCGCTTTGGTCTCAAATTTCAGTGGCTGTGATTCAATTCAGAACATTTTCTCGTTCTAAATGGTCTCTTTCCTGCAGGCAAAAAAAAATGAAAATGAAACAAGATACGAGTGCTTTGGGAATTCAATAAACATCCTGTAATGAACCACTCATTGTGTCCTTGTTTTTCTTGAGGGTATATCGTGTCTAGCCTGCCACAGAAGTTCCAATGTGCCCAAAACTCATGTGATATGGTGGAACGAACCCTGGCAGCAGCATTTGCACTGGAGATAAAAAATAAAATATATTCATTTGATAAATTATCTCAGTGCGTAATGTCACAATTCACCCGTGGTATAAAAATGTAGAAAATTTACAGCCAACCTATTAATGTGATTGAACAGTCAAAGTGTGTGTGTGTGTGTGTGTGTGTGTGTGTGTGTGTGTGTGTGTGTGTGTGTGTGTGTGTGTGTGTTGTGTGTGTGTGTGTGTGTGTGTGTGTGTGTGTGTGTGTGTGTGTGTGTGTGTGTGTGTGATATTGAGGTCAAAAGTAAAACAGAAAGTGGATTCATCATTGTCACCGACATTAGAAGCCACTGCCATTTGGAAGTAAAATCCTGAGCCATAGATCTTTTGTTCGAGCAGCTTGGAAGGACCACACTAACTCCACTTATGACAAATAGGACTCATACATTAACTGTAATTTAATGCAGTGCCAAGTTAAGAGAAACAGCCACACTTTTTTTTTAGAAGCTCAGCAGGAGGGACAAATTGCTCATAGATCATTGGAGCTGTTAAAGAGGGAGGTTGATGTTTTTTTTTTTGTTTGTTTGTTTGTTTTTTTAGCCTCAGCACAATTTTTGTTTCATTTCTTTCTGAGGGAAAATGTTTTTAGCACATTTCTCAGGCTCAGAAACATTTGTTTATTCGTCAGAGTGATGCCAAAGGAAAGCAGTCGATGTGAGTTTGGAGGACGGGGGTTTAATGGTTTTGTTGGTGCATATTGTGCAAGACACTGAAATCTGGGTTCATATTTTATTTGAGCTGTAGCTGCAAAACGTTTTGATTAAGTTGGATTTTTTATCAAGTCAAACTCGAAGTACAATCTCACATTTCAACTACTGTTTAATTCCCAGTTGCTTTGTGTCTTGTTTCATCTTGATAATCTGTCTGACTTTGAAAAGGAACAGTTACAGCATTTTTATGATCATTTGTTTTCTGTCTGGGAGTGAGATAAGAAGATCTGCATCCCTGCTGCGTCTGCTGGTTTGGAGCTGGATTAGTGACGTCAGAAAGGCTAACTTTGCATAACTACCAGGGTTGATCAAAAAGTTCCCAGATTACTCCTGTCGCTTCTTGCATGTGAACAGTAAGTAGCACCAGGATGTGCACAAGGCAGGAGGAAGCAAGGATTTTCTTGGGTAAGTATTCGAAGTTTCTTTGCTTTATCATCATCTGCACCTGAGTTCCACAGATTTTTATGAACAGTCCGGATGCATCTGTGATTTTCCAGGTGCACATTAAATCTTAGGTTAAACTTGGAACGTAAGCAACACAGACCCTTGAAATGCTTCAGAAAGTCTACGGCGATGAAGCAACGAGCCGGGTGAGGTGTTTTGAGTGACATTCACGTTTCAAGAGGGGCGGAGCTTCTGTCCGAGACCGAAGAAGGCGCGTCAGGTCAGGAGACAGCTGGTGGGTTTTCTTTGATATTGGCGGGGTTGTGCAACCGTGAATTCGTCCCCCAGGGTCAGACTGTCAACAGAGTTCTGTTGTGACATTCTGAGGCAATTTTCTCGCCCGCAAAAAAACACAATCGTAGGGACTTCTTTATGTTGCCCAAAAATTGACCCAAAATTCTATGTTTTTAACTCAAATTTCAGGTAAATGACGAAATCGCAGATTGCCCGGACCGGCGCTCACAAAAACTTATGTAACTCAGGTGCTGATGTTGATCGAGAGACGTAACTCGGAATACTTACACATGAAGGTTAAAGCTTCCTCCTGCTCCATGCATGTCATGGTGCTACTTACCATGTGCATGCAACAGGAGCAGTCTCCTAATCGTTTAAATGTCTGAGAAATACAGTTGCCTTTCATTGCCATCTTCATTTTTCAGCGCTTCATTGCAGTTTTTTCCAGTCCAGTAAACAAACACGCTGTATGATTAGACTGATATTTCAGAGTAATAACCATCCTTAGTTCATGTACTTTTACAGCTGTATAATTATCTCTGCATCAAATCTACAGCATGTTGCTTGTGCTTGACATTACAGCAACCTAAAGAGAGTCAAGTGAGCCAGTGAACCGAAAAAGAGGAAGACAACGATATGGGATATAAGTGGGTCAAGTTGAGCCTGCTGGGAAGGCGTCCAACAGGATTCCAGATGCGAACGGGGGGCGGTGGGGGTTCTCCTTACAGGCAAAGGGGTTGACCCTGCAGCATGTAGCCCCAATGAAAACCATGTGTGGCCTGGGGAGAAGTTTCACTCCTGAAACCAGATGTGCACCAGCTCAGGTGTCACTCACTTTGTAATCTACTTCCCCGTCTGACCGACTCACAGCCAAGTATTCGCTCAGTCTCACTCTCGCTGCGTAGACTGTCAGGCTGCCTCAGTGCTTAGGCCAGAAGACAAATTCCTGATCTGACAAAACCAGTGATCAATGGAAATGTCACATTGCTTAATACGTGCTTTCCCATCTACAGTATTTTGAATATTGGCCAAATGCTCGACACACATTCTCTTCATGAAAACCCCCCGGGGAACCGAATGCGATTTATTTTGCATTTTATTTCCACTTGGTTTGGAAAAAAAAACACACACAAAAACCAGAAACAGAATGGTGTCTCAAGTTTGTTATACAGAAATAAAAAAAAAAAAAAGAAGAGAAGCTCTGATAGAAACTCAACCACTGCACCACTAATTATATTTTCACTGACAGGTACTGTCAAATTAAAGTTGTTGTTTTTCTCATCTTATAGAAAGTCAGTTCTTACTTTTTTTTTTTTTCTTCCTTTGGGCTTTGTCTGTTTTTGTTGTTCTTTATTTGCTTTATTTTTCTTTTGGAGAAATCCAAAATGTGCATTTCTCCATAAACTTCTCTGTAAAATGGCAGAAAATGGTGAAATATGCTCCTCGCAGTTTAGCAGGAGCCAAAAAGGTGTTTTTCATTGTTTGCATTATCTAAGAAAAAAAAAACTAGCCACCCAAAATATTAATTTAAAAATTATATGAAACAAAAATAAGGTGAAAAGTTGTGCATTTGAGCCATTAACCAAATAGTCAATTTCTGCTTGATATTAATACCCTGATGTGGAGTTAGTTTTGTATTTTAAAACTCCAAATGTGCCAGTTGTTCGCCGATATTATCCAGGGTCATTAAACATTTGCCTCACATGCTTTAAATTGTGTAACATATACTGTATATAATGCATACATTTTAAACATACTGCCGTTTATCGCTTTGTCTCAGTGTCAGTTACACAAAGCAGAAAGTAAAGGTCAGAAAGAGAGAGAGTTCAACAGTGCAGCAGTGTACATGATGGGATGAGGTTAAATATAATAGTCGGTCAGTTCTGATAAAAGTCAAAGACGCAAACGATACCGCAGATCTGAAACGACCTGAATGTGACCGGTAACTGATCTTCAAAAGGAATATCCAGCAGCAGTATGAAGTATTATTGCTGCGTGGGCCGGGGTCATTAGTCCTGTAATTTGACTATGTGATGGATATGGAGCGTGTTTATTACCAGGGCTGCTGCAGCAAGCAAGCAAGCATGGAAATGTTATGTAACTTTTGGCCAAAGCAGCTCTCCCTTCTCCTCTATATTTTGGTTTATTTAACAGTCATTGTGGATGATTCAAGTCATTACATCCGGAGTCCTGTAAACCTTTAAATCACACTCGTAAACCTTACAGTCATCAGAAGTGAAGAACACTTTAACTACCTTCTATCTCCAATCTCCAATCGCACGAGAACTTTTCATGTCGTCTATCAGTTCTATCTTTGTATATTTCATGATGTCTAGTTTTTATCGGTAAAATAACAAAAGAAACACATACACAAACATGAGAAAAGTCAGTCACCCGTGAGTGATGTCAAAGCAGGTGTTTTCCATTATGTGTGAAGTCAAAACATCTGCAGTGACATCACTGACGAGGGTGGGGCTAAAAACTAGAACACGCCTGAGAGTTTCACACAATGGAAAACAGATTTATGTCATTTATGAATAATACTATCAATGAGCAAAAAGAATTTAGCCATGAGCTTCAGCTGTACTTTGAAATAAAACATTATTAACTAAGATAATAGATGTGGAAACATTAATTGTGGCGCATTTATTTACAATAAATATTACAGTCTTTTTGTGGTTATTTATTCTTAGTATAAAGCAATATAGAAATATTTCAGGGAGTCATGTAGATAATGCAAATAAGAAGCCAGATATTTTCAGTTTCAGTATTTCCTCGAGTTATTTATAGCTGTTGCGAAAGGGTTAAGTTGAAGTACACGAAGTCTGGCAGGGAATTAGTTTACAGTTGAACTTGATACTGGATTTAGACATGCAGCGTCACCCCTTGTTATTCCCCACAGGGAGAACCAACACAAAACATTTAGGAAACGTCCTGCGTTATGAAATGGATTTAAGATGTGTTTTAACAAAAGCAATTATGACTCAGATGGTGCGTTTCATCGCGGGTTTAATAGTGTGGCTCTCTGCCACGTATTGTTCACCAGCCAGGTTACCTCAGCACCACAACAGATAACATAATCTGATCTGCTTCGAGAGGCCACAAGCAGACAATTATAGAACCTCACGTCTCTCCTGCCTTCCCAGAGGTCTCTCCTTCTCTTTTTGCCCCGTTTTGTTTTTTTTTCCTTTCCTCTGCCCAATTTCACCGCCAGATTGTCCTGTTCTTTAAACTCTTCCCCAAAGGCCCAAAGGCATAAATTGAGTGGAAATTTTCTTTCAGACAGCAGGGTGATGTCAGTCAAGTGAACATGTGTGTCTGTGTGTCTCTATGCTATGTTACCTCCAGCAGGTTAGAACAGTGCTGAAAAGACAGCTTTTGGCTGAGCTTCAATCACAAACACACACATAGACAATACTTTTTTTTACTTACCCTCCATCCTACTAACTCTTCTTGCACTAGAAAAACACGTGAACATTTGCAAAATGTTTGTTCCATCGCAAACTGTTGACTTGCATCCCCTCATATGCAGCAAGACTACCCATAAAATAACTGCAAATAACTACACACCGTAAACTTACAAATAAATTCCAAACAAGGATGGCCCTATTTTCATACATGCACAAAGCCGGTGTTATTGTGAATGTAGGTGCATTTGCATTTTGCAACAGCGCAAAGGGATGAGTGTACCGTGCAACTAGTAGTGTGCTGATAAAGAAACATTCGCGCAGTGCAATTTTGGTGTCAATTTTGAGGTGAAATTAAGCTGTCGCTTGCGCCAGCTCAAACCAGGTCTGAGTACAGCGCAGCAACCGACCGAGGGTTATTTTTGTGGCTTCAGTGGACAAGAGTGTTTTCAATGCACAAACGTTTAGGGGCACTTTACACATGGCAGCTAAATTAATGATTGGAAAGTAAACCAGGCACGCTCAAAGCTCCCGATGCAATTAATTTACTAACACCACAACATCAGTGTCGTTTGCAGCACATTGCTCTTCATCAGTGTTGTTAAAAAATAAATTGCCAGGAGCTTTAAGTGTGCAGAATTTACTTCTGCTGAAGCCCGAACCTCCCAGACAAGTATGTCAGTTTCCTCTTACCTAAAGTTTGAAGCTCCTTCAGCTCTTACAGAAAATGAGAGTCCTCTGCGCCACAGCAGCGTTAAAGGGAACAAGAGAAGCTGACTTGATTGGCCATGATTGAAGTCAGCTGTGACACACCTTTAATTATCTGTTCCTCCTACTTTACCTGCAGATCCACTTGTTTTTGAATTCAACCAATTAACAAAAAGTTGGTCACACCTGTTTACGCTCCGAGTGCAAAGAACGTAGACCTGCGTTTACGTTGGAAATCGGAAAATAGAGCCCGAAAGGTCGAGCTCTGGTTCTTTCATCTATTTCCCATCAATTTTCTGCACAGTTTGCCACTTTTTTAAAAACGTTTTCTTATTTTTATGTGGTTTGCCTATGATAAAAGCTACCCAGCGGGGCCATAATTTGGGTTCAGGGATGTTTTCATGGTTTGGGCTTGACCTCTTTATTACCAGTAAAAGAAAATATTAACGCTCAAAATACAAACCTGGTTGAAAGGGCTTTACAATTCAAATACCCCGCACACACGCAAACACACTGAGTATAGATGTGAATGTCAACAGTTCAACTTCAAGACAAAAGAAATGTATGTTGTTATTTGCTCTGCTAAAAATGAAGTTTGAGCGTTCACTGAACCCAGAAATCCCTCCGTATTTATCCAGCTTTAACCCAGTTATTATATAAGTGCTCTTACAGTAGGTGGAATGTGAAGCATGTGAAAGCCAGATGTATTTTTCTAAGACATGAGGGGCACGAGGGTTGCTTCATCATGCATTTTTCATCAGTGGTAGCACATTCTTTTTTCTTTTCTTTTTTTTCCATCCCCAGCATGTGCTTTTGTTACATAATAGACTGTCTCGAACGAAAACACACTTTTGCCTCGCCGTGTTGATTTTGAGCGAGAATACGTAAAACATATGGCGCCATTCAGAGTCGCTGTTCTGTCGCTCTTGTTTGTTTGGTCGCGTCCACGGCGAGATGATGCACAGATGGGGCTTGTCATCCGGAGCGACTGCCTTCCGCAGCTGCCGGTGTCGGGAATTTACGTGCAGGAGATCAAAAAAAATAAATACAAAAGTAGAAGAGGGCGTCTTTGGAAGCGGGCCGCAGCTGAGGGAGCTGGTGGAAACGAATGCTACCGTCAAGCTGTCTGCTAACAAGACACAGAAACGTACATTGTGGCGTTTTAGCTGATGCTGTTATCCGGAGAGTCTCTCGGGGAGGAGCTCGGTGTCTCGCTCAGAGGCACTTCATAGCTGTTAATGGACAGATTGTCTGTTGTAAGAGTTTGAACTCGTGACCTCTCACATGCAGGGAAACCCCGTCTTAACCTCTACATCGTGCTGCTTTCTCTGTTTATACCCGGGCTTCCACGAGCCTCAAATGTTTTAGAACAGTTTGATAGAAAGGTCCTGGGTGGTTTTGAAAAGAAGATGACCTGGATAGTAGTCTGGCCTTAGTATTGAAGCTCAGTACTTTTCTAGTGCTGATTGAACAGCGCCTGGAACGACTTGTATTGAACTGTAGAGTTGGTATCAGAATGAACAGTCAGATTTTACTCTTGTTTGCTGATTCTTTGATCAGATTTACTTGGTATCAATGGATTTTTCCCAGTTTTATTCCGTATCAAGGAAGTGTTGAGACAAACTCAGCTATCATATTGTAATCTACATGTTGTCCAACAATACCCACTCATCCCTAAACATCTTGAAGATGTCATGTCAACTTTGTAAATTCATGTCAATTTTGAAAGCTCTTGAAAAGTCACTGAAAAGTCTTTGAATCTGATTTTATTCTTTTAAAAATTCAGATTTTTAATCAATGCACTTTACTAATACTTAAAAAACTAAGATATACTTTGCTCCTTTCAGTCGTTTGGCTCCAAATGTCTTAATTTTGCAGAAACGAGACTCCAAATCTTAAGAACATAAAATGCTCCGTCCGTCCTACGTGTGCATCACGACTCAAAACATCGGCGTGATGTTTGAACAGTCTCTGACCTTACCCGACGGACCGACACGGACAAACAGCGCCGGGTCTTTGAAACGCCAGCTTCAAAGCCGATCTCCGTCTGTTGAGGTGTGAATTATGTGGACCGGCACCACCCACCGACCGGCCTCCTCCCTCCCTCCTCCACACAGGAGAGGTGTCTCCAACCAGATGTTGGCCAGTCCGAATGCGCGAGGTCAGAGGTCGCGGGCTCTGATAGCGGGGGTCGGGGAGGTTTTTTTTGGTGGCGGCCATTGAACCAGACCATGTAGCACTTCATCAGCTGGAGATAAACAGAGCGAGCCCTCCGCTGACCTTGTCTGGTTTGAGTTAAGGCCGCCGTGATGGAGGTCTGCTAATTGAATTCTGCCAGCGCTAATAAACAACAGGTGATCGATATGTTTAGGAGGTAATTTGTTGCCCGCTAACATTTCGCTGATTGTATTTACATTTTCAGGGTCTTTGCTTTTACTGCTTTATCTTTTATATCTGGCCAGATATTAGCTCGTAATGCAGTTAAGGTCATATTACGTGTATTATTACCTGAAATTGATGCATCTGTGAGCAGACAGTTGATATCAAATTGCTCTGGAACATACAGCAAAAACATTATACTGAACAGAAAAAGTCATTTACATTCCTGTTTTTAAGCTCATTTTAATAGATTGATGAAGACAATATTCAGTAAATTAACATGCTGGAAATGTTTAAGAAAATCTTCCAAAGACAAACAACTATTTAATGAGTTCATGGGTGAACTGTTGTTGACCTGCTCTGTGCCCGAGGTCAGAGGGGCCAAACGCTGACAGAGGACAAAATCCAGATCGTTTAACAACCAAATATTCGACTCATTGGTCCTCTGTGGACTTTAATCGTATTAATAATTTAATACTGTGGTTTTAAAGGACAAGTCTGATGTTCTTATTTTAAAATATCCAAAGAAAAGTTTCAAAAGACTTCCACACTGTACGACTCATTGTGGGTCTCAACATTGTAATAGTGGAGTATATACTGCACAGAAGACTTGTTCGAAAAGATTTGTTGACAACAGAGACAAACGACTTTCTTCAAATTCATAGCAAACAATGTACGAAACGATACAATTTCTGAGTGTAAGGTAGAGAGGGGAAAAACAACACAAAATAAAGGCTCCACTGCTGTACATTTATTGTTCCCGTTTTTGGGATTGACGGTACCAGACTCAGATGAACCTCGGTCGCCCCTCCAGCTGAGAGGTGGTGGAACAGAAAGTAAGGTAGTGGAAAGTTACTGAAGTTGTGTTGTTGTCAGAGTGAGCTGCTGTTAGAGGAGGCGTGCTGGGAGATTACGGGCCAAACAAGAATCTGGATGGTTTTTTACTCTCCGGGAAATCTTTTTGATCTCATTTTCTTCTTCTATGACTCCGGGAGCTTTTCTCTGACTCTCCTGTTGCTCAGAGCTTTGCAGATTGTACTGATGTGTGTGCATGCTTTATTTGATCTGTGTTCATGCTTTGCATCATCCGACAGCTGTATAACGCTGCACGCTCAGGTGTCTGCTGTCACGCCTTTGTATTTTTATGTGTGGATGTGCGTATGTCACACAAGTGTTTGTGTACTTACTTCATGCATGTATGTTTTTTTATGTGTTCCCTTTTACATGTCTCTCAAAAGAAAATCATATTGTTACATGTAAAAATCAAGCAGATCTCTGGAAAGTCTATTTTGCCTTTTTATTTTGCCGTTTCACACCAGATAACGACCCAGAAACTCTCCCGGGGAACGACCAAACCTTCTGCAGTCGTCATAATCAAAAGTCAGCGCTCGCTCCATCCATCTTTGTACTTCATTCAAGCTAACAACATTACTATTCATCATCAGTATTCACACCTATCCAAATCCATAACCTCATTGCCTGGAGGGAGGAAAAGATATAGAGCAAAAAAAAGTCATTGCCATCTCGCTGAGAAGGGAAGAATCCAATTCCCCCTCTGCCTGCATCTCCTCCATGCATTTGTCATACATCAAGCAGACAAGTGAACTCCCTCCTCGCCTCGCACGCAGCTCCTCTCTGACCCGGCTAGCTTTGTCCTGACTCATAAAGAGGGCTAAATGAAAACCATCCCAGCCTCCCCCCCCCCCCCCCCCCCTCACCCCCACACACACCTTTGTCACTCTTGTCTCTCTGCAACTGAAACTCATTTCCTCTGCACAGTGCATCAGTGGCAAAAAAAACCAAAAAACAATATCGAAGATGGACTCGGCCCCGACCGCCCCCTTCCCCATCAGCCCAGACAGACACGGCACGTTTTCTCAAAAGAATTCCCCGAATGTGGGAGTGGACCTGCAGATGTTGGAGAACTGTCACCCCTCAAAAACCTCCAAAGCCCACTCCCAAAACACACCCACCCTCCCACACCCCACCCATCCCATGTTTACTATTTGTGTTTGAGTTGTGTTGCGAGCGCACAAACAGATGCACGAAGGCACTCAGACAGCTGGGCATGTGCACTTGTGTGACAACCTGCACACAAACAGACACTATTACAAACACAAACACAATCACTGACTACTGGTCCTGACTACATCCTCTGTTTGTGTGTGTGTGTGTGTGTGTGTGTGTGTGTGTGTGTGTGTGTGTGTGTGTGTGTGTGTGTGTGCAGCCGGGGGATAATTTGTGTATGTAACTGTTGCACAACAATAGTGTAACTGAATGTGCGTCAGGTACACACACACACACACACACACACACACACACACACACACACACAAACATGCACGAACCGCTGCTGCAAATCTCGACAGTGTGTGCATACACCCCCACACATGCTGACACATGCACACACACAAATAAACTCCCTCCTCCCTCCTTGCACTTGCTGACACACATTTACACACACACACACTCACACACACACACACACTCACACACACACACACACACACACACACACACACACACACACACACACATATAAAGTACTTGGACATCACAGGGCCTGGACCCTCTGTTTTTCCATTACGGCGCCTGGCAGCAGAACAGTTCAGCACCAGCAGAAACATTAGCAGCAGTGGGAGACGGAGCCGATGGCCGAGCTCATAAAAAGCCACAAACACTGTGAAATCACACTCAACAAACCAGTTTTGTCTCCATGAGAGCGTTGCACAAGTTCTGAGAGACTTTTCAGAAAAGTTGTTGAAGTAAATCAGCGTGTTTCCGTCACATGTATTTAATTGTTTCTTCCCACCTCGTGTGTTTGAAGACTTTCTGCTGTGATCCATGTGCACCCTGTGGTGTTTTAATCTTATAGAGTGGAGGGTGAGTTAAACCTTCTCTTTGCAGAAGATTCTCAACAAGAAGGTGTTTTCAAACATTTAGTTTCTCCAAGCATTTACTACCCCCCCCCCCCCCCACCACCCCATTCAATCAAACATAAAACTTTTTTTTTTAACATGCAAAATACAATTTTCTGTAGTGGTCCCACTTACATTTTAGTAAATGTTTAAATCAACCAGTGCAGATTGTGCAGATTGTGGCAACCAGTGATTATTGCCGTGGGTAGAAAAGCGGTTTTTTTTGGGGGAGGGGCACATCAAAGACGAAAAAAATGAAAGGAGGGAGACTTTTTAATATTTAACTTTTGAGAAAAAAGTTAAAAATGTCCTTGTAATGTTTCAATCTATCTGATATGAACCAATATTCACAGTAATACCTATCCTACATATTATTATTATTATGAATTTCTAGAAATATTTAATGTTCAATGTTGTTTATTTCAGAATATTCTCTATAAAGAGGATAAAACCTTGAGAACATATAACTTTTTGAGATTAAGTGGCCATAGTATAGTTTTGAACTAATATATAAGTTGTGCAGTCGAAACCATCATATCGTCATTACAATCAGTCCTTTCCTGCCTCAAGTTGTTGATGCCTCCTCATTAGCAGGTGTTTATTTTAAATATACCGTCTCGGCGTCAGACCCCTGAATATACGCTGCTTCATATGCGAGTACCATGGCATCCAGCGCTGCCTCCGCAGACGGGGTCTCCATGGTGATCTCGGGTAATGAGTAAGCGTGCCACGGCACAATCAGCCGTTAGCTCATTAGCGCATATTTATAAACCCGACCCAGTGGCAGCACAGTGTGTTAAACCACCCGGGCCTGGCAGAACCTCGTCCGTCCATGGCAGGAGCTGAAAGAGAGGGCGGACGAGGCAGAAGTATGAAAGACCCGCAGACCCGGTCCAAACCGGCATCCAATAATGAACAACAGATTGCTATGGGAACAAGGTCATTCCTGTTATTACCTCGCTGGACAAACAGCGAAGCGAGTGGTGGGATTCAAAAAAGCAGAACAGAACATATGTGATTTTACACCACATCCTCCACTCATTCTCAAACTTTAATAATAGTTGTTTTATCATACATATGGCGTTGGTACACGTTTATGCAACATAGAAAGAAGTGGTTTAGTCTCCAGGGGTTGAAGCCTTTTCTGTCCACTAAATAAAATGTACACAAAAAGAGTAGAAGATGAAATCTGAGCTACGCTGAGGATGGAAAAATGGAAAATTCAGGAAACTAACAGAGTAGAATTAGTAGTTTCACTAGTGAATACCACTCCGCCGTCTCAATGGCAAATGTATAACTGGAATTGAATTTCATATAATATATAATATAATGTTGTTTTTATGTGTTATAGGTCTCTATAGGTTTCTATCTTCTGTATTCATTCAGTTGGAGACTAGAAATCCTCTCTGTTGCTACGTGGTTGCTAAGGGTTGGACTACTTCCTGGAGTAGTAAACATTGCGTACGTTACTCAAGTGACGTGACTGATTGTTTTCGAGTTGTTAGTCATGCCCCGCGAGTTGCCATGGAAACGGAGATCGCACTAACAAAAAGTTTCATATTTGGAGAGCGAATCGTCTCCATAACATGAATAAGATGCTTTAACGTCATTATTGGCACGACGGCGACGCGGTCCGGAAGTCGTGTAAAATCGCCTCGTGGTTTACTTCCCATTTAAATTTTCTCCCGTGCTAACGAAGCTGTTTACATGATGCATCTATGAATACATAAATCAAGCACACCATGAAAATGATATAACGAAGGGTGGGCGAGTAGCTCACCTCCTGCGCTGTAACTTTATGATAATAGAAATTGTCAGAGGTCTGTAAACAGGGACGACAAAGCAATCTGACATCACATGTCCCTCCATCCCTGAACCCCACCCCCACCCCCACCCCCGGCAGCACCTCTAAACAATCAGCTGGGGTAATGAAAGTGATAATGGTAATCTTTACAGCCCACCATGCCAGCCCAAGACACCAGCGACCCCCTCACACTGATTTAATTAGCTTTCTTCTCCTTCTCCTTCTCCTTCTCCTTCTCCTTCTCCTTCTCCTCCTTCTCCTCCTCCTCCTTCTCCTCTTCCTCCTCTTCTTCCTCCTGCCTGTCTTTCATCAGCCTCGGCCCTATAAACTATTAATGGCCTCTTAGGCAATTTGGCTTGATCAGTCAAACCGGTCTGCGTTTCGGCTCGCCTGAAAATGTTTGAAGAGATTAGCAGGAGGAGGGAAAGTGCTTGCCTGCAAAAAATTGGAATAAACCACATTGAGGGAAGGGGGTGAGGCGGGGGGGGGGGGGATTTATTTCCATCGAAAGAGCTTTATCATGGTCCGGGTACCCAGCGAGAGAAGAGAAGTGTTTTTTTTATCATGATGGTTCAACCAGTATTTGGCAGTGAGCTTCACATGACAAGCCATGTAAGTGATACGTGTGTTGTGTTTGTATAATGAGGTTTGATTCAAGTCAACAAACCTCAGAATAGTTCGGAGGGAAAAGTTATTTCAAATGGTGACATCACTGCAGCGGAAAGACGTTACACATACCTCCCAAATTTGATGGTTAACTTGAAACTGATATTTATGGGTCATAAAATGTATGGTTCCATTCAAAACCCAAAGTAAAGTTGGAGGAACTGAATGACCCCTGATATGAATCTAAGGCTGTTTTTTGTTTTTGATTGGTTGAACCGTAGAAAAGAAGGAAATACCCTCAGTATTCATACTCTGGTTTTATCTTTCCACATAAAAGCAACACAAAAGAAAAGACACTGGAAAAGATGACACACTGGAGAATAAACTCAACATTTACTGAGGTCAGAATCATTTATCGAGCCGTTGTTAAAGCGGCATTTTATAAAAAAAATATTTTATGCAGCTGGTTGCGGCGACAGATTCGGAGTACATTTCACTTTTTGCACTACAGTCGCAAATACACTCGCACACACACTCAATCGTCACCTCGTGGACAGCTGTACACAAACATTCATTGACAAGCTGCAGTATTTGGAATCGGCAAAGAAAACGTCAGAAGTCGAAGGATCAAGTCAACTGACGAGGTAGAAAAATATTCCAGGATTTCACACAAAGACAAAAACCAGCTTGGCGTCTCTCTTGGCAGTTTTTTTATTCTCCCCAACGGCTAGAACCATCTCTGAGGTTTACTTTTGCTCAGTTTTTCTATCTTTTTCAGCCTTTTCACTTCTGCTATGATAACCGTTCTGAAAATTACAGAGCTAGCTTCTTCTTATCGCTAGCCGAAGACCCAAATTTGGTGGTTTGAGACCAAGTTACATGGTGCAAGAACAGACGTTCTGAAAGAGTAGGAGTTTCAAAACTCAGACAACCATCACCACCACGATGGCTTTGAAGCTGTTGTTTTAAGGTTGGAGCATAATATTGTAATATTGGTCAGTACGTCACTGAATGACGTCGCTGTTCTTCACAGGAAATCTTATCTTTGAAATTCCTTCTCATTCATTACTCATGTTGTTTTTCAACATCTTTTTTCACTGTGACCAAAGCCAAAAAAGCATGACTTCCCACAGAGCAAACAGTCTTCCAGTCACTTTGTTGCTCCTTAGAAAAACGGTGACACCGTCAGATCTCCGTGTCGTCTCGATGCCTCGGGACGTATCCTACGACGAATGAGTGACTCAGTCGCTCTCATCCTCCGGCCATGAGCCGAGCGTTTTTCCCGTCATCGGCCTCGTCAGGACACACAAACTCTGCACCGACGGAACTTCACAAAAAAATTACACTTAGACTGAATCTGGATTTAAAATTAAAACTAGCACAAAATAAATCACAAATAGTCAGCAAAAGGTCTCACATGAAGGCACTTGATCAAAGGCACTGTTGTCCTTTTTTGGATATAAATTTAAAACCTCTGTTTTAGACTTTTGTTTGAACAAAACGAACGAATTCTGTTCGGTCTTGTTTTACTATTTTCGGACAATTTAAAGAAAAACTGATTGATCAATCGTTTGAAAATTCGTCACTAACATCTCATTGACACGACTGACCGGGCTGGAAATTCAGCTCCTGGGAGGAAACGTTAAGTTCAGAGTGAGACACCGACCATAAAAATGACAAGAGCTTCCATTTAAGACTGCAGGAACTGTGCAATTGAAGATCCAATCTCAGCATTTTTAGACACATTTTTTAAAACAATGCAAGTTGGATGACTCAGGCAGGAAGTCCATCCCGTGCGCATGAAAACCATTTCGTTTCACAATACGCAGCCAAGACGTAGATTTTCAAATCCCCATGTTTTCGACACATGCCTCTCTCACATCATTTTCTGTAATAATCGTTAAATATCCTGTTTAGATCCTGCAGCTTTCACTGGATTCCCCAACAGGAACTTTCTGATATATTGTGGCATCAAATGCAAATACACCAAGCGCAGAACAATCAGTGGATATAAAAAGTAGAGCAGTATGAGAAATAAGAGGTTCGTTGAGAAAGTTGAGTAAATTGCCATCGACCTGCATTCACTTGTCCCTTGTGCAACTTCTCGGCTCTGCCTTTAATCTTGAAGCTGAATCAATGCGATGAAATGAACTCATATTTCTCATACATGGCTGGTAAACTGTTCAATTGGAAACAGGCTTTTTCTTTTTTCAAACATCTACCATTTGTGCCAAAGGGCATGCACATACATGCACCCTAGTAATGGATGACCAATGTTTCCAGTAATGGAGTTTCCTCGACTTCCTGTTGCAACACCGACCATTACATGCATGCATGATCGAGAGTTAGTCATCTGCACGCCAATAGTGGTGAAGCGGCCTCCTTTGAAGTGTTTGTTTTGTTTTAAGTAGAACAAAAATTGGTGTGCAAAAGGTAAGGAAAATAAAATGAGAATGTATTTCAGATTCATAGATAGATAGTGATGTCTTCAAAAAAATTTAAATCCCTCAACACGTGAAAGTCTGAGTAAATGCTCTCATTTTTCCACTCTTTTGCGAGTAATTGACTGCTGTCTTTCTACCGGCTCGGCTTCAGCCTCCCGAAGAAATTCATCCTGGCTGGGTTTTTTTTCTTCACCACCTGAGGCAGATTCCAGTAATTCAATCAATACCATCAATTCCATTGTTTACCTGTCTGCGTTCAGCTCTGGTTTCAATCCAATGTGCCCGAAATTAGGCCAATATGTCCATTTGTTGTTGAGTTAACATTTATGGATGCCACGTTCTATTTTTCACGATGTTTGTCCTTAAGTTAGGAGCGTCCTGGAGATTTGAGCAAAATGCACAATCTCTCAATGTTTACCAGATCTAGCTTGATATTCAATAGAACCAGATATTTATGAGTACCTGGAGGCAATCTAGTCCACTAACATAATCAAATCACCTTGCACGAGATGTTTAAAATAATATCTTATGGCCAGCGATGTCCTTGTAGCAACGGAAGCATAATTAGTTGCATTAAAATGAAATATTTCTACACAAGCAAATATGACACGATACTAAAACTATCTCTTTCGACTGTGTTCAAACGCTCCCACTCACACAGCATGCATGCAACATGCTAATGGGCTAGCGCTGTATCTATTAACATGGTGACCTCCACAGAGCAATGTGCCTGGGGATATTAACAGCGGGCCATTTGACAATAATGGGACCTTTAATCTGAGCCTGAGCCAAACACATGAATGGCATTTCCCAGTCAGTGTTCCAATTCACAAACAGCGGGGGACCAATCACAGCGAGGCAGAGTTCAATTAGATAAAAATGAAGCACATCTGTCGAGGGTGAGGGGCTCTTACATTAACGGCGTAACATGAGAAAAATACACCCGCTTACTTTAACCTTTGCTAGTGTGCGTCGAAGTGACGGGTTACCAGGGGCCTTAAATGGACCACAAAATAATACCGCACCTTAAAATCAACTGATGCTGTCACTTAATGTGCCTCCTTGTGTTTTAACACAGTATTCCTTCAAAATTAAAGTGACAATAAAATGTTTTTGGACCATTGGAAAGAAGAGGATGGGGGATAGGAGGTGTTGGGGGGGGGGGGGTGAGGGGTATTTTCCAGACACAGCTGCCTATTGTTTATTATGATGGGGTTGATATGAGCAATGAGTCGCCAAGAATACCAAAGCAGTGAGCTAAAAACCAAAAAAACACCGAAAACTGTGCAGAGATTGTTGATTGTTAGTTGGTTAAGCACTACAAGCAAGTCAGTTGATTCAGTGCTCCTGTGAAAACATCACTTCATCTTGGTTTAAAATAATTCAATCCTCCCCATTTGGCTTGGACCAAGAGTGGCCAGTTGCTGGGCAAATTCACGATGAATGACAGATTGATTTTCAGGGATGAACTTGTCCAAAGCGAGCTCGCAGTTTCATAACTCTTTGACTGACCCTCGCATGTATACCTGCCGGTCCACTAGAGGGCAGTGTGTAACAAGTGCAACAGCTATGCAACACGAGACGTTAAAATAAAATAAAATTTTAAAAAAAGGGGCTTTCGGACAACAAAAACACAAAACATATAACACATCCACATTGTTTTGTCCTGGAATTGAACCCAAGCATCGTGCAGGGCGCTAGCTTTTTTACTTCGCCTCATGACTTCCAGCGAGTGACGTTCTTCTCGTAACCCACGTCACGTGATCAGTTTCGGTCGATGTGTGTCCACTGCCCTCCAGTGGACTGGCGGCTAAATTACACATTTTGCCGTGATACACGCATCAATTTATCAAGATCAAACATGGCAAACCGAATTTACCGACCATATTGGGTTATCGTCTTGGAATGACGCACCACTGAACGCACTGAATGTTTGAAAGACAAATTGAAAGAAACAAGAATCTTTAACACTAATTTAGATTACATCTAAGTATCGAGGAAGTATTTGCTCTCCAAATTATTTTTGTGACATATCGCTGTGACGTTTTTTGGGAAGAGGGGATTTAAAAGCAGTTTTCAGTCATCTGAAAGAACATGCAGAGAAATTTGGTCCGGTCATGTGGGTTCAACATAGCGTTGAATTCAAAAAAGCAAAAAACACTACATATCAACAAGATGCTCCCTGAGCTTGATATAATTAGGCAATTTGCTGTATCCACAATCATGGGATGTTATCATACCAAACAAGTTGATCTTATGATGCATTCCCCAGTGTGCCTGTGGGAAACAGAAGCTACTCTGTGTAAGTGCTGCACTGCATGAAAGTCCTTTATACTCTGCTCCGTTTTGATACGCCACACTAAAACATATCACACAAAACACAATATTACTTTTCTTTTGAATCCGCCAGTAAATTGTGAACCACAGAAATATAAACGCCACTATGCATTTGGTGTTTTCATGTCAAACGAGCCGGTTCGAAAAGCTTCTTCTGCCTTTGGGAGGAGTCAGTGGAGATACTGCCATGTGCAATGTCAAATAAAAGACAACACCATAAAGCTGGTTGTAAAAAGATAAAGAGAAATGCAATCTTTGGAGGACATCAACATTGAATTAAATCTACCAACTCATTGCTGCCAATATTCACTCAAGCAGTTCTTTTGCAATGTAGAAATGTTTTCTGTAAATGATCACAACAGGGTTTCCATATTCCAGAGATTAATGGACAACATTTGATGAATTCTAACCACTGATTTGGGGTCATAGGTCACGTGACCCCTGGGTCTCCTGCCACGTCCTGACGTCTGTCCCTCCGTCAAATCCCGTCATTCTGCCATTTATTTAAAACACGTTCAATACTGCAGCCATTCAGTCGCCTCACACTCTCCGTCCTCACTGATAAATACGTAGCGGTCGGTGTGTAACCGAGAGGCTAGCGCTGATTACAAAATCCATGCAGAACCTTTTTCCCGCCTGCGCCTGAACACGTATCGATCGAACCAGAGATTATTTGTTTGAAATGATAGAGATGATTACGTTCCGCCAATCACGCGGCAGCTGCCGCATACGGTGTGATATATGGATAATCCATCAGCCTACATGTTTTTACAAGATAATATTGGATTTGGGAAACCCTCTTCATGTCGGCCACAGGCAGCGGAGAATGAGCTCACTGTGGAAATTTATGTGTTGTGCAATGATTGCTTTTCAAACAGCAGTTTCATCCTGTCTTTTAATGACGGTAACAAATATCCCAGTTGATTTCTCATAACTGCCGGACTCCCGTATGCATTATGTTGGCCATAAATAAACAAAATGCCCCTCAGTGTGCTTTGTTAAATGAGGTGGATTACCATTAGGTAATAGCCTCTTACACGCTGGTATTGAGTGGTATCATAGAGTAAATGTGATGATAGATCACCCAAAATACAAGAGCTACACCGGCTTTAGCCACATGCACAGCGCTCAGGGATTCTTTCCCTACTTAAGGAATCCTTTTGGACAGTTCCTTCGACTAGAAATTTATCCTGAGATTAAGCAACCCGGTATCACGGCAAAACGTGACATAGCCACGCTTTGCACCGTCTAGGCGTGAACGTTACACGTTTTCCTGTAGTGGATGAAAAAGACACCAACTGCTTACGTAGAGCCATGTGATTTACAGGACAATGAAACTTTTGGCAAAAACACGTGGTTGTCGTGATCATGAAAAAAACGTTATCACCTCCTTGACTCGGCCCTCCTGCCTCCTTATAACCAAAAACTATCGTTTGTACTCGGTCTCAGATAACTCAAAATAACAAGACATTTCCGGAACATTCATGTTTTCCGAACGTGTAACTTTCACGCCTGGACCGTCCACAGCGCGGCTATCTCACATTTTGCTGTCGTGGATCGGCGTGTCGATTTCACGATTTGCTGTGATGCCGGTTTGGATTAAAACATCGAACTGAACAACTTGTAGTAGATTACAATTAATATTTCACAGGCAACCAAGATACGATTTCTTGCATCATCCGATACAAAAAGTGAAATGTACATCTTGTTTCTTTTATTAATTGATGCTGTATCTTGAGCACAAAGGCAAAAAAAAAAGAAAAAAAAGAAAATGGCTGCGAGTTACATCAGGCAATGAACTCAACGCGTTCTGCTTTACTCGCTTACATAACGACACCCTTCCAATTTGGCGGTCTAGCTAAGCTGCAGAAATTGACACGTCTCTCTCCTTTGCCTGTCATCGACTCACTCAACACTCCCCGACATCTCTGTGTAATCACTTCTGCAGGGAGCGATGAGGTCGGAGCGATGAGGTCGGAGCTCAGACGGCGAACTTCTGCTGCTGTAATGAACATTTCAAACATGAGACGTTTAACTGAACTGTAGATTTAAATGAACAAATTTTGTGTCAACCAAGAATAAAATGTTTTGGTTGTTGCCTTTGGAAATGACCAGACTTTTTCCCTTATTGTTTCTAGCCAGTCCAACCTTTCTGTGTCCCTGATTTCCCGCCTTTTTTTTCCACAAACAGAAAGGTTTTGACCGCCTGTGAATGCACTGAAATGTGAAGCCTGATGAACTACACTAAATGTTTGTGAGTAAATATGTTGGAAAAAAAAATGCTCTACAGGAAGAACATGAAAGAAACGTTCATGACTTTGCTTTCGCGTTGTGGAAACCAGTTGCTCGGCTAATGCTCTTTATGGCTAAAAGAGACAGACCCACTTCCTCTGGTAAACTCCTGAGTGGTGATGATGACGGGCCAATTAGCCTGACTCATTAGCTTTCGAAGAGCATTAGAAAATAAAGCGGTGGCAGGATGGACTCCGCTCTGAGTGTTTTTGCATTATTGATTGAGAATTAATGGCGGAAGCGGCTGTCATTAAAAGGGTAAGGGATGGCTCCAGAAAACCTTAGTAATGGCAATCTGGGCCATTTAAGAGTCAGCCTGATGGCTGTTAACCACTTAAGGGTTGGGGCATAACGAGAGGCGGAGAAATGGGGCGGGGGTTGTTAGAAAGAGCTTTGGCTGACAGAATGAAAGTTGGATGAGCTGTCAGATTCTACATTTCATGAATTAGCTTTTTCTATTGCAACTGCAGCAAATTAATGGAGCTGAAATATTTTATAACGCACATTTTTTAACAATATTCACAGGTAGCAAGACAGAGGATATGATTTTATGATGGGATAAACATAAAAATGAGGACCCTCGCACGCTGCAAATCGGGGAGCCGGCGGCCCCGACCCGCTGGATCCTCGACGTGCAGCGAGAGGGCCGCATATCACTGCTTGCAGTTTTAATTTCTATTGTGTCACATTGAGATAAAATCAAATATTTCATATGATCAGTGAGTCAACGTTTATTTTCCTCAGCGTGCCAAGCGGCCCCGGCTAAAGGTCAAAAGAAACGTAATGCGAGGTGTCAACATAAGACCGAAAACATCAGACAGGATACAGACAGGAACTTAGAAGATGGTGAAAGAAGATCATGTTGCATATTCACGTACAAGGTCAGATTTGAATGTCTTTCCTCTCACAGCCAAAGTAATAATTAGTTAAATTTTGAATTTTACTTTGTCACCAATGATTTACAAATTAGGATGTAACATCAGATTTATCCCTAATGTCAGTTTGACACAGTTGGAAGTTGTTGGTATCTGCAGGTGGAAGTGGCAGTTGGGCAATTTAGTTTGGTGTACTGTATGGTCTGAAACGTTTGTGAACTTCTGCTGTAGTAGACTGCCAACATGTCCAGGCTGAACCAATCTGATGGGCTCCAACTGCCAACAACCATCAAGATATGGGTAAAATATGACCACAAAGATGGAAGCATCGTATTAAATTATAGAAAAGGCGATAAAAAAAAATTACAAAAAAATTGCCTCAACTTTACAATGTTGGTTCTCCAGAAATTCATCTGCAGTATGTATTTCTAAAGAGTCCAATCGGCACAATAAATAGTTTCATTTTTGATACTTATCCAATCGATATTTCATCTGTAGAAAAAGGCTGATAATATAATCACTCTGAAACACAGTTTTATAACTTTATAGTTTGCAGGTTGGTATCAGCCAGCCAGAGCAAGTACATCGTTTCCCTGCACACCAGCTGCACCGAACCTGTGCTCTTTGTACTTTTCAAATAAGTGTTCATTACTTTAGGATTATGATTCAAATGTGCAGACTTTTGTCATTATTATTTTTTTTTTATTATTTTTTTTATAAATCTCTTTTTCAGAAACTCAGATCAAACATGTAAAAGTTACAGAATAATGAGATCATTTTCCTTTTCAAAGCTGAAAAGAAGGATTTCATTTTTTTTTTTTTTAAATCTCAGCAGCCTACACCTTTGACTCCTCTCGTAAAAACTCCTATCGGAGGATCAAAGCTGAAAGCACAATAAGACATTGTACGCTCAGTGTTACTTATTAACCAAATAGGTTTCCTGCTCGAGTTCCACCGGGTTTATAAACCCAGACGTGTTTTGTTGTTTTGGTGAATACCTGCGTTTGCCGCCCACACGTTGCCGGAACATTCAATTGCTCAACGAGTTCAAAGGGGATCGAAGCGGTTAGTTTGCATTACAGCTGTGTGTTTCGTTTTCTAACTGCATGGCAGCAGTTTGGACAGCGGCACTGAGTCGGTCGCCGGCCCCATTGAGAAACACCAAAAACCAAACAAGCCGGTACTTGCCTGGAGGAGATCTGCAGGAGGAGGTATGCACTCTGTAGTGGGAGCTTCATCTCTACGGACACGCTAACACGCACACACGTCAACACGCAATCCACGTGCACACAAGAAATATGAAAACCTGCAAAAACATGTCACAAAAAGAAAATGGTTTTATTCATACTCCCTGCACGCCGCAACAACACAAACACAACGCGCACACGCTGACATGCGGCATCGTGGGTAAACAAACGTCTGGCTTTCATGACATTGCTGAGATTTCTTTTTTTTTTGCATGCCGGCAGCACAGCTATCATTTACCTCTCCATAATTACACAGGTGGAGGGAGATGCAAAGCTGTCATCTTCATTTAAAAACCTTTTTTTTTTTTTTTTTAAAGGATGCTACCTGAGAGACAAAAACAAACTGGAAAGAAGCCGGTGGTGACAAAGGTCATACAGGAAGTTATCAGTCATTTGTCCGTCAGTCGGGCTGTTTGTCAGAGCTGAGAAGACGCCAATTAGGAAGTAATAAGGCATCACATTTTTGTTTAAACAAATGTTTGCTGAAGCCTGTCAAACTCTGACTCTCTGGAGTTATGGCTTTGAAAAGTCAATAATAAAAGAATATGATAACATACAGTATAATTCTTTGGACTTCTTGTCTATTTCAGTGACTGCTGATTTAAACAATTGGAAATTACAGTTATTATAAAAACATGAAACACGGAGACAAAATGAACAAATGATCATTCTGATTAACACTTTTAATCTGCGAGACAAACATAAATAACCGACATTCGTATTCCTTCTGTCCGAACGTTTGATTGGCCCCCTGATTTATTAGGCCCCTCCCCCTCCCACCCGCACATCTATTCTCAGTTATTTTGAGCACTCGGTCGGTCACATGGTCGGGACAAACGTGTGATCACTCCGTGACATGAGTAACGTCCTCACCTCCCACACACACACACACACACACACACACACACACACACACAATCACACACACACACACTCACACACACACACACACACACACACACACACACTCACAATCACACACACACACACACACTCACACACACACACACACACACACACACACACTCACAATCACACACACACACTCACAATCACACACACACACACACACACACACACACAATCACACACACACACACACACACACACAATCACACAGGTCTCTTTTGCTCTTTTCCACGTCCTTGCTACTCCTTCACCTCCCTCGTCCTATGATTTACCCCCGACCTCCTCCATCCCATCCCTCACTCATTCCTAATTTCTCAACCCCCCCTCCTCCTCCCCGCCCCTCCCTCCCTCCTCCGAGCAGCGGGTGCACCCTCCAATCAATTAGCTCATGTTCTGTAATGACAGCATCTGTGGCCTGGCAGGGCTTCGTCTCATTCAGGAGGGTTTTACTGCCCACCAGCAAAAAAAAAGAAAAAGATTATAAATAAATAAAAGAACGAATGGGATGCCTCTCGTTCGTTCACCCCGGGGAGGGATAAATGGAGGCCTGCATATGTTCATCCGTCTCTGTGCTTTTTAGCTGTCCGGCATCTGGTCTGTGTCAGAGCTAACTGGCCACACGAGCCAGACCAGTTTGAGAAGAAATAAAAAGAAATCGTTCAAAACTTTTACCTTCAGTAAAACTGCTCAGCAGTGTGAACCCAAACAAAGACAACAGTTCTGCAGGTCGTCTTTGTCATTCGGATGGTTGCGTGCCTGGTTCTCACCTTAAAATCAACACACTTATTCCATGAACACATTTCACAAGCTTCTTTTTAAATCTGCAAACCTATTCTTGTAATTGTTTAATACAACTATATGTCACTGTTTTATCTACTCAAACTACCTACCTTATACTGTTGTTGATTTTATTGAATCTTTCAGGTTATCTTCCTTAATGTGACAGTGAAATGGTTATTTATAAGCTGTCAGCTTTTCTTACTGCTGTGATTACTGCTATTGTTATTTTTCTTTGCTTTATAACTGACTCGACGGTCAAACTCGATTTATCCAGTATAAAAGTTGAATGAATAAATGATTTGATGATCATATTAGCTGCTTCTTTTCTGTATTATTTCTGTAGAAGAAATCGTCCTTTTGTATTATTTTTTACTTATTGTTAGTATTTCTTCCATATTTCCAAGTGTTTATACTTTTGTGTATAATATATTTCTGGGATAGTGTTGTACATTTTTTGAAGTGCTTTGTTTTCCCCTTACCTTAAACACCTGTCCGAAGGACGTCTGGTTATCTATCTGGCTAGCAAAGTCTCTTGAGTGATTTTTTTTTTTTTTCTCATCTCTCCTATTTCAGGAGCCAAAACACATCTGAACTCTGGTCACAGCACCACAACATTCCTCCATTTTCACCGTCTTCAGCTCCTCTGTCATCCTGCCTCTGTGGAGAGAGGTTGATCCATCATGCACACACACACACACACACACACACACACACACACACACACACACACACACACACACACACACACACACACACACACACACACACACACACACACACAGAGGCAGACTCGCCCACAAGAATGTCATTCCAGGGATAGCTTGATCCATCACAGATGCAGCTACACATACAGACACACTCGCACATGGCGCACATACTGAGTACACGTACACGTGCGCACACACACACACACACACACACACACACACACACACACACGCTTTCCCACATGTATGTCATTCCTGCAGCTTTATCCGTCAGTCACACCCGTACTCAGTTACTTTCAGACACACAGGTACCGGGGATATTACCGCGTAATTGGACAGCACATCGGCGGGAGGTGAGGAGTCCTGAATGATTGTCAGGTTTGTCACCGAGCCGAGAGATTCATCTTCGGCCCGGATCGGCTCATCAGCTGCCAAGAGAACTCATTACAGCGTGATCAACCCACTGGAATAATGGGACACTGAAACTGGGTTAAAACTTCAGCTCTTTTCTGATGTGTGACGCAAATGCACAAAAACAAAAACCAACTTTGTAAACTGGAACGTGTGCATTATTTCCACATTTTACTTTCTGAAATATTTATCATTCTCTGGCTCAATTATTTGGATGAGCCAATACCACAAACTATAACGTACTGCTGCCTGTCAGTATAAAATCATTTGTGGCTGAAAATGCTTTCGACTTGTGGCACAGATGGAATTGATACAGAAAATCAAATTACAATTAATTGGCAGATTTTTCTTTGAGAAAAGGACCTGCAGTTGATATGCACAACATCATTGGTAGCAAGATTACCTACTGCAGTTGACAGGGAGAAAATATATGAAGATTACAACGGTGGATTAAACACATGTATATCTCGGGTGCTGACTTTGATGAAGGGACAAAACGTTGAATACTTACTCACGAAGGATTTAACTTCCTGCTGCTCCGTACACGTCACGGTGCTGCACGTAGTTTATATAGGAGCAGTTTCGGACCATCTTGGTCCTCCCTCGTGACAGAATTTGGACTCATTCAGACTTACCTTCTACATCACATCTCTAATGAAGGGCTCTACTTTTAGCATTACAGTTTTCTCTGTAACTAATATTCCTTGTCCGCTGAATAATTATTTCCAAGCCCCAGAGGAGTGTCACACTGTTTTTTTTTCCTTCATTTGGAAGCAGCGAAGCATTCGAAAGGTGGAACGTGTCGGAGGGCAGACAGACGGACGAAGTCGCATGGCCTGCTGCTTCCTGAAGGCTTGATTCTCCTCACCTACTCTGCTCCCATGAGGCCGCTCACCCACTCTTTAAACGCTCCCCGCACACATACAAAACCCACCTTTTTCATTTTTCATTTTCAGCAATTTTCTGTGGCTTTGCAGCAATATTGATATAAAAAGACTGCGGGCTGCCGAGCTCGAGCCGGGACGGAAGGCACCCATCCGTAGTGCACCGGGGAGCTCAGCGTTGAAGGCCCCCCCGACACACACACACACACAGAATGACATTACAAGGTCCTTTTACCATGCCAATATAGCAGAGAGGGGACACAGTGGCATACGAGCTGTTTAAATATCTGCTCAACCGTTGCAAGTGTGTGTGAGAAAATTCAGCCTGGCGGTTTGACTTCATGTAGAGTTGTTTTGATTTGCTGTCTAAACTGACGCCCCCGCCATGGTCAATCACAATTTGTTTATGTTATTTTCAAGAATATGGTGCTTTGAAGGAGGGAGCCCACTGAGAATGTTGATGTGAAGTCAGCGGTTTATCCAGCACTTCAGTGCAGCGTGGAGCCGACGGGGATGGAGGGATTTTATGGCAAATGATTATGACACTGAAACTATACCTGTTCAGATTAATAGAGTATTTATGTCATTTGTTGTTTGTTTTTTTATTAGATAGCACACAGAGAAAAGAAAAACAAAGAGGATCGAAGAAAGTGGTGAAAAATGTGCCGACTTCTAAAACTCGAAACAATTTTGAAGTCCAAATTTAGAGAATAATTACATGTGTGAGAATTCCCACGCTCGCCTTCCCTCACCTCGTCTATTGCTTCTGAAACTGGATTTTTTTTTTTTTTTTCTGCATCAGATTTGTGAAGTCACTGCATTTAAAACAGGAATGTTAATTTTCTGTTGCTGTGATGCGCCGATGTCATGCCGACTTCTGCCCGCCCGCTGAGAACTGCATGCACCTCACAGGTACGCGCACAACTAAACTACCTGACATTGCAATAGTTTGGTGAACTAGTAGGTCTTCTGTTTAAAAATGATCCCCTCTTCTTTGTCATTCATCAGTGATGATAAACTGTGCTGATGAAAACATTTGATTCCTGTCAAACTTGAATTTGACTTGAATTGATTGATAAGGGGTGCATGAATATTTTCTGCCGGGTAATGCATCCCTTCAGCTTGGGTCGTCATAAAACGTGTCAACTTCACACTGTTGAGACAAAACGGGCCAAAATATGAGAAACATATCGGGGAGGCAGAACCTCAGCAGAACACCGGTCCAGCATCGAACACCATCACGTTAGCTTTCTTCTGTATCTGAAAAAAAGATCCTGGGAGAAAAGTGAGATCTCGATTCTAAGCAAAAAAAAAATTGGGATTCTCGTTTTCCCCAGAATCGTGACTGCAAAAGCCCGGTCAGCCTTCGGTCCAGGGTCGGCCATACAAACTATAGTGATGTATCTAAACCAGCATTTAAAGTCGCACAGGTGATACTGTGTAAAAACAAGAACTGTGTCAGTATATTTGGGTAAACTTCCAATTAGTTCAGATGAAATTATAGCGAGCGGCGTTACGATGACGCACGGCAGCAAATTCCAGAACCGCTGCGATGCTGCACCAACACTGCCTTTTCTGTCTGTCATTAAAACTCAGCCGTTAAACAGTAGAAGGAATGTGATACTGTTTTTGTTTTTTGTTTTCCTTAGGAAAATTGTACCTCAAACAGTTAAACACCTTGTTTGTGGGCTGTAAAATGTAATTCCAGGCTGGCCTCATGCCAGCACTTCACACTCGTGGTTTTTCTGCAGTCAACAGTCTCCGTGCCAGAATTCCACAGCTGGAAGTCAGCAGTGCTTTGATCAAAACAGATTAACCTTTTTAAAGCAGGGAAATATAGAAATACTGTGACATATGAATAGGTCCAGATATAAAAAGAATATTAGTATAATGGGAACGTATCAGTGGAGGATCATCGCACCAGTTCGCATCGCTAATCAGACGAAACGGACGAAGCTCCACAGTTTACTTCAACAAAGAGTCTTAATTGTGAGATTGTTATTTTTCTTTTACTTTGAAGTCGGCATGATCTGAAATCAGGATTATGTTCAGTTTATGGTTTATTCATTACATCAGACTGCTTTGCTGATAAAATGAAAATAATAATCTGATCTTTAGATTTTCATGAGATATTTTCATATCAAGACAGTTCTCAACATTAGATGTTGATCCAGAGTTGCTCTTTTTGCTATGAAGAGTCTGAATATTTAAGTTTACTGCGAGTAAATAAAATTCCTTCTGTTACTTTGAACCGCTCGGCCTGAAGACGGTTTTTCAGACAAGGTCGGTGTCCAGCGGTGACTTTGATTGTTCTTTATATCACAGAAACGAAAAGGTTTTTTTTTTTTGTGCTCCATCCTTCAACATTGACAATGAAAGCCACTTCAGCGAAGACACCCCCTCCCTCCCCCCTTTGCTGTATCTGAAGTATTTTGCTCCATTTCCTCTGTGGCTTCAGCCAGCAGAAGGAATGTCCTATTTCCTCTGTGGTGGAGGGGTTGGTGAAGGTGGAGGGGGTCAAGTTCAATTCTTCAACTACTTACAAAATGAGACACGGGGGTCGGTGATGAAAAATGCCATCCCTAAAAATCTTATTTATTTTTGGTCATAAACCAAAGTACTGGGCAAATTGACATTTTTGAATTTGAACAAGCCGTTACTAGTAAAGTTACTCGATTGCAATTCTTCCTGTGATATAAAGTCCAGCTCGTAGTTATAGCACGAAATTTTACTTCAAACCAAAAATTACAACCCAATTTGACACTTTATGTAAGTGTGACTAGAACAGGAATTAGTATTAAAATCAGTACAGATTTGACGTAAAACAAAGTGGGATGAAAGAGGGAATAGACTCGAACCATTATCTTCAGCTTTGATTTGTCATTTCCCTCAGTTGATGAAGACCTCCTGCTCTGGTCCAAACCCAACGGCGAGGAAAACCTTCACACTTCTGATGGGACGAGCAGTATGCTAAAAATGTTTTGGCATACTGCTGCATGAAAAGCTTGCAAAGTGCATGTCGGAGAAAAAGTTTCGAAGGCTCGGTGGCAGACAAAGTGACTTGTTCTAATGTGTTTTTGTTGGGGGTTTTTTCAGTGTGTGCCGGGAATGCAAAGCCATGAGGGGGCGTGGGTGAAAAACTGTGCACACATTCTGCAGGCTCTGTCACTTGGGGCCCGGGCTCGTCTCATCACAGCTGTTCCACGCCCACATACGGACACAGAGCAAGGAATATAAAGTATTCAAGCCAGCTACAGCAAACTTTGGCAAACTTCTCAGCCATGTGTTGTTGAAAGCGGGGAGGAGCATCTGCGCCTGAGAGCATTTCGATGGTTTCACTCTTCTGTGTTTGGATAATGTTTAACAGAAATACAGGATGATGGATGGTTGTAGTCTGGAGATTTTTTTAGACTCTGCTATCAATTCCAGAGTTTGTTTGTTCTGTTAAGTTATAGTGAGAATAGAATATAATAGAAACACTAGCAAAGCTCTACAAATAATGTCCAGAAGAAAAGCAATAAAAGGCAAATGAGTCCAAATCAACAACAACATTCTGCAGAGCAAATGGCACAAGCTGATGAACACAGCACCTCACTATAAATAGCAAAAAGGGAAAAGCTGAAGTCGTGTGACAACTGATGTCAGAACCTGTCACTCCATCGTGTTCTTGGATGACAGAAAAGCACCGGGTTTGGAAACCGGAGTAGGACAGAATCGCCCATCCCGTGTACGTGTCACATCTCACAATAACTGTCAAACCCACAATACCTACAATTGATTTGTGATTTCATATAAAAAAAGAAAAAAAAAAAAGAAAAGTACAGCTGGCTCAGTGGGCGACTTGTTTTCATTTTTCTCTTCCGAGCCACTTTGCACAGGCTCTCCATTTTCTACTGAAAGTAGTGAGTCGGTGAGTAGTACCAATCAGCTGGCATTGTGCTCCCCGACGCACCTCCCGGCCCACCGAGCTGCCTCGTTAGTGGCCACAAATGGGGTTGGTGGTAGTTTAAAAAATGAGTCCCTGTGTTGTTGCCATTAGACTGGCGTGTCTGTCCAAAGAAAGCAGACTTCTATTTGATGCTGTTGTGGGAAAGACATAAAACAGCATCTTTTGTTCCTGTTTTAAAAACTCAGATGGCATTTCTATTTATTTAAGAGCAGTTTACATGGATTATATTCAGGGCTGATGTCGAGCGTGTTGTGGTCTCAGAAAAAAAAGAAGAGGCAGGCAATAAACATCAAACCCTTCATGTTTTTGAAAATCTGTTTTGCAAATTATCAATTTGTACTGGTCAATATATTTTGCTTTGAATATAAAAGTGCCCAGATTACATTTACTGGTGATGTTTTCTTCAGGTGACATTAGAAATTTGAAGGACGTAAAGAAACACTCATTTGGCTGTCCGGGTTTCGAGGTCTCTCTTGTGCTTCAGATCAGTGTTGACTTTTCAATATTTAACCAAGACTGATGGCACGTCGACACAGGAAGCATTTTAGGCACGATTTTCCGACATTCATCTCACGTGCGTCTGATAAAATAGACGAGCACCTGTTTCTACAGCTGGTGAAACCGCTCAAGTTTTACTTTCCTGCATTTTGAACTGCAGTGATTGTGACCTGTTGCTCTATACTGTGCCTGAGTGCCCACTGTGTGTTAAGTCATTTATCAAAGTGCACAAATTCTGTACGAGATGTTTCCCAACCACGTCTACAACAAAACTGTTTGGAAAAACAACACTCGCAGGCTATTTGAAGAGCCTACCATCATATACGATACGCAAAACACAATTAATCATATAAATAATAACGACGTGAGCTTAATGAAGGCTTTGGTGGTGTTTTAACAACACAGAGATGTTGGAGTGAAGAAAAGTTTAAATCCTACGCTAAGTTTGGTATGGAGTGTTTAAATAGCGCCACCTGCTGTTGTGGAGGGACATTTTGTAGAAAATTCTCTGGATAATAACGGTTGTTATAAAGAATAGAAAATAATTTTGACTCACAACCAATGTTTTTTTACTTGCAACCAGAAACTTTTGACTCGCAACCAAATATTCTTAAATCACAACCAAAAGTTTGTCTTGCAACCAAAAATGTTTGCCTCTCCCACAAATTGACTCGCAAATCTTTATTTGTTAAGGCTCAATGCATTAGAAACATGTCATGGATTTGTTTGATAGTTTGCAAACCGCAATGTTTGTTCATTTTAATGTTTTGCTCTGTTTGTGTAGTATTGCCTCCTTTTATTTGTTGAATGGGTTTTCATGGCTCTTGGAACTTTTACAATCAGTCACAACTCTATTAGGATTCTTCCCCCCCAAAAAATAAAAAATAGATAAAGGCACGGCCACAATCTTTCACAGGTGGTCACACGGTCTCAGTAACACACACACAAACACACACTCTTTCCCAGCGTCCCGTGTCGCCTCCATGAGTCTCCCAGACGTGCGGACCACGGAGGTTAAGTGGAGCTCAGAGGGAGAGCCCAACTGTGATGAGGGACCGCAAATCCCATAAGCCACCAGTCTCATTGGCAGGTTGGCACCGCAGGAAGCTTTGGTAGGAGATGTGGCGAGAGAGGCTCCGTGTGTGGACCGCGGGGGGAATATTGGACGCGAGGGGAGAAGGAATGTCTCGGCCGGCCTCGCCGACGTGAGAAGAATACCGTATTGTCTTGTTTGGAACAAGCCGAGCACTGTGCACAGCGGCGAGTGCACGGTGACATTTCACTCCGAAACACACAAAAAAAAAATGTCTCAAATTTTACTCCGCTGAGCTAATTCAGAGCGACGTACTCCACCTCACGGAATTTATTATACAACTTCACATTTTCTCCTCCCTGCCATCAGGACATGAAGTGATCTGAAACAAGAGAAGAGCACTTCTGCAGTGGCTTCACTTTTCACACCCAGAGACTACAAATATCTTTATGATTACATGCGTACATGAATTCAGTGTGACGTTCAGCCCCACTTACAGGAAGTAGGTTGTCCTTTCTGTGGCAAAATGGTGGAGAGTTGTTCATTGGTGTATAACAGAGCAAAAACTCACAACCAACAAATGTATGACTTGCAACCCAAAATCTTTTACTCAACCAAAAAATGTCGTCTTTTTTTTGTTGTGTGAAAAGTTTGTCTTTTTATTTACCCCGCCTGCCTCTTCCCCAAGCATAGAGAAGTGTTTTAATTGCAGAACCATGAAGATTATTTACTAGAACTAGAACCACATGATAGAGAGATCCCAGACAAACACATTGAATATGATCTGGAATCTGGACCGATAAGTCTTTCACATATAGTGGGTGTCCTGTTAACTCGTCCTTCAAAGCAAGTCAGAACATCCAAGTCGAAATCGTCAACATCATAAAATATTGGCAGCTTTTTTTTTACACAAAAAAACTCAATAAATTGTAGCACCAGTCAATAAAAATGCAATTTTGAGTCAATATTTCATGGTTCTATTATGTGTTTAGGTTTGTAACAGCTCTGTCTTCATATCCCGTCTTTCCCACGTCCGCGTCTCAAAGTTCTGTGAATTCTCTCGTGGTTTATTACAGAGCAACTATCCTCATAATGAAATTTGTCTCGATGCACATTCAGACTAATCAAATCTTCCATCATCTATTGATGTTGCGGATCCATCAGCCGTTACTTTGAATGCTAACGAGCCCGAGACTCCTGTGGCATTCAGAGATAGTTATGGCTGACGAGATAGCAGAGACAAACTTTTCCTCCATCAAATGCTCCCGACAAAAGCAGCTTCTTTGTGTACCAATGCTGCGTTATCCAGTTAATTCACGTTGCTCCGGATCAAGATTCATTTCCCCGCAGACTGATAGAGCGAAGAATGAGTTCAGACCAAAGCTGAGAGGCATGACTGTCTGAGCTTTGTGTTTGAACGGCAAACAGCACAGCGGGGGACACAATTTCCAGCCTGCAGGCGAGGAGGCTAATCTCCCAATTAGCTATTAAATGTGCTCATTAAAAACAGCAAAGACAAACGTCCTGGAATAATGCGCAAAAACAAAAACAAAAGATGTCGTTCTCGTGCAATCTTTGAGACAAGCGGCATGAATCGAGCCGCATCGCTACTGTACATGCAATCAGAGGCTCTTTGAAGCAGCCGTTTGCACAGCGCCGTGGTCCTGTATCATTTTACAGGCTCCACTCGGCTCCTGTGGTGCTGCACATTATACTTGAGTGGGTAGTTTTGTTTGATTCTAGGAATTTAACTCAAAGGACTCCTGCCCACCTCGGCATGCTAAAACCATCCTTTATGGAAAGGCATCAATGCAGTACGTGAGGTATTTTGTTGAGTGTGTAGAAATGCCTTGTTTTTATTTCTCTAATTGGTAAATCTCTCGTTGCCCCGGTGAACATGAGCGCGGGTAATGATGTACTTTAGGACACTCTCAATCCAGCGTGTTAATCCTCGTATTAATCGCCATAAACCCACTGGAGAATATTCTGCTTTAATGCTCGGTTTCTGAACCATTTGAAGGCATTCCCTTTAACGCTGACCAGCAATGCTGCGCACAAAAGCAACATTCCCACAGGTTTACAAGGTTACACAAGTTAGAACAGAAGAATAAAACTATTATGGAGTGTTAAACACAACAATGTGTGATGAAAGTAGGACTAGCCGTGTAGTCGTGGGAATTCAAATTAGTATTTAAGGTTTTTTAATTATCTTCTATTCATTTCTGATACTTTTTTTTTTATTGTAGGACAGAAGGTGTCATAAAATGTACGTACTGTAAAGCGTGGTGAGAAAAGATCATGATTTATGATTTTAGGCTGAACTTAAATAAAATTGATTCATAGCATGTTACATCATTGTAAATACACGCCACATTTTTTTGTTTTAAAAAGTCAAGAAATTTCTATTTATTGCTTATTTGTTGCTTTAACAAAAGCTGGGAACAAGAAGTGACATGTCATATTAAATTTTTGGACAAAAAAAATGCAGCTTTTATTATAAATAAACTCCAAAAATAGTTAGAAATAGATCCCGTTTCATACAATGACGCAGTGAACCAACATATTTTGGGCACATTTTCTTTTTACTGTATATTACTACTATTATTATCTTGTATCTAATTGTAGAGATTTGTTTGAAATATAAAACAAATTTGATCTTTGAGATGCGCAATACAACTTTGTGCTGTGTAACCATGAGAATATTAAAGAAGACGGTCAGACTCATTAGTTTAAAAGTAGATTGCAAGAGAGAAGATTTAACAATCAGGTCCGATCTCAGAGAATCTCGTGGGGCAGCCGAGGACATAAACAGAGATTTAAAAAAAAAATCAAGGGGAAACAAACATCAAGATCCGCTGCTGGATGTTTTAGAGATGCTCATCAATGCTGGACCAGATTCGTTTATTAGGAAGAAGACAAATGCAATTCTGCCCTACTTTCCGGTCTGTTTTGAATGCTGTCTGTTCAAGTCATGCTCCTGCAACATGTAAACATAATTTGCTTACTTTCAGACTGGAAATCCTGCATTTCATTTCAGGCTCTTCAATTCCTGAGTTATAGTGCTGAATATTGGACGAAAACATTATGATGCCACGGTGACGCTGACCTTTAACCTTTTGGATCTCAAATCTCATCACTTTGTCATTTTTGTAAAAACGTTTGTTGTAATTAGAGTATAAATTCCTGAATTATGGCCACTAATGTGTGAAGTGACCTTTGACCCACAAAACCTAATCAGTTCATCCTTCTGCCAAAGTGAATATTTGCACCACGTTTAAAATCATTCCTCAGCTGATACATTCAGGAGATTTGGGCAGATGTATGTGCATACAGACGGAAAACCCAAAACCCGAATGCCTCGGGCTGTCGCCGGCACAGAGGCACAACAAGAGTGAGACATAAAAGTCCAGAGGAAGCTGTTCTGCTTATTATTGTTTGGTTTGATATTAAAGATTTCCTCAGTTAAATCGCTGGCTTTATCTGTATTTTAGAGGAACATTTAGAGTTTTAACATGCACAAAAGCAGTAACATCAGTTGGCCGAACGAACGCTTCGCAACGTAAAACAAAGACGCTGATTGGCGTCTGCAGTTCGGAGCAGCAGGAGCACAAACAGCACTTAAACACCATTACAGTGGTCACATCTGCAAATGCTCGATGCCATACTTATACGAGAAACAAATGGGTCTTAAGTTAATCACCTCACAGCTGTTGTGCGTCATAAAACCCGTTTCCAGATCTCATGAATTCGCTGGCAGAACTTTGGGTTTCCCAGTTTGTGTTGTCTAGCTCCTCTTTTCAGACTTTTAACACCGTCACTGATTGGTCAGTGGGAAAATCAGTCTGCCCTGCAAGGTCCTAACTGGCAAAGTGAGCAATGTCAGAATTGTAGGTCACAGCGGCGAACAGGAAGGACCTCGAATCTTTTAATCATCCAAAAGGCTTCTTCAGTTCTGTCTTGGAAGAATCAGATTCACATGTCCACATATATCCACCAACATCCACTGAGAAAGAACCACGGATGTCTCTTTGAATTATCTTCTTTTTTTTTACAAAACACCTGCAGCTAAATAAAGACATCATGTATGTGAAGGAGCATTCGAGTAAATGCCTCGTGTGTTCTGTGCATCCACGCTAAAAGCACGCGAAGGAGAAACCTTTATGTGCCGGACGTTAAGCTGTAGATGGAGTGAATGAGCTGCAGGTATTAGAGTCATCATCAAGAGAAGACGGTAAAAAAGCAAAACATGCACTTAAAAAAAGATTTCCAGGATGTAGAAGAATTTTTCTAAATAAGAGGATTTTTGCTTAAAAAAAAAAATCACGCTTTTTATTCAACCTGGTATTACGGCGAAGCGTGAAATAGACACGCTTTGAGCTGTCTAAGCGTGAAAGTTACACATTTTGCAAGCACGTAAATGTCATGTGACACGGGGTCATGTGACCAATGTCACGCCACAGAGGCGAGAAATTATATTTTTTGGCATCATCAGTTTTACTTGAGTTCATTTCTGTCTCCGAACCCCAACAATGTTCTTTTTCATAATCTCAAAGCGTGTCTATTTCACGCTTTGCTTCAATACCATGTTGTATTCTTCACACGGCTGAGTTTTTGTCCGAAATTATCTGCAGCTTTCTGTGTTAGAAATTATTTTTAAAATCACATGTTCTTCCTCGATCCGTCTTACGAGTCCTTCGTGAGCGTCACTTAAGATGTAAGCGGTAAAAGTAGGTCGTTCGTACCAAGAGGTGACAATGGGGGGGGGGGGGGGTGTGGGAACAGCAGAGAAAAGAAAGAAAACACCCAGAAAATAAAAGCTGTCTTGACTCTTTAATTTAAGGGCGTTCTCCTGTCCGCCGTGACCCCGCCTCGGGCACCTCGGGGGTCAACCTGCAGTCAGGGTCATAAAAAGCCGAGGCTGTCACCGGCCTGCGGGGCCTTCGGACGAGGCGACCCCGCAGGGGAACCAGGTGGAAAAAAATAAGGAAACAAACAAAAATGACAAGGTGATTCAGTCGCTCCTTTGTCACCTGGAGCAGCTTTCAGAGGCGGATTGACAGCAGTTTACCTTCCTGTCTCCGACATGTTTATCATTCCTCTGTGAATTCCAACGGCGGCAACAACAACAGCCGAGTCCCCCCCCCCCCCACCCCCTCGCCTAACGCCCTATCAGTGACACATCGTCCAAAACCTCGTCCGTCCCCCCCGTCCCCACGTCCGCCCTGTAACAAGTGCTCCTGACAGACACTTTGTGCTACTGAACAGCCTGGCGGACTAATTCTACAGCGTTTTAGTTTGTAGAAGCAGCTGTCAGCGCCACGTTTCTCAAATTACATATCTGAGAGGTAATTGATGAGAGCAGCACAGAGTGGCCGGGGGTTGTGTGTGTGTGTGTGTGTGTGTGTGTGTGTGTGTGTGTGTGTGTGTGTGTGTGTGTGTGTGTGTGTGTGTTGTGGAGGGCAGCGTTTTAACAGACACGAGAGCGACGTTATTCTTTTTATTTTTTATTTTTTGGAATTGTTTCTTTCCAGTTGATGGAATATAAATCAGAGTAATATTCATTCCAGCAAATCTCGTTAGTGTGGTTAAGTGGGCGGAGCCAACCACTCAGATCACAAACACCTGTGTGAAAACGCAAGGAAGCACTTAACAACATGGAAGGATTTTTTTTTTTTTTTTTTTTTTTTTTAAAGCAGTTCTTCAGTGGTGAAAAAGAAAAATCTGTAACCAGCTGAGATTAGAGACACCTGTCTCCGTGGTTACACAGCATTTTAAAGGTGCAGCACCTGCCGATAATTCACGACTTAAGGAAATATCATACTTTTCCTTACCGCTTTGGCAAAAACTCCACCAAGCCACCGCTTCGCTCATTAACACCTCTGCCCTCCTCTCTCTCTCTCTGTCCACACACCTCAGCACCATCATGTGACCTCACACACCTCAGCACCATCATGTGACCTCACACACCTCAGCACCATCATGTGACCTCACACACCTCAGCACCATCATGTGACCTCACACACCTCAGCACCATCGTGTGACCTCACACACCTCAGCACCATCATGTGACCTCACACACCTCAGCACCATCATGTGACCTCACACACCTCTATCGACAGAAATCATTCAATAAAATTAACTGCTTCTATCAAAAAAGGAAACATAAAATACATCAATGCACTTTTAACATTCCTATCCAGGAACTTTACATTTTATCACACACAAATGAAATATGTAGTTTAATCTTACTTTTTAATAAACTGTTTTCATTTATTTATTAATTTAAACTATTTATTAACCCTGGATTTATGCATGTTTTTTTTACCTGGGCTACATTTTGATTGCAGGCTGCTAATTTTAGCTGGAAAAAAAAACATAATTGTAATAATAAGTTGTGGGAAGCTCTGTAACACGTGAGTAAAGCACAGAGCATCCTCCAACATGACTCACGTGAGTTAGAAGAGACCAACTCTTCTCCTTCGGCAGCAGCAGAACAATTCACGATCCTTCACCTGAGCCAAAACCACCAGCAGGAAGTTCAGTGTGTCCCAACGCGGTTTCTACATCCAAACACTGTCATCAACAGATGTCGCGTGTTTTTAGAAGATGGCTGACGAGTGAGGTGGATGTGGTGGTGAAATTACACGAGTGTGTGGAAATGGAGGAAAAAAAAAAGGAAGAAGTGCGGTTTTGTCTTTGTTTCCTTTGGGACGACGTGCTTTTTATGAATCCATTTTTACATCTCGTAACTGTAAATATTCTATTATTCTATATGTGCATATTAATAATTAATGGCAAAAAAAGAGAGAGAGAGGAACGGGGAGCATGTTTGTCTATTTGAACTCAGAGCAGGTGTGTGAGTGTATACATTTGTGCATATGATTTATGTATATCACGTATGAACGTACAGATATCTGCCTGCGTGTCCGTACTGACACGTGCACAACAGGCCGGAGGACTTTGCAGTGACACACTAGTCTAAACTATCGAGGTGTTGGATGTGACCTTTGACCCTGTCTGACAGCTTGCTTCAAGCTGGCCCCGTCAGGTAGAAACCTGCGACCGCGATCTCGTCGGCGCAGCTGAGACAGAAAAAAAAAAAAAAAATCTGTGACGGGTCAAAGACACGAAACTGTCTGCTTTTAAAACAGGAAGAGAAATGTGCCGCGTCATTATGACCCTAACCATACATTTTCAAGTAAATCTCAAACACTTAGATAATATGTACAATACAATATATTCTCATAAATATTGTAAGAATCTGTAAGACTGTCTGAGAAAATGCAGCAATAGAAATGATTGAACTGTCAGTGCAGGAATTTGCCTTTTAAGTATAAAGCAAAAACATCATCCATAAAGCAGCATGTATCGAAGATGCTCTTGTATTATTTTACCCAAGAGACCACCGTGTGTGTCCGATAAGTTAACTTGTGTAAAGTTATGTAACACATGTAACTTATGTTACGTAACGTACTTATTGTGACTTAACCAACTGGTTTTGGTGCCTAAACCTAAACAAACTTGAAGCATGTTTTATTGAGAGTTCAGAGTCTGTCCTTCACCCACATAAATGGGGGAAGCTTTTGCGAGTTAGTTTCCCAAGTTTTTAATGTGGTTTAACTACTTTACTTAAGTAAAACATCCAAGTTTTCCACCACTGAACTGTGCTGTTGCTACAATTTTTCTTTAAATCTGCTGTTTCCTGCCAGAAAAAACAAAACGTCGACTCAGCGTTTCCGTTCTCTTCCCTCGCGTTTATTTGATTTCTGGATTTATTGAAGAGCACGAAACATCCCGTGTCCTTTCACTCCTCGCCCCGTGACCACAAACCGAAGCGCACTTTGCTTTTCAGTGGCCTGTTTTTTGGTTTTTTTTCATTGCGTGTCATAAACAAACAGCAAGAAATGCAATGTAGAGACTTCAAGAGGCTTTTGTGGTGATTTAGTTTGTCCAATTAAAGCAGCGTCTGACACCGAGGGGTTATCGGGTCGCGTGAGGAACAGCCGGGTCAGTGGGTCAAATTCTGCAAAACACGTAACATCTGGAGTTTAGAAAGTCTTATCTGCTGCTTGAATCTGTTATGCAAGATCAAACCTCCAGTCAGACCTCGGCTCTCCCTCTCCGCCGCTCCTCTCTCCTGGTTGTAGCTATTGATTGGTCGAAGATGCCAGAGCGGGAGAACAGCTGGTTCATGTTGCGCTCTGGCGTCGGGCCTACTCTCCCAGGATTGCGTATGTGGGTGTAAATCTTGGAGGAAATGTACTTTTCAAGTCTTGTGTGACCCAGTCACGGCGGTGGGCGGGGCCTGCAGCTCCCTCGTCCGGCAGCGGGAGACTGAAAAAAGATGGGGTGAAGAGCCAGGATGCAGTCCGCGGGGATTCATTTTATTCTATTCTATTTTTCTCATGTCAAATTGCCAGCGTTTTTTCCGAGCTCTGCTTGTTTTTCTCAGTAAGACTTGATTTGATTTGACTCCTGTCTCCTCTTCTGTCCTCCACGCCTCTTCACTGTTTTCCTCTCCTCGACTCTCTTCCTCTTTTCTTCCCCTTTCGTTGCGACAGTTTTCAACACAGCTCATCTTTCCTTCCCTTTTCCTTCCTCTCGTCTCACCTTCTCACCTTTCCTGTCATCTCCTCTTAATTCTTCTGTCGTCCTCTCACCTTTCTGGGTTTTTTTTTTCTCGATTTCTTTCCTTTTGTTTTTTCCCCCTAGTTTTCACTCATCTTTCTTCTCCTCATCTCTCCTCCCTCGTACCTCCCTTTTCTCCCCCCTCGCCTCCCCCCTCTCATCTCTGTGCATCCCATCTGCAGCCTTTGCCTTAATTCCTCCCTCCCTCCTCATCCTCTCTCCTCCCTTTCTCTCCCACTCCATCCTCTCGTAGCAGCTCATTGAATGACAGGATAACATATGAAGCCAATCATTCCTGGGAGCGGCTCTGAGATGTTTTCTATTTTTCGGGCCCCACCAGGATTTGTTTTTCTCTGTTTTCTCTCTTTTCACTTCATCGGTTCTGTTCCGCTCGATGCATGATTGTTTCCGTGAGCACGACTGCCAAGTAATAAATCCAGGTAATAAAGAAAGGTGGGGAAGCTATGACCTCCGATGAGCGATAATTGCATTCAATAAATTAGGATCCCATTTAAAACAATGCTCCCCTTACAGAGACCAAATTTAAAGTCCATCAGTCAAATATTTGTAAATCACATTAATTGCATTTAAATTCATAATTAAAACAGTAAATTTTATTTGACATTTGTTTGGATTCTCTATTGTCACTGACAAGTCGCTGCTTTTAATTACTTGGACTGCGGTGAGTTTCAGACCTGTTCAGTTTATTATTACATACAGATCATATCCATTACTGTTTTCCAAAAGCAAAGTGCAAAATCAGAGGTGTGAAAAAACTGTTTGTGTCCTCGCGTCTAAATTCTTCACCATCGAAACAAACTGTAAGAGCTCGAAATCCTTAATTTGTGTTTATCTGAAGCCTGATATTATATTTCTTTGTGCCGCAGAGCTCCATTGTTGCCCCAAAAAATATGAAAAACACATCAACGAACCACGACGTTGCAGCGGCTGACACGTTCCTTCATTACGATGAACGCACACCGTGTGGTTAATCAGCGGTAGCATCCTGCTGCTCTTAGTAGTCACTAAAATATTCTTTATGTTTAGTGCCATAGACAGCGTAACACATTTTCTAATTTGGTCTTTCCAAGGGATTTGTTAATTATAACAAAGAGCGGCATTCACCTTTAATAGAAAAAGGTCAGTTAAAACATTGCAAGCTGGTATCGCAGCAAAACGTGAAATAGACACGCCAGTTCACTGCAGCAAAATATAGCCACGGTCTGCCCTGTCTAGGCGTGAAAGTTCACAGCGTCTTTATCCAAAACGTAATATTCAATTTCAGGTAATAAAAATGTATCCAAACTCAAAACAATAAACAGCTGTAAGTCACCATTTAAATAAATATGGGCCGTCTCATCTTGTTTTTACGACTAATTAGATTTATCCCTCAGCGGCAGATAAAGTTATGTTCACTCCGTGAGTGTGTGTCTGAGCCAGAGGGTTGTGTGTGTGTGTGTGTGTGTGTGTGTGTGTGTGTGTGTGTGTGTGTGTGTGTGTGTGTGTGTGTGTGTGTGTGTGTGTGCATGCTGCTGTACCACTTTAATGAGAGACCTCGGTTGCTGCACATTCAGCTTCCATATGCAGCAACCCCCTCCCTCCCTCCCCCTCTGTCTCTCTCCCCTGACAGGTCTCTGGATAGCAGGTCTTAACAGGGGTCCCTGTTGCCCGGCAATGCAGGCGCTTCATATCGGCACTACACTGTCTTTTCAAATTCATATCTCCCTCGGGTCCCGTGGGTGGCAGCTTTGGATGCAGCCTAATCAGAATTCTGCTCCTTGTGAGTCCACGTTGTGTGTGTGTGTGTGTGTGTGTGTGTGTGTGTGTGTGTGTGTGTGTGTGTGTGTGTGTGTAAAGGATAAGTATAAGAGGATAGAGCTATCTTAAAGGTCTCACATGTGGGAGCCGAGACTCCGTTCGGAGATAATTCTTGCTGTGTCGTGCAAGATTTGGTCTTGACAGAAAAGGCTGGGATCATACATTTAAGAGTGTGTGTGTGATAAGCGAGGGAGTGTGTGTGTGTGTGGGGGGGGGGGGGCTCGGTTTTGAAAGCAGTACCGGCACAACTCGTCTATTTTAACCCGAAGTGTTCCCCTCCTTTCTCCACCGATCGACGTCGTCCAGACAGCTGAAGTCTTCTTCTTCTTGGGTTTCTTCCAATTCATCGCCGAATCTTTCACCATCTTAACCCTGTACTTTTAGTTGTCTATGATGAGACCATAGATTAAAGCTTTTTAAAAGTACTGAAATATTGCCTAATTTGTCGCTTTAATTTTAGACACTTGTTGTCAGATTGTCTGAAACTTCACTGCTCTGCCACAGAATCAATGATGTTCCCTCCCGAGACATTCGAGCATCATCGCAGCACTTTGGTGGATCACTTCGGACGCCAACTGCTGTATTTTTTATTTTATTTTTTTACTGACTTTGGAGCAAAAGTAAAAGTCTCCCAACCAGGGGGACCAATTAGTCGTCTCCCTCGTCTTCCCCTGAACTCCTCGGTGGCTAATCGATGGGTGAGCGGCAGTGAAGGAGATGTGTAAATGAGTCCAAACGACTGGGCATTCACAGGCCTCATTTCCTCAGTAATTAGATCAGGATCTCCTCCCATACAATGATGTTTTCATTATCTTCCACTCCTCTTCCTCCTCTTCTTCCTTTTTTCCCTTTGTCCATTAAGGTTGAAGCATCCCGAGCTCGACAGCACTGCGAAACAATAACGCCGGGAAACCGCCATCGCAATCATCTGATCATCTGACTGGAAAGAAAAGGTCACCTGAGCGCAAAATGAGCTCCTGAGAACAATCACAATATGTGTGTGTGTGTGTGTGTGTGTGTGTGTGTGTGTGTGTGTGTATTTCCAGCAGCGGTCTTGGAGAGTGCTTAATATGCTAATCCACCGGTTGATGGTGATTGTCTTGAAGATAACAAGATGGACTAAGAACTGGGCTTCTATACTTTGTAATGTAATCCGTATTTATTTAGATATCACGTTTTAAGCTGCTTAAGTGAGAGAAGTGAAGTTTGCTGGCCGCAAAGACAAAGTTGTATTTGTGTCCTTCTGATTAATTCAATTCCAATATTTGACTCTGGTTTTATCTCAACTTTGGTCTCCTCCAACTTCACCGCTCTGCTCCACTAGGCTCACAAGATAATTGCTAACTTTGCCTTCTCTTTTAGTGCTGCACACGTATAAACAGCTGCCTTGAAACAGAGACTGACCCATTCAGCAAACATGCAGTGAAAACCAAAACAAAGCTAAAAGAGGCTAAAAGGCTCTGTAGAGTTACAGTCAGCTGAAGATCAACAATAACCTGAAAAATGTACCTGAAAAATTATAAAAATGATACTTCACTGTAAGCAAAGTTCACATTTCAGATAATGATTGTCTGTTTCTCAGAATAGATTATAAAGTCCTGCCAACAGTGTTGCAGCATTTATCAATCATAACAAGAATAATCAATAGCTGCAATTTAGCTCATTATGCAACTTCCCGCAACACGATTTCCCAGTTTTGTTTCCCCCCTTTTTCTCTCTGTCTTTAATTTTCTATACATGTTCTGCTCCATCTCTCCGCTTCAGTCTTTTTACCCAATTTAATATCCTTTATTGGCACGAGCGTTATTGTATAAGCAGCTCTGCCAAACTGTCTGGCTGCACGTCCCCCGCCGCAGCGCCGTTAGCTCCTGCTGCAGACTATATTTACCTGACTGTACGACTGAAATACTCCACATCCTCAGATATCTGCCGTCAGTGGCCGACATGCTCGTTATAAACGGGGAGATTGTTCCTGATTGCATTGATCTGAAACTATATTTAGAAGCCAACCGTGTGCGAAACCTTTATCAGTGTCTGCGAGCTGCTTTGACTCCAGAGAATACTGAACCTTTTTTTTTTTTTTCTGATTTTGGCATTTGTTGTATTTTTTTCTTTATCTCCAAGGAACATCAATGATTTTTCTCTTCAGTGGCTGCGTGTTGTTTTAGGTTTGAACCCAGTGACTGTGGGAAACTGGGCAAGATCCAATGAGTTCTTGTTCTTTTGCTGCTCAAAAAAAAAAAAAAAAAAAAAACGGATGAAGGAGATGGGAAACATTTAAAGAGAAGCACTGGGCTCTTATCAAGTATCAAATATCAGCCAGTAAGTGCAGCTCACTGCTGATATAATGATTCTCCTTGATAAAAAGAAAAAAGGAAAAACAGACTTTAAGCATCTCATTTTTTTCCAGTTTATTTTACTTATGTGTTTTTTTTTTATAGTGGCCAAACATTCATCTGGCATGTGAGAGATGAGCACATTAAAATAATTACATTTGCCTCATTTCTCTGGAGATTTATGGCATCTCGTGTGTTTTAATATGTAGTTTGATAGGCTTCTCCTCCCTCCTACAATCTGGAGTAAACACTAAATACCAAACATATGTATTTTTTTTAATTTACTTTACCATGAAAGAAATCAGTGTATATATATATATATATATATATATATATATATATATATATATATATATATATATATTTGCCTGCAAACACACACACAAAATACACAGTCAGATTGTACAGACACAAGCATTCATATGCAGATACAGTCATCGGTTTTCATCTTTCATAGAGGATTAAGACGTTGGGTCTCGTCTTTGCACGTTAAATTAGCCTGAATATCCTAATCTCGTTCCAACCACAAGGGACTCATCTCAATGAAGACGTCAGTTTGTATCCCTGGAGCTGCCTGGACTTGTGTCAGAGCTAAACTTGTACATCTTAATTACAGATTTCACAGGGTGATGAGTCTCAAAGTCTTATCTTTAAAAAACAAATAATACCAAAAGAAAAATATGATAATCTGCCAGTCGGGTTGAGATAAATTTGCTTCTTTTTTTTTTCCTGATTGAAATCAATAATGCAAATCCAGTGCAAGCATGCAGCCAGGATCTTTTGTCTGATTTCAAAAACATTTAAGAATTATCTCTGTTTGCCTTTTTTATGACATGCCTGAAGAATAATGATCTTTTTAACTTTTTTTCTTGGTGCCACTTCAGGTCAGAGCTCACTTAAAAAAAAACAAACAAACTGTGAAATGAAAAATGTATTTATGTTCTCTTATGTTTTTATGTATTTATGTTCTCTTGCCAAATTTGTGTTAATTTGTTGTATTTTTATAGTTTTTTATGTATGTGGCTCTTTTTTCTGTTTTATTAAAATATATATGACTGGTCTTGAACTCGGGCTCTTACGTAAACTTATCCATTCAGATTTGATTTGTGGGGGCTCGTTGATCCCATCAGTCATATTGAACTGCACTCAGAGTGATATCATAGTAGTGTGTGTGTGTGTGTGTGTGTGTGTGTGTGTGTGTGTGTGTGTGTGTGTGTGTGTGTGTGTGTGTAACTTATTAATTTCAGCCTCATCTAATATATCTTGTGTTTGTCTTAACCACTGAACTCCTTCAAAAATCCACTTCTATATCTAAGTTTTTTCATCACACTGCAAACATCTCTTCCAAAGTGCTGCACAAACAAGAATATTTCCGCAGCTCAATATTCCCTCATTCATGGTGCAGAGTGGAGTCAGATGTGTAATTCTTGGCCTTTCAGATGATCTTTAAAGTCTCTTAATGTCTGTAATATCACGTGAACAGGCAGCGGTGTGCGAGATGTCGCTTTGAAGCCTCGAGTTTGGCATTTCAGCCGTCGCCATGGTTGTTTTTTTTTTGTTTTTTTTGAGGCAGAGGTGACCATATTTGGATGAGCTGGGGGAGGATCCAACTGAGAACCCGAGGACACTATGCCCCGCCCACCTATCCAGGAAGCAGGACCATAATGACTTGTGTAAAAAAATTATATTTACTTTGTGTTTTGTGAGAGAAGTTGAATTGGACACTTTCGAAGCCAGTTATTTTTGGAGCCAGCCCCTAGTGGCCCTTTAGTGGTATTGCACTTGAACGCACTGCAATGACTTATATAAAACTATAGTCCATTTTTATTCATAGTCTATGCAAATGACCCCAATGTATTTACTATGTCCCCTTATCTCTTGTAATTGATGTTTTCTGTTATATAATAATATTTGCAGCAGATTGTGCAACTCTTTGAGTGTTTTGGTTGATTATCATCAACAATAAAAGGAAAGAGCACGTCTGCATCGGCACGCCAAAGAAACCCTGCGTGAAGTGCATCAAAAGTTGTTTTTCTTTTCCAGATTGAAAGGACCACTCGCTACTTGAACTCAGTTAATCAACTCAGCATTGTGTTGCACAATAGTGTGAAGCTACAAACACACACAAGAAACAGACTCACAAACGCGAATGCACACGTGGAGAAGAAAAATTCTGTAAAGACTTCATGTTTTCTTACAAGTGATCTTGAGTGTCGTTTTATTGCCCCTGCTGTTTTTATTTTGTAAAATACTTCAATCTTGTAAAACGTCCATTATCTATTTCCCTGCATTTGCACATGTCGAAGGCCGCCAGATATTTCTTTTCTTTTTTTCAGATTCACGAAGTGCTGACCTCATGAAGTTTGACCTTCAAAGTTTACATGCACAATCACACATATTGTTTCTATGTAAACAGACTCACAAAATACGAGTTGTATTCATGCAGGCGAGGTGAGTGAAACTTTTCCTGATTTCAGCTGGTATGAAATGGGAGGCAGCGTGATGTCGCCTCGGGGAGCCGAGAGGAGTTGAGTTACACGCGGTTTAAGTGTCTCCCTGCTGCACGGTGTGCTCCATAATGTTCCTCCTGCCAACAATAAAGAGCACAGAGGCCTGGTGTGCTGAGCTAGCACTTCTGGTTCCCCATTTTCCATGTATTAAGGAGGAAAGCTCAAACACAGACGTGTGCTCAAACACAAATATCACAGAGGAGAAAAAAACAAACCGGGGTGCAGTTGGGAGAGCAGAACGTGCACCAGGGTAACAGTTTGTGTTGAATAAAAATGTGAAAAATAATGGTAATCAGTCTCCGAATCGGATCAAGATGATCGTTTTTGTACCAGTTAAATACCTGCTCTATCTCCAGACAAGGAACGAAACGGCAACAGTGGAATGTTTTCACATTGATAATCATAATTATAATAATTATGATTATAATAATTATAAGAAATGTTTTTAATTATTGATGAAGAATACATTTGAAATCCGCCAAATTGTATATTTTAAGTGGAAATATGGAGGAGTGGGTGGAGCTAGAGGCGGGGCCTATTTGCATATATTCTGAATATCTGCTGGATGAAGGTGGTGTCAAATTACATGACGACACTTTAAGGCATCAGACACGTTTTTTCTTTGGAAAAAAACCTTCTGAATGTTATTTTGATGACGGAGGATGTTTTTGTTTTGTTTAGGGGTTTAATCCAAAACAAACTAGATAAACACTTTTTTTCTTCTCCCATGATCCCCCGCGAGAGTGGAAAGGTCAAATATTGAAGGCGGAAATTAAACGTAAGTTCAGTTGGTACCTAACGACCATAGAGGGGGGGGAGGAAGAGGTACCTAACGACCAAGGTGGGGGGGGGGAGGTACCTAACGACCAAGGTGTGTGTGTGTGGGGGGGGGGGGGGGGGGGGTACCTAACGACCATAGAGGGGGGGGAGGAAGAGGTACCTAACGACCAAGGTGTGTGTGTGTGTGTGTGGGGGGGGGGGGGGGGGGGGAAGGAAGAGGTACCTAACGACCAAGGTGGGGGTGGGGGGGGGGGGTGGAGGTATCTAACGACCAAGCTTTAGCGAGCGGTGCTAACGTTAGCATGTCCGGGAGATAAACAAGAGGAGGAGGCCGAGACATGCGGCCTGGACACCGGACTGAAGGGAGGAAGAGGGACCGGTGGAGCGTTTTAACGACCGCCTCCTGCACACAGGTGGTCCGTTTCTACAAAGCTCGTCACTCCGGAGCAGAACTTTCCGGGACAGTTTGGAGGCCTTGAAGGCATCATGATGACTACTTCAAGGTAAGACACATTTATTTATTATCATATACTGGATATATTCACTGGGTGCAGTGTTGTGTTGTAATACGCAGTGTGCAGTGTTATAATATGCAGTGTTATAATACGCAGTGTTGTATTATGCAGTGTGTGCAGTGTTATGTTATAATACGCAGTGTTATAATATGCAGTGTTGTGTTATAATATGCAGTGTTGTGTTATAATATGCAGTGTTGTGTTATAAAATGCAGTGTTGTGTTATAATATGCAGTGTTGTGTTATAAAATGCAGTGTTGTGTTATAAAATGCAGTGTTGTGTTATAATATGCAGTGTTGTGTTATAAAATGCAGTGTTGTGTTATAATATGCAGTGTTGTGTTATAATATGCAGTGTTGTGTTATAAAATGCAGTGTTGTGTTGTGAAAGTTTTCATACATACATAAAAAGTGAGAAAATATTGTTTTTGGAAAAGTTTATAGAAAAATGCTTAAAAATGCTTTGTGTTGAAACATGAGAGTGTTTATCATTTATTTTATAAACACAATCTAGTTTGAGGACAAACGAGGTAAGTCGAGTGCTGAATGAAATGGAAAACACTCGGAGCAGAACTTCTGGGACAGTTTGGAGGCCTTGAAGGCATCATGATGACTACTTCAAGGTAAGACACATTTATTTATTATCATATACTGGATATATTCACTGGGTGCAGTGTTGTGTTGTAATGTGCAGTGTTGTGTTATAATACGCAGTGTGCAGTGTTGTAATATGCAGTGTTGTGTTGTATTATGCAGTGTTGTGTTATAATATGCAGTGTTGTGTTATAATATGCAGTGTTGTGTTGTATTATGCAGTGTTGTGTTATAATATGCAGTGTTGTGTTATAATATGCAGTGTTGTGTTGTATTATGCAGTGTTGTGTTATAATATGCAGTGTTGTGTTGTAATGTGCAGTGTTGTGTTATAATACGCAGTGTGCAGTGTTGTAATATGCAGTGTTGTGTTGTATTATGCAGTGTTGTGTTATAATATGCAGTGTTGTGTTGTGAAAGTTTTCACATCACAGAAAAAGTGAGAAAATATTTTTTTTTTAGGAAAAGTTTATAGGAAAATGCTTAAAAATGCTTTGTGTTGAAACATGAGAGTGTTTATCATTTATTTTATAAACACAATCTAGTTTGAGGACAAACGAGGTAAGTCGAGTGCTGAATGAAATGGAAAATACTCACCAGGAAAAGTGAAATTTTAAATCTTACAAGGTCTGGATTAGTTGTTGCGTAAGAAATAGAGAAGTCCTGCCTTTACAAACATAAATTCGACAAACATGTGGAAATGAGTCTTTCATTACTTTCCTGCTACGATTTTCACCGTTCTGGGTTTTGGTGAGTAGTTTTTAAGAACATTTTGTGCCCTTCAGTTTGTGTTACTTGTATATGCAGTGTTGTGTAATAATATTCACTATCTCAACCTCTTTATGTTAACATTTGGCCGAGTTTTAGTGTCAGGTTTGAAAATAGTTGCAAAAAGTCTGTTGCAAATGCCAGAGGGACGTTTTCTGGTCCCGGTCCAGCTCGGAGGTCGAGTGGACCCCTACGAGCTCATATATCTGTGTTGACAGTCAAATTAAGCGGGCAAATGCTCACGCAGTCAATTAACCCTGTACTGCAGTTAAAATTGCTGCAAACTCGAAACGGTTTGCAAAGCGAGAGAAATGTGAATAATGTTATAAAAAAATAAAATAAAAAAAAGAATAAAAAGGAGCTACAAAGATTTCAATCTCTTCCGGTAGCTCAGACGTGTACAACACCGAGACAATATCGATGACTGTCAGTCCTTGAGCGAGATGAATACAGATACCTTGGATGCTCTGCGGTAAAATATGGAGGTGAGAAGGCGTTGCTATGGAAACCGAGGAATGTTTCTGCCCCGCACACACACACACACACACACACACACACACACACACACACACACACACACAGTATTGTCGTTAATGAGCCTAACTTGACAGAACGGTTCTTCCCATTGTTAAACACTGATGTCTGCTTCTAAGGAGGCTTTAATAATGCCATGGAAATTAGCACAGTGCTGGCTGTGGCTCTGGATTTCTATTTTTTCTTCTTTTTTTTTTTTTTTTTTGCACCTTTTTAATGTGGAGTGCTCGTGATGCGATACCGTGTGATGCAGCGTGCTTTACGGACCCCGTGGGAAAACTCAGCCTCTGCCGGTCCGCTGTAATTACACAGCACCGCCAAATTAGAGAGAGAAATCAATGACAGCCGTCGGTCAATACATGAATAAATTCTAATACATCTGAACATCTAAACGACAGGCTGCTCGGATTACAAATATATTCTGAAGTTTACACTGCAAGTCGTGCTAATGAAGACATACCCCTCCAGGGAGCAGCACCTCACTTCTTTGTTGTGAACGTAATGGCAGCGACGAAGGTATGAATGAATCTTTAAAGCCGCTCAGCTCACACCGAGGAACCGATCCTCCACCTAAAGACGAAAGCTGGAATCTGGGTTTGTGCAGTCACAAAGTGCTTTACATTAAAAGAAGCTACGCTGATGGCTTCTTTTCACGCGTGCCCACTGAGACGCATCCTCTGCAGAGAATATAAGTGTCCATGAATTGGACACTTGGTCCCATGATGGCACCCGGATCATTGCGATGAGGAGGCAGCCAGTTGAGCGCATGCACTTCCTGTTGGTACTCCTCGCACCGAAGTGAAATCGTTGTTTGTTTTTTTATTTTATTTTATCGGCCCGAGGGGATCCTATTCTATTCAGACAGTGAGTCATTTTGTGATGTAAAAACCATCCTAAAACGTATCCCTGGGGCAGCGGGTGTCATGTGATCCCCCAACTGTGGCCATCGAGGCAAAATCGCCTCACTGCCCGGTGCTGCTCCTAAAGGGGCTTAGTCTCACAGTGCTCCCTGAAGGGACACTTCATTTTTATTTCTTATCTGTGTCTTTCTGTGCACAAAAAAAAAATAGCAGGACACTGTTGAACAGTCACATTATCATAGTGACATCATCTCTTAACTTGTATATTTTCAAGCGGAATATATTCAGCCTCGGTTGAAGCTTGATTGACGTGACTCCAGGTTACCGTTTGGGGTTTGTAAACCACCTCCTCTGTCGTTTTCACATAAAATCAGTAGTTTAGAATCACCAGAGCACAAATGTGTGGTTTTTTTTCAGAGATATTAAATCAGTTTTCTGCCTCCACACAGTATAAAAATGGCAGCATTTTTTTTCCTTTTATTGCCAAAGCCGCAGCTCTCGCAGATTTAATGGGTAAACTCTGGGTTGAAAAAAAAAATATGAAAGTTTATTAAATTGCTCTGCTGTTATGCACCACAAAAACTACTCATAGTAAATCCTTTCTGCTTAGATTTATTTATTCACCTTGCATGAATTACTTTTGTAATTCTCAACGTGGAGAAAAAAAAAAAGAAGACCCTGAAACAAGTTTTGGCCAGGAAATCTCCATAATGCAAATCACCCACTCCTTAAAGAGCCGATGATACCAGAGTGAAATTATCTTCCTGAGCGTTGACAGAGCGTGCGTAACTTGTGCTTAAGTTAACCTGACAGATGCTTAATATGGTTGGACGCAACACTTGCCAAGCTCGTTATTGCACGCTCGAACCTGACCATATTTTTAAAGTGTTGGGTCAAGGGGATGCAAACTCAAACATCTTTGTTTGTTTTTTTTTGTTTTTTGTTTTGTTTTTATAGTTAAAGGACCTGTAGCCTTTATTTAAGCAGTTAATGTGATATTTTTTTATTAAATTGTTTTTAAATGCAACAAATGTGATCTCTGCTTCCAGAAAACTCTTTAACAATAAGCCTCTTCAGGACTGTAGAACGGTGCCCCCCAGTGTACAGACACACACACACACACACACACACACACACACACACACACACACACACACACACACACACACACACACTGGTCGTGCAGTGCAGCCAGATGTTGCGCAACAACCGGAGACAATACGACATCTGAGCTCCCGCTCAGATGTCGTATTGTACGGTACGTCAAAGTGAAACTTTTGAGTGAATGGAAAACGTGGCGAGCTGCAGGGTTTCATGTCTGATTCCAGCAAGTCGACTTACGTTAAATCCACGAGTAGAAGTCTGTCTTCAGCTCCGGCTCACTATCTTTTCGTCTATCTCGCACTCTCAGTACAGCACCGACCACCCCCCCCCCCCTCATGGCCTCAGTCTCACTCCTTGTCTTTTAATCCCTTATCACTTCTTTGAAAGGTCTTGTATAACCTTTTCTCTGTGTTCAGTGCCTCGTCTACGTACAGTGAGTATCTTAAAATCAAATCAGATTTTTTTTTTTTTTTTTTTTGTATCTTGTCCAAACTTTATTTTCAGTCCTCTAAATACATTTCTGCAGGTCAGAATATCCTAATTTTGAAATGTATCCTCATTATTAAAAAAAAATTCGGTCCTCTTAAGTATAGAAATACAAGAACACACACACACACCCTCTCTTTCTGTCTCTTTCCATTTCTTGCCAACTCCAGCCAACGCTGGCATGCGCAGCGCTCAACCCCGTTCGCGCCGAGTCAGCTGAAAGTGCGGATGCATCGTCTGAACCCCAAAAAAAAAAAAAGCCTCGCTGCATTCCTGTGGCAGCATCTAAAGGAACATTTCAGTAAAAATCAGCCGTACCGTCCTAATGAGATCAAGATGGATTATAAGCTGCACTCTGCAGCGAGCTGCCAGCTCATGACACGGCCCGCCATGTGCTGGGCTGCTGTTCCCTAAAATGTAAAAGGGCAATTTTTAAATCTCGTAGAAAGGCATAATGAGTAATCGTGTTACCCATCAGCCCAGAATCTGCGCTCGAGTTATGTGCATTACTGACAGTGAGAAATGATCCGTCTGAAATGTAATCCAGCACTTATTCTAAAGAGAAATACTGTGTGCCAATGTGTGTGCGTGTGTGTGTGTGTGTGTGTGTGTGTGTGTGCGTGTGTGTGTGTGTTTAAATTTGGTGAGTGTGAGGAGGAAAGAGGAAAGTGGGAGGATGTTCCAGGGAGACCAAAAAAACCCCCAAAAAAGTGAAGTTAAAGGGCATCCTTCCGCAATTTTAAGACAAATCTCCTAAAATGTGCAGCGTTGACTCGTATCAATACAAAAAAAAATCACATGCAAATTACATCAGTTCATGCTGTCAGTTTACTTCTGACACTTTCCAACGTTTTTGATTTGCAGAAGAGCGCTTGGGCCAAAGAAAGCTATCGTTTCACGAGATATATATATATATTTATTTTAAACGATGAACTTGGACCCACATGCTTGTTAGAAATCACAGTAACAGCTCAGACTGACTCGATTACATCAGATTGAAAAGGGGTATTTGAAGGTTTTAGTATCAGACTCCCTCAGAGTTGACAGAGACACATGCGGTCCTGAAAGGATGCAGCACAGTTAAAGTTGTAACCTTTAATATTCTAAATTTCCCGCAATATATCTGAGCGCCTCGTAAATGCTCCTCATCTTAGTTTCAATCACAGCCTTTTAAGAAAATTGAAGTTGTTAAGCCAAAGTAAGACTTTAGAAAGCTCCTCAAGCCAGAGAAGAAATTATACAACTGTTTCACCAGATGACTAATACTCTCCATGACAAGTATGCAAACTGAACCTTATGTGCAAAATGCCTCCTTTAAATATAGTTTAGCTCCTAAAAAAATTGCTGTGAAAACTAGAAACTGAAAACAAATATCGCTCATCTCCATTACGTTGGGACGGAGGCAGAAATCTTGAAAACTTGCCTAAAAACTAAAATATATTTTTTCTAATTTGGGTGATCTGACTCTTAATTTACAACCAATTAGTTGCTGTTTTTATGGAAAATGTTAATTAACATGTGATGACTAACTGTTAGGAATAACTGAGGACTTCAAAATGAATCGGTGATTCTAATCAAGTGGCAGTTAAGTAGTGACATCTGCTCTAAATAATTGATTGTACCAAATTTAGCTGTCAGACTCTGATGTTGGTTTGTCTGAAGACATTTTTTTTTACTCCTCCAGACTGATTGCGAGTTAACGGCTTCAGGAAAACGTCTCTTTCAGAGGGAAACAAGGGAAAACGGCTCAATTCTGAAATAAATCATCCCATTTCTGATCTTATCGGCTCATTCGGTCCATTGATGGGAGTTAAAATCAAGCGCACCTCCCATCTGTGAACACCATCAGATGAGTCAGTGGCAGATCATCAGTTGCAATGGTTTTCCACCTCCCCCCTCCCTCCCCTCTCCCTCCCTCCTCCCTCTCCCACTGCAGTCCAGTCATCCCTTCCACATCCAGGTCCCAACATAACTTCCCCAGCAACACTCATAAAGCACAATTAACTTCTTTCCCTCCATCTTATAAATATTCATTAGTTCAAGCATGTTGTCATTTAGTTCAAAATGATTGCAATAGAATTAGCATAATTAAACATTATCTATGGTAATGCCGGTGGACGAGCGGCCCGGGAGACTCCCCAGACGCGTTTCCATGTGTGTCAGAGCCACGGAGAAGCATGATGGATAATATAATTATGTTTTGGAGACAATGGGAGCCCCGCAGTATTGTTATTAATGTGCTCTGTTAATAACAACACCCCCGACATGAATAGGCAAGTCTGCAAGAGGGTTTGTGTGTGAAGGAGAAAAAAAAAGAAAGAGCTTGAGCATTATAGATTTCACGGATTCCTAATGAATGAATGTGTTAACGAGCACAAGACTTCCTGTACTGTTCGTGAAAAGAGAGAGGAAGTGAAAGTGGTGTGTGTGTGTGTGTGTGTGTGTGTGTGTCAGTGTGTGTGTGTGTGTGTCAGTAACCTCTTCTGACATTAGAAGGAGTTGCTGAATGTCTTGAAAGTTCCTTTCACAAAGATCTTGACCGTCCTTGCAGTTAAAGGAAGACATATTAGGACATATTGACAACTACATTTTTCCATTATCCACCATAAATACTGATGCAATGATCAGTTTCTGGCTGTTTTCTGTAAATGTTATTTGTCAACTTTTACCACGTATGTAGTTTTAATTTGTGTAATTTTCGTACAGGATGTACAGCCTCCTTTAGAGTCGTGGCTCTGCAGCGTGCGAGTGCCGGTCCTCCCAAAATAAGAGTTGGCCCTCGTGTTGCGTCTATTAATAGGCCGGTTAAATACAGTCGGTGCTAATGAGTCGTGTTTCTTTTTGTTGCTTGAGGTAACTGGCGAAGAAGCGGCCGTTCACGTTGTGTCTTCGTTGGACGTTTCATGGGATCGATTCAGTCGTCTGCGCTTCCTTCATGGGAAGTTTTTCAGATATAACGAGAAGTCTTGAGGGGAAAATGCCGACACGTCGACGTCGCTTTTATATTTTGCACGGGTTTAAAAATGTCTTACTGTTGCCATGACAACGTGGAAAGCTTCAGCGCTCCCCTTAAATGACTTTAAAAAAAGAAAAAAAAAAAAAAAAAAAAGAAATGTGCATGTGTTCATACTTGCCATCCTGAACACTCGGAGCGCTAAGATTGCGCCTCCTGTCGCAACCGGGCGAATCCTGGGATGAACCCGTGTGCTTAAAAATAAAATTAAAAAAAATAAAATATAATAACCTCGTGTTTCTCCACGTGCGCTTTGGGCGTGTCTGGGAGCACTCCCTGTACGAGCGAAAGCCAGGGAACTAAACACAGACACCGGGTGAGTCATAAGGGTGTGTGTGTGTGTGTGTTACTGTGTTAGTGTGTGTGTGTGTGTTACTGTGTTAGTGTGTGTGTGTGTGTGTTACTGTGTTAGTGTGTGTGTGTGTGTTACTGTGTTAGTGTGTGTGTGTGTGTTACTGTGTTAGTGTGTTAGTGTGTGTGTGTGTGTGTGTGTGTGTGTGTGTGTTAGTGTGTTCCCATCCATTCACCACAATAACACAGACCTCACAGGCCAGTGGCTCCGCGCCCAAACCCATCCATCGCGATGACAAGCAGTGTTTACATAGTGATGGTTACGCGCAGACAGACAAGCTCGCAGGGAACTTTGATCCATGTTTCATACTTAGCAGCAGTAAAAAAAAAAAAATAAATAAATAAAAAAAGGCTGCGATGGAGGAGCCGGTGACCCGCCGGCCAGACTTAATCTCCTGATCTACTGTTGAGTCTCCATTCCCTCATAACTCTTTTTGCAAGTGCAAAAAAAATAAAAATAATGTAATGATCTGCCAGTGGAATGAGAGAATTTGTCACTGAAACAGTTTCAAGAGTTGTCGCTGTGTTCAGATGAAGTGAAGCCATTTGAGCTACAGCAGAAAACTACAACGTGGAGGCAGGAAGTAACTGCGTTTGAACTCCGGTACGCCAGAATTAATGTGCAGTGGTGTTAATTAAAGATCAGATGGATGACTTTGCGGGTGATGTCGAGCTCTACATCTGTTATTGAAATCAGATTATCGTAAAGATGGGATCAAATTAGCAGCGAACCAGACTGTCCTCCCTTAAAACAGCTTAAAATGACCCATATTTGCATTTATCCCACATTGACTTGCGTAATCAATAAATTTGCAAAACGTATTTAACTTCTGTAATTTACGTAACTAACACAATTATTTTCAAAGTCATTTCAAAAGGTTTTTTTTTCCCCCCAAAACCAGACCCAAGTAGTTTTTATGCTTAAATCTAACCGTAACATTAACAATGTGCTTATTATTGTTACCGTGACGACAAAGGCTCATACATGTTGTGTTCTGTGGTTTCAGAATGAGGGCGTGTTTGTCCTGTAGGGGGCGATGCAAAATGTTCAGGTCATTGAAGATATTTGGTCTTTTTTGGTTTTGGTGTAAACGGTGAAATGAACGTGTTTTATAGATGATCAGCTGACGCTACTCACTTTTACTCAATACAAAAGCTCCGGTACTGCGTACTCATTGTCCTACATGGAATCTTTATTAAACATAATGTTTGGGTTTTAACGGATGGTTTGCACGACACCAAAGTTGTACAAAAATAATGTAGTTTTTTGCAAACCACTGGAATTCATCACTAATCTGTTTATGCTGTTAAATTCAACGCATTCAAACTACAACTGTCCCATAAAACATGCTGCTTCCCCTTTAAACAGACTTCAGTAGCTGCAACACATACTGTATACAGCACGTCCACCTTACGGCTAATATCATCTTGAAATAAGAGAAACTACAGGTTTATACTGTGGCTAGTGTGGGAATTTAAATTGAGCAAATAATGTATGTCTGTCTAATATTTAATCAGGATCTCGTCTCCGGGAATAATAACCACCCACTCTTATCTCACAGGGAATATCAGTTTCTTTTTTTTTCTTTCGTCAGTATTAAACGCCAGTGCAGAGCGAGTGCAGTGATACAGAATCAATCTTTTGTGTAATTCAGCTTTAAATTTATTCGAACATTTTTTAAAGTAAATCCTATGAAAATATAATAATCTCTGTGCTGGAAGATATTTTTGCTTGTTTGCAGAACAAGGCAAAACCGTGCTGGACCATTTTATTGTTTAATTTTTCTTTCCCCTCCACTGTTTGAGAACATTAGGTGCAGAACATATCAATCTGATGTTATTACTTCTCATCGTAGAGCATATCTTACCCGGCGAGCTGCGAACAGATCAGCGGCGACACGTAAGAAAACACAAAGGACCGAATCACGCTGTCGTTTCAAATCATCTTAATTGTCGCGGCTAAACGATCGTGGCAGCTGAGACACTTTGAAATCACAGGTCAGGACTTTAAAAGCCGGCAGTCAAGACTGAAAGAGACAGACCCAGCTTGTGGCCCGCGTCACTCCCTCAGAGTTCACAGAGGGCGTAATAAAGGAAATTATACTAATAACTGGGAGGGGGAAGGAGGGGGGGAGAGATATGCATAGCGGGTTTTGTAATTGTACTCTATATCAATCAATAAAGTCTTGACCTGGGAAATAAGCCCAGCGATAAGTCGGGAGTCGGTTCCTTGGCACCTGCTGTGAGCGCTGAAATGAGAATCAGCATGCAGTGAAGGGGGGGGGGGGTGCAGGAATGCAAAGGAGCTATACACTGACTGACAGGCCTGCAGTATGTGCAATACATGATGGGGGGAAGGACGGGGCGGGCGGGGGGGGGGGCAAATGTCACATGTCACGCCAATATCACATACATTACATAGCACACAAGAGCGTCACTTTTCAATCACATATACGTGCACTGATTTTATTTTATTTTTTTTATTTTTTTACTGTCCTGCAGCAGCCAAGCGACGACAAATTCTTCCACATCAGCAGCTGGATACTTAATTAATGGACTAAATAGTTTTCGCCCCTTTCAGGAACATAACGCACCGGAGGATGCACCAGTTACTAAGTGCAAAGTCAGCAAATCAGCTGAATATGGACACGGTGAGAAAGATAAAAGCTTCAAATAACTTTTCTGTTGTTTTTGTTTTCTTTGTGCTTTCTTGAGAGAAGAAGAGTTTTTAGTCTATAACGCGTCTTGTTGCTCTTCCACCACGTGACGGTAAAAATATCAGCGTTTATTCGATTGTTTAAAAAAATAAAAAAAAATAAAAAAAACAGCTGTAAAACAAAGTGAAACTGCAGCATTTTCACATCGTTAATGTCTGTTTAGCTGCTCTCTCCGGTTCACCGAGGTTTTTTACATTTATTGTTTCTCTTAAATTCTTTTTATCGTCCTCTCTGTATTTTATCGTTTTACATTTTATCGTTCTCCTGCATATCTTTTTTTGCCATCTTCATTAGTCTCCCGTAGTTTTACTGCTTAAAGTTCTACAGATTTACTTCGTCACCTGTGAAGCTCTTTGACTTGGACGTGAAGCGTAGACCGGTCGGCGTAATTTAACACGACGCCATTTTCAATTTCAGGCCCCTCCCCTGTCGAACCAGCTCACAGTTTGGGAAAACCTTCCTTTTCTGTCTGTCTTGTGATTGTAAAGTGTTTTGCGATCATGTTGCGTCGGTGATTTTTACTCTTCAAACAACACCACATTGAACCGAGTTGAACCTCAAGGAAACAGACGATAAGTGTCGTTGAGTAAAGTCGTCGGGATCAAAAACACCTGCGAGGCGTGAATCCAGTCATGTTTGGGTCGTTTGGCCTTTTCACGCTCGGGTGGTTGCAGCCCGAAGACGGCAGCGGGCAACAAAACCTGCAGCTCCAGGCTTCGCCAACCTGTCCGCGGTGTCAGAAGCCCCGCCTACACCCAACGCTGTTTTGTTGAGTTGACTCTGTAACCTTCAGGGGGAAACGGTGCAGTCTCCTCCGTCACCACAAGGCCAGCTGGCCTCCGACTAACAATCAAAAACCAGAGTGAGACGGGCTGACAAAGGTCAGAGCTGAAAGGCTCGGCCGAGATGATGGTCGTAGGCGTGCGGGGAGAAATCTTTCACTTATTTATAGGTCAACGAAGTGTTTCTTTTAAAGGTCAGAAATGTACGTCTCCTCTCTCGGTGATTTCCTTCAAAAGCCCAGACGCACCTCCTCTGATCTCCGTGACGCGCAAAGCAGCCACGAAAGTTTCAGCTTCACAAAACCCGGCAGCCGAGTTGAAAGTTCGCGTCGGCCTGGAGGCGTTCGGAGTCGACGGCGTGGAGCGGCGCTTCGGCCGAACGAGCCCCGACGCCACCGTTACACCGACCGCCATAATCTCTCCATCAAGTAGAAATCTAATAAGCATATTAACGATGAGAGAAGAGTGAATTTTAATCACAGATAAGGATTTTATCAGCGTTTTGTGGGCATAAATCTTTTCCACACTTCAGCCCTTCTCAGAGATTTTGAGCTTGGATGAGACAACGAGGGGGGAAATATAAAAAATTAAAAAAAAACAATCCATTTGTTTTCCATGCTAAAATGGGTCCGGAGCAGAATATTAATCCAATCTGCTCTGAATAATGAAATCATTTATATAAATTTAATAAAATGTGTTGAGTTATCCTTTTAATGTTTCTGGGCTTTCCCTTTTTCCAGAGGGGGGGCTACTCCCGCCATACGGAGACGGCCCTGTGAGTCAATTCTGTAATTAAGACACATTAACACGTAACACCTAACAGACTTGCTCAATTACCACAACGGCTATTAAATTATATTGGAGCTAGAGGCGGTGGAAACGGCCACGTTCGTGATGGAAACTGCTATCCACACATTTCCATGGCCGAGCAGCTTTATGAACTTTTATAAAAAAAAATTAAAAAAGCTGCCGGGAAGGAAGGAGTCATATTTTTGTACAGAATTTTTTTTTGTTTCATTTGGGACTCAAATGAAGATTAATTTCAAGTAAAGTGGGTTTATTTATTTATATGAATACAGCGGAGTGAATCCGGCCACTAGTGGAGACTCATGAAAGTTTCCCTGGAACATTCCTGCTGCTGTAATTTTGGGGTCCTGAAGCATATTTGAGAAACCTCAGACCCGGCGACCACACAGTGACGACTGTGGATGTGTTGAAGTCATTACCGCCTGATAAAGAGTGGAACCTTTGTGTTGCAGCGCGCCCTGCTGGACGATGTGTCTGTGGGAGGAAGAGACTTATTACCAGAAGTATGAGTGGTTTCTTTCTGGATTAATGTCAAGATTAATGTTCAGATATTTGGACTAAAACAAAGACACTTGGGAATATTTTGAGAGGAAAGAAGCTGGGTGACATCGTAGAAAGATGGAATTACAGGTTATTAATGGACCAGAAAACAACGAACTAAAGCAACAGAGGAGACGTTTTATTGTTCATTAAGGTGTTTCACAAATGAGTTATGAATACAAGATATCAGCAGCTCATTCAGAAGTCTGAAAAATGTCTGAAAAAGCCAGTGTCAGACAAACAAAGTGACTTAATATGGATTTAAATTTGTTTCTAATGAATCCTACTGATGTTCTCATCTGACAGCCGACACGCTTCAGCTGGTTCGGCAGCAAAGACGTCAGGAGTTCAGATCCTGACTGGAAACTCCAAAATAGAAACAGAAAATAAAGTAAATTCAAAGGAAAAAGAGGAAGTCACATTTACAATATGTTTGGCTCTATCGTTTCTGTATATTAATCGTATTATCGTCCGTTTCCACCGTTGACTTTACATATCGTTTACACATCAATCTTTTCACAAATATCTGTGTGTCTCTAACCACCAAGACTTTACTGTTATAATATTTTAATCAAATAATAGACGTGCTCACAAAACGTTGCTTCTTAAGAGTTTTTATTGATTTTTTTGGAATGAACAATTACAAAATAATAATAATTATTGAACATCATCCAGTGTTTCCATGTATGATTCACTTCACGTTGTGTTGTATTATTTTTCTAGAATTGATATGATAATATTACTTCCAGTTTTAAGGACAAAGCATGCAAGAGGTGAAGCACAAACAAAAAGGAAACAATACAAATGTAGAAATGAAACAATAAAAACAGAAAATGAAAAAGGTTGCGTTTCTCTTAACATGCGTTCACTCTTGTAGGTATTTAGTCGGCAGCGCTCCCTGAACATAAAAGGAGAACTTGGTGCTTTTTCCATGAAGGTGCAAAGATCGGATGTTTGATTGACAGCTGATTTCTGTTCCATCGCAGAAATGCCCCAATGATGGAGAGAAAATAAAATTCAATGCAGAACTGAAATCTACATTTAAACCCACGACCATGTGAAAGACTTCAGTTTATTTCAGTGTACAGAACTCTGCAGTGTCTTTATAGCAGTTAATCAGAAGTCCAGCGTGGAGCGGCTGAGTGAACGTGGTCTGGACTCTGTGGAGGAGAGTCATGGTCTCAGAGACGCTGTAGAAGGACAGAGTACCTGCACTGTGATCCAGGTACACCCCCACTCTGGAGGGTGGAGGACCTGAGACGGGAGTTTGAATGTTGTTGAACCAAAAACTGTTATTGGAACAATTTAATGACCAAGATTTGTCATTAAATCCAAATACACTTTCCATCCAGCTCTCTGTTCTGTTGATATTCTTGTATGCGACTGCTACATGAACTCCTCCTCTTCCTCTCATCTCCACCTCAAAGTAACAACGTCCAGTCAGACTCTCTCTACTCAGGACCTGACAACATCTACTGAATCTGTCTGGATGATCAGAATAAGACTGATTCTGATTCATTCGTGTTACTTTTCTGTTCCCATCAGATAATAACATCCATCTGTATGCTGTGTTTGGATCCAGTGTGATTTCTTGTGAATATCTTAAGAATCCATCTCTGGTCTTTGGTCCTGGTTGTGACAGTAAAACGTCCACTTCATTCACTGACACTGAGATCTTCTTCCATTCTTCATCCAGAACTTGCTGTAGTTTATCTCTGGCCTCTGACACAGCTGCTGTCACATCCTGAAAGTAGGTGAGAGGACGGATATGGATGCTGGATGAGTCTGTAGGCTCACTGAGTGCTGACACTGAGGGGTAGTTGTGCAGGAACTCGTTGTGATCCTCTGTGTGTGAGAGCTGCTCCAGCTCGGCGTCTTTCCTCTTCAGCTCAGCGATCTCCTGCTCCAGCTTCTCCTGAAGCTCTTTGACTCGACTCACTTGGGTTTCCTGCTGGGATCTGACCTCCTGCTTCACATCGCGGCTTCTTTCCTGGAGGAGACTCATCAGCTGGGTGAAGAGCTTCTCGTTGCCCTCCAGTGTTTTCTCAGCAGACTGATTGATGTCCTCCACCTCCTGCTGAAGCAGCTTCACATCTTTCTGTCTGTCCTGGATTTTCTGCTGGACGTTTCCTCGACTCCCCTCGAGCTCTCTCTGCCTCTCGGTCCTTTCTGCTGCAGCTGAGACGGTGTCGTGGTCTTTGTGTTCATCCACAGAGCAGAGATAACAGATAATCTGACGATCGGTGCGGCAGAACATCTTCATCACCTCGTCGTGAAGAGAGCAGATGTTCTCCTGGAGCTTCTTGGAGGGGTTCACCAGCTTGTGTTTCTTTAATGGAGCGACATCATAATGACGCTGAAGGTGTTTCTCACAATAAGAAACCAGACAGACTAAACAGGACTTGACAGCTTTCAGTTTTCTCCCAGTGCAGACATCACAGGCCACATCTTCAGGTCCAGCATAGCAGTGATCAGCAGGAGCAGCTTGGAGTCCAGTCTTCTTCAGCTCCTCCACTAAAGCTGCCAACATGGTGTTTTTGTCCAGGACAGGCCTCGGTATGAACCTCTTCATGCACTGAGGACAGCTGTAGACTCCCGTCCCGTCCTGTCCGTCCCAGTGGACTTTAATACACTCCACGCAGTAGTTGTGTCCACATGGAAGAGTCACCGGATCCTTCAGTAGATCCAGACAGATGGAACAAGAGAAGGTTTCTCGGTCCAACTGAACTCCTTTCTGCTCCATTTCACCTCTCAGCAGCAGTGACTGTGTGAGTTTCACTTCCTCAAAGATAAAACCAGTTTCATCTCTGATTTAAATATCATGTGACTCTGCAGCCAATGAGGACGCCAGCTCTTACAGTTCAGCAAGTGTTGGCTCCGCCCATCTTCAAGCTGCAGATGTGAAGGAGGGAACAAGGAAACATGGTGACAGAGTGGAGATGCTGAGTTTGAGAGCAGGAAGAAGAGGGAAGGTTATCAGACTGTGTTCCTTCAATGACAACAACACTTTGAAAACGTGTCGTTCTTGTGGTGTCAAATAGTTTTTGGCTCCATATTCCTGTAATTCATTCTCATTTTCCGTTCAGTTTATTTTTCCGGGTTCAACAGCAGAGATTTGTCAAATTAAACTGCAAAGAAAAAGACTTTTTCCACATATTTAATGAAACAAACTAAGATTTCATTAATATTATCTTTTTGGTAACAGACATCACATTCAAATATTACTGGACTGTTCACATCAATGAGTCAACTTGATATAAGATCTTGTTGAAACTCACTTTGCTCAACCTGAACTTCAGTAATCAGTGTTAAAGAACCAGCATGGAGGATTTGAAGTCCAAATCAAGAAAGTCAAACTAGTCGGTTGCTCAGTTTGTTTGAAATGTCTTTGCGACAGATTTGAGATGTATTTTAAATCTACTAAACACCTTAATATCTCTTTATACAGTCTAACTTTAAAGGGAAACGGTAGCATTTCACATTACGGCCATGAGAGGGCAGCACAAGACCAGATGAAGAAAACCCACATGTCCTTTACTGCACTGAAGAAACACTACTTTCCCCAAACAGATCACTTCCTGCCTTTACATATTGTTTACACATCAATCTTTTCACAAATATCTGTGTGTCTCTAACCACCAAGACTTTACTGTTATAATATTCTCATCAAATAATGGACGTGCTCACAAAACGTTGCTTCTTAAGAGTTTTTATTGATTTTTTTTTTTTTGGAATGAACAATTACAAAATAATAATAATTATTGAACATCATCCAGTGTTTCCATGTATGATTCACTTCACGTTGTGTTGTATTATTTTTCTGAATTGATATGATAATATTACTTCCAGTTTTAAGGACAAAGCATGCAGGAGGTGAAGCACAAACAAAAAGGAAACAATACAAATGTAGAAATGAAACAATAAAAACAGAAAATGAAAAAGGTTGCTGTTGGAAAAATTACTCAGAGGCTTGGTTCAAAATCAAACACATCGGACATTTATTCTTGCAAGAAGGAGCAACTACATGTTCAGTCAAAGAGAGATGTCCAGCATTGCTCCCCCAGCAGTGCTCCACGTCACTCCTCCATAGGGCAGCTTTTAGACAGTTTGACAAACAGTTGACCGTCACCCCCCATTCCCTTTGTATCTGCTTTCGTATGATAATACTGAGTTGGTTGTAGGTCCCAAGACAAAGACACGGGAGTCGTCAATTAGATGCGGAAAGTACAACAAAAAGGAATCACTTGCAAATAAGACAGAAACCCAAAGAGACTTTTCGGAGCCACAATGCAAACAAGAGGAAGAGACAAATCTTTTCTTCCATCATATCCCTCCTGTTTATACAAAGTATAACATAACATGTACATAAAAAGGAAAAAAAAAACCAAAAAGAATCATTATGAGGAAAATCATATTGATCACACAATTGTTGTTGTTGTTGTTGAGTATTTATTGTTCAGGCAGACATTAGTCATTGACACTACATCGTCATAAGGGGGTGGTGGTTCAGTCATCAAACAGAGGGTCGCTCTCAGGCCTCAGGGTCCTATCCTCCTGAATGGATGCCATGTGATGCTGTCTGGAGCCATTTTAGCTGTACTGTCCGTCCACAGATATACCAAAAATAAGCTCACCAGAAAGTAAACCGCCAGGGTGTTGTTAGTTTCTTCACTGGTTTGAGACAAGCACCCCTATTGGTATCACCTCCCTTTGTAGCCAGACTTCACCACAGGGGAACGCCGGCTTGCTTAATCTGGTATGTCTGTGTTATGTGGTTCAGGCAAAGGTCTCATCCTTCTTCAATGGCTGAGGTGTATTCAGGCCCGTTCAGCAATCTGCACCTATATGTTGATTACACACCATGACAAGGCACTTTTCCAGACCATAACACACTGACTCATGCCGTGAGGCTTCACAACACTTTCAGAGATGGATACAGGTTTGAGGTTGTATGTATGTACAGTCAGCAATCCCAAAAATGTATGACAATCTTTCTGATAAGAGAATTTTGCTACCGTCTGTTTAAGTCAAGACTTTTTGAAAAAACAGTCTTCTTGTAATTTGTCACAAAACTTTGAACGTTTAAACCATCAGATTTGAACATGTTTGAGTAGTTTGTAAAGCCATATGTTGTAAATGCTTGGTTTATTATAGATACCATCCCTCCTGTTGAGACATGGTTTACCCCATGGCTCAAAAGGGCCGCATATCTGTATCAACTTTCTTTTTTGGGGGGGGGGCATTATAAGTGTGTGTGCTGCTTTTTTTTTTTGCTTCCTCATCTGCCTTGCAGTTTCCCCTTGATACCGGGTCATTCTCTGTTGTGTGTGTTGGGTCTGTGTCTGTGTCCGTGAATCATGTGAATGTGTGTGTTTCAGGCTGTACAGCCTGTAATAATTGTAATATCAGATCCTTGTGTAGGATCGGCTTCCCTGTTGATGTAACCATACCTCTGTTTTTCCACTGTTGCCCAAACACATGACAGCATGCAAATGCATAACTGCTGTCTGTCCAAATATTCACTATTTTCCCTTGTCCTATTTTACAGGCTTCGGTTAAAGCTATCAATTCAGCTGCTTGTGCAGAATAGTGTGTCGGCAGACTCCCTGATTTTCGGGTAGTTTCTATTGTGACCACTGCATATCCTGTGGCATATATGCCGTCTGTGTTCTTTTTACATGAGCCATCCACAAACATAGTCAAATCAGCGTTTGCATATGGTGTGTCTGTTATGTCTTCTGGTGGTGTCACCCTGTTCTCTACTATGGCAATGCAATCGTGTGGTGTGCCGTCATCTGCAGTGGGTAGTAACGTGGAGGGGTTTAATGTTTACCGAGTCTAGTCAGACTTTTTAGTTTACCTAGTCTACTCAGACTCGTTAGTTTACCTGGTCTAGTCAGACTCTTTAGTTTACCTCGTCTATTCATACTCTTTAGTTTACGTAGTTTATTCATACTCTTTAGTTTACCTGGTCTAGTCAGACTCGTTAGTTTACCTGGTCTAGTCAGACTCTTTAGTTTACCTAGTCTATTCAGACTCGTTAGTTTATCTAGTCTAGTCAGACTCTTTAGTTTACCGAGTGTAGTCAGACTCTTTAGTTTACCTAGTCTACTCAGACTTTTTAGTTTACCTAGTCTATTCAGACTCTTTAGTTTACCTAGTCTACTCAGACTCTTTAGTTTACCTCGTCTATTCATACTCTTTAGTTTACGTAGTTTATTCATACTCTTTAGTTTACCTGGTCTAGTCAGACTCGTTAGTTTACCTGGTCTAGTCAGACTCTTTACTTTACCTAGTCTATTCAGACTCGTTAGTTTATCTAGTCTAGTCAGACTCTTTAGTTTACCGAGTGTAGTCAGACTCTTTAGTTTACCTAGTCTACTCAGACTTTTTAGTTTACCTAGTCTATTCAGACTCTTTAGTTTACCTAGTCTACTCAGACTCTTTAGTTTACCTCGTCTATTCATACTCTTTAGTTTACGTAGTTTATTCATACTCTTTAGTTTACCTGGTCTAGTCAGACTCGTTAGTTTACCTGGTCTAGTCAGACTCTTTAGTTTACCTAGTCTATTCAGACTCGTTAGTTTATCTAGTCTAGTCAGACTCTTTAGTTTACCGAGTGTAGTCAGACTCTTTAGTTTACCTAGTCTACTCAGACTTTTTAGTTTACCTAGTCTATTCAGACTCTTTTGTTTACCTAGTCTACTCAGACTCTTTAGTTTACCTAGTCTATTGAGACTCTTTAGTTTACCTAGTCTATTCAGACTCTTTAGTTTACCTAGTCTATTCAGACTCTTTAGTAGGTCCCTGACCTATCTCTCTTTTAGGACAGTTCCCTGACCTGACTCTTTAGAACAAAAAAACAAAAAAACAACAAAAAAAAGTCTTACCCGGGTGTCCAGTCTAACTTTAAAGGGAAACGGTAGCATTTCACATTACGGCCATGAGAGGGCAGCACAAGAACAGATGAAGAAAACCCACATGTCCTTTACTGCACTGTAGAAACACTACTTTCCCCAAACAGATCACTTCCTGACTTTACATATTGTTTACACATCAATCTTTTCACAAATATCTGTGTGTCTCTAACCACCAAGACTTTACTGTTATAATATTCTCATCAAATAATGGACATGCTCACAAAACGTTGCTTCTTAAGAGTTTTTATTGATTTTTTTTTTTTGGAATGAACAATTACAAAATAATAATAATTATTGAACATCATCCAGTGTTTCCATGTATGATTCACTTCATGTTGTGTTGTATTATTTTTCTGAATTGATATGATAATATTACTTCCAGTTTTAAGGACAAAGCATGCAAGAGGTGAAGCACAAACAAAAAGGAAACAATACAAATGTAGAAATGAAACAATAAAAACAGAAAATGAAAAAGGTTGCTGTTGGAAAAATTACTCGGAGGCTTGGTTCAAAATCAAACACATCGGACATTTATTCTTGCAAGAAGGAGCAACTACATGTTCAGTCAAAGAGAGATGTCCAGCATTGCTCCCCCAGCAGTGCTCCACGTCACTCCTCCATAGGGCAGCTTTTAGACAGTTTGACAAACAGTTGACCGTCACCCCCCATTCCCTTTGTATCTGCTTTCGTATGATAATACTGAGTTGGTTGTAGGTCCCAAGACAAAGACACGGGAGTCGTCAATTAGATGCGGAAAGTAAAACAAAAAGGAATCACTTGCAAATAAGACAGAAACCCAAAGAGACTTTTCGGAGCCACAATGCAAACAAGAGGAAGAGACAAATCTTTTCTTCCATCAGTTGCGTTTCTCTTAACATGCGTTCACTCTTGTAGGTATTTAGTCGGCAGCGCTCCCTGAACATAAAAGGAGAACTTGGTGCTTTTTCCATGAAGGTGCAAAGATCGGATGTTTGATTGACAGCTGATCTCTGTTCCATCGCAGAAATGCCCCAATGATGGAGAGAAAATAAAATACAATGCAGAACTGAAATCTACATTTAAACCCACGACCATGTGAAAGACTTCAGTTTATTTCAGTGTACAGAACTCTGCAGTGTCTTTATAGCAGTTAATCAGAAGTCCAGCGTGGAGCGGCTGAGTGAACGTGGTCTGGACTCTGTGGAGGAGAGTCATGGTCTCAGAGACGCTGTAGAAGGACAGAGTACCTGCACTGTGATCCAGGTACACCCCCACTCTGGAGGATGGAGGACCTGAGACGGGAGTTTGAATGTTGTTGAACCAAAAACTGTTATTGGAACAATTTAATGACCAAGATTTGTCATTAAATCCAAATACACTTTCCATCCAGCTCCCTGTTCTGTTGATATTCTTGTATGCGACTGCTACATGAACTCCTCTTCTTCCTCTCATCTCCACCTCAAAGTAACAACGTCCAGTCAGACTCTCTCTACTCAGGACCTGACAACATATACTGAATCTGTCTGGATGATCAGAATAAGACCGATTCTTATTCACTGAAGTTACTTTTCTGTTCCCATCAGATAATAACATCTCTCTGTTTGCTGTGTTTGGATCCAGTGTGATTTCTTGTGAATATCTTAAGAATCCAGCTCTGGTCTTTGGTTCTGGTTGTGACAGTAAAACGTCCACTTCATTCACTGACACTGAGATCTTCTTCCATTCTTCATCCAGAACTTGCTGTAGTTTATCTCTGACCTCTGACACAGCTGCTGTCACATCCTGAAAGTAGGTGAGAGGACGGATATGGATGCTGGATGAGTCTGTAGGCTCACTGAGTGCTGACACTGAGGGGTAGTTGTGCAGGAACTCGTTGTGATCCTCTGTGTGTGAGAGCTGCTCCAGCTCGGCGTCTTTCCTCTTCAGCTCAGCGATCTCCTGCTCCAGCTTCTCCTGAAGCTCTTTGACTCGACTCACTTGGGTTTCCTGCTGGGATCTGACCTCCTGCTTCACATCGCGGCTTCTTTCCTGGAGGAGTCTCATCAGCTGGGTGAAGAGCTTCTCGTTGCCCTCCAGTGTTTTCTCAGCAGACTGATTGATGTCCTCCACCTCCTGCTGAAGCAGCTTCACATCTTTCTGTCTGTCCTGGATTTTCTGCTGGACGTTTCCTCGACTCCCCTCGAGCTCTCTCTGCCTCTCGGTCCTTTCTGCTGCAGCTGAGACGGTGTCGTGGTCTTTATGTTCCTCCACAGAGCAGAGATAACAGATAATCTGACGATCGGTGCGGCAGAACATCTTCATCACCTCGTCGTGAAGAGAGCAGATGTTCTCCTGGAGCTTCTTGGAGGGGTTCACCAGCTTGTGTTTCTTTAATGGAGCGACATCATAATGACGCTGAAGGTGTTTCTCACAATAAGAAACCAGACAGACTAAACAGGACTTGACAGCTTTCATTTTTCTCCCAGTGCAGACATCACAGGCCACATCTTCAGGTCCAGCATAGCAGTGATCAGCAGGAGCAGCTTGGAGTCCAGTCTTCTTCAGCTCCTCCACTAAAGCTGCCAACATGGTGTTTTTGTCCAGGACAGGCCTCGGTATGAACGTCTTCATGCACAGAGGACAGCTGTAGACTCCTGTCCCGTCCTGTCCATCCCAGTGGACTTTAATACACTCCATGCAGTAGTTGTGTCCACATGGAAGAGTCACTGGATCCTTCAGTAGATCCAGACAGATGGAACAAGAGATGGTTTCTCTGTCCAACTGAACTCCTTTCTGCTCCATTTCACCTCTCAGCAGCAGTGACTGTGTGAGTTTCACTTCCTCAAAGATAAAAACCAGTTTCATCTCTGATTTAAATATCATGTGACTCTGCAGCCAATGAGGACGCCAGCTCTTACAGTTCAGCAGGTGTTGGCTCCGCCCATCTTCAAGCTGCAGATGTGAAGGAGGGAACAAGGAAACATGGTGACAGAGTGGAGATGCTGTGTTTGAGAGCAGGAAGAAGAGGGAGGGTTATCAGACTGTGTTCCTTCAATGACAACAACACTTTGAAAACGTGTCGTTCTTGTGGTGTCAAATAGTTTTTGGCTCCATATTCCTGTAATTCGTTCTCATTTTCCGTTCAGTTTATTTTTCCGGGTTCAACAGCAGAGATTTGTCAAATTAAACTGCAAAGAAAAAGACTTTTTCCACATATTTAATGAAACAAACTAAGATTTCATTAATATTATCATTTTGGTAACAGACATCACATTCAAATATTACTGGACTGTTCACATCAGTGAGTCAACTTGATATAAGATCTTGTTGAAACTCACTTTGCTCAACCTGAACTTCAGTAATCAGTGTTAAAGAACCAGCATGGAGGATTTGAAGTCCAAATCAAGAAAGTCAAACTAGTCGGTTGCTCAGTTTGTTTGAAATGTCTTTGCGACAGATTTGAGATGTATTTTAAATCTACTAAACACCTTAATATCTCTTTATACAGTCTAACTTTAAAGGGAAACGGTAGCATTTCACATTACGGCCATGAGAGGGCAGCACAAGACCAGATGAAGAAAACCCACATGTCCTTTACTGCACTGAAGAAACACTACTTTCCCCAAACAGATCACTTCCTGTCTTCCATCATCTTGCAGTGAGAATGAATGATACAGTAGGTACATTTTTACATTAATATACGTACATTTCTGTTGGCTAAACATCCTAAGAAGCTTTATCGGCACTGCAATGATATGCAATTTAAAAGAGGAAAACATAACCAACAAATATCTGTGATAACATGCAGAATATGTCCAAACCTTAAAGTTCGAGAGGTACCGATTAGTCTTCTCGCTGCTCACAGCGCTCATCAACCTCCACTGAAGTATCTCCAACACAACCAGCCACTCTTAACTGTAGAAGGCTACAACCAAAGATTATTTACCCGATGACTACCAATTCATTCATTGTTGTTTAGTTCGTGGAAAATTGAAACAAATTCCCGTTACGTTTAGTGTGTCTTGGAGTTGCAAAGGCAACACCAAGATTTTGGTATAGCAACCTCAGATTGTACGAACAATACATTCGACTGGAGTATTTAATGACTCGGGACCAAGTTCTCTCTGTTCCACAAAGAAGCTGCTTTAACCATGACGTGTTCAGTTAAATCTACGCTGTTGTTCTAAACACGTGATCATCGTGCTCAACATCAACGTCGTGGATGAATTACATGAACGTGACAATGTGACATCATCCAGTGACGTGTGGCAGCACTGCTAACTTTTTCTCATCAGCATCTATCTATCTATCTATCTATCTATCTATCTATCTATCTATCTATCTATCTATCTATCTATCTATCTATCTATCTATCTATTATCTGTCTATCTATCTATCTATCTATCTATCTATCTATCTATCTATCTATCTATCTATCTATCTATCTATCTATTATCTGTCTATTATCTGTCTATCTATCTATCTATCTATCTATCTATTATCTGTCTATCTATCTATCTATCTATCTATCTATCTATCTGTCTATCTATCTATCTATCTATCTATCTATCTGTCTGTCTATCTATCTATCTATCTATCTATCTATCTATCTGTCTGTCTGTCTGTCTGTCTGTCTGTCTGTCTGTCTGTCTGTCTGTCTGTCTGTCTGTCTGTCTGTCTGTCTGTCTGTCTGTCTGTCTGTCTGTCTGTCTGTCTGTCTATCTATCTATCTATCTATTATCTGTCTATCTATCTATTATCTGTCTATCTATCTATTATCTATCTATCTATCTATCTATCTATCTATCTATCTATCTATCTATCTATCTATCTATCTACCTACCTACCTACCTACCTACCTACCTACCCACCCATCCATCCATCCATCCATCCATCCATCAGTTCACACTATTAAACCAGTCACACAACGGTTTTCTCTTTGGCTAATGAACTCTACACACGTCACATTGAGGTCCAAGAAAACAGCTGAAAAAATATAGAAGATCTTGAATCGCAGAGTTTTTACGAGCACTGCATTCGTAATGTGACACCAGTGATTTTGAATTAAGTATCGTGCTTCCTTCCAGGCTTCAGTGTTAGCATTTTTAAAAATTCAGATGTGTTGAGTTTCCGTATGCTCGCGGGACGACAATCGGGGACAAGTGGACGCAAAAACAAAACCAGGGAGGAAATACGTTAAAGTATTTGTTCTGGAGAAAAGCACTGTGTCGTAAGAAAACCCTCTTCATTGCATTTAAACATGAACTTGTACACTATCAGTACAGTAAAAGAAAAAAAGGAGTCTTATAACTCTGATAATATATTTCCGATATCCTATTTAATAGACAGATGGGGGGGGGGGGGGTCTTTGAGCCTCGTGTTGTGTCTGTAAGCTTCTGTTTAAAAAAATAAAACAAAAAGGGTGATCGACAGCTCGGCTAAAAGCCTCTAATTTATGAGCTCGGGGTCTCGGCCGGGGAGAGCCGCTGGCTGTGTGACCTGGGCGCCGGCCAAACGCTATTCATCACCGGCTCCCACAGAGAAACACACATTCGACCTCCTCGCAGAGTCACTGAATCCACCAGATGCTAAAGACATCCGCCAGCAGCTCCGTGTCCGACTGTCTTAATGTGCGTCTTCATTTCACTTCTTTGACAAGATGGTTCAAAACATCCAGATTTTTCCATCGAATCTAACAGCACAGTCCTTAAAAGCAGCATCTTAAGTTTTGAATATTTAACTCATTAAAAGCGTTTTATTGCTTCTAGGAATCCTTGGAACAAGCAGATTCAGCCCCTAAAAAATATATTCAATATAGATATATCTGTAAAAACTGCAGCTCTGACATCCTCGAAGCGCCGAAGACCTGCAGGTCGATAGTATAAAACACCAGTTGATGGTTCAAGGTCACTGCGAGCGCTCCAAGGTCACAACGACGGGTTCAAGCTGTCGGAGGCTGGAGCGCACAATGGTGATGCAGTGAAGATTTGCACGTGGATAAAGCGGTGCAAATATTATGTACATTAAATAAATGGCAACTAAAGAAATGACCAAAGCATTTCATGCAGCATTTTGAAAACAGCTTTGTAAGCTCAACAGGTTTAATTCTAAAATAAACGACCTCGTGGTAGAATCGCTTCAAAACAAGCGAAAAGAAAAGTGTGGGGGAAAAAAAATGTTGTTTTCCAAAGTGGAATCCAACTTTGGAAAACCGTGATTAGGAAGTTATAATTACGTTGACGGTCACGTCCTCTAATTGCTCACCAGAAACAACACGACTTGTAAAAAAAACAAAAAACGGGTACTTTTTTTTCTCGCTGGCCACTTCACAGCGTTTACTCTGCTAACCAGCGCCGTGTGTGTGTGTGTGTGTGTGTGTGTGTGTGTGTGTGTGTGTGTGTGTGTGTGTGTGTGTGTGTGCGCGCCGCCTGCGAGCGTTTATAATTAGAAAAACGCTCCACTCGCTTGCAATTACAAGGTCTTCCTGCAGAATGTTATTAAAGACTCATTCACTTTGCTTTTGCCCCTGAAATGGCTCCCATGTGCTGTTTGTGTTTCCCCTCCGCTGCACGGTTGGCTGTGGACGGCCGAGTTCACCGCTGTCGCCACTGATCTCTTCTGATTTGTGGTTATTGATAAGCAAAAATTCATACTAAATTTTATACTAAATTTGTCTTAATTTAATCACCCTTGCATTCAAATAAAATTCTCCCACCATGTTGTCATAACCTCATCGCCGAAGCTGCTGCATTATCTCAGAAGAAATACAGTATTTATATATTTTTGAATACCAATTATTATAGTAATAATAATAAACTTTATGCTTTAAGTGCAGCTCAAACGACAAGAAACAGATATTAAGGAACATAAAAAGAAAGAAAAGACGATGCACAAGAACAGATGAAACATTAATCAAATTTAAAAAGTTAAAATATAGAATAAAGCATGTTAGAGGCAGAGATTAGATTATTATTACATCGTCAAAAGTTTACGTTTTGGAGACGCACACTTCTTTTCTATTCTAAATTTGAACACTTTTTGCTTTATTGGCGCAATTTGTACGTGCTGCAGGTGTGAAACAGTGGTCACGTGACCTGACGTTACGCAGCGACACCGCGGTGTGTTTCCCCGTCAGATGGTGGGATTGTGAGCGTTCTGGTTTTGGGGTTTAAGAGACGATCACCTGGATTAAGCGTCCATAAATCAGATAAAAAAACGCCCCGTCGGCACCTTCACACCCGGCTGTCAGGCCGCCTGCAGGACGGCGTCACCGTTAAAGCTCGAAGCGGTTGACGTGTGTCGTGTCCGTCTCGGATGACAAAGAAATTTCCTTATTTTCACGGACACATCTTGCAACATGGCGACTTGGTCGCTCTCCCTCCATCCCTCCCCCCTCCCCCCGTCGCTCGTAAATCTGTCGCTTTTCATTCTGCGTTTTTTGTTTTGTTTGTTTTTTTGCGACGCCTCGACCTGACCCGCGCCGCAGCCCCCCAGCTCTGACATTTATTCACCCCGTGTGCCTGTCAGCAGCCGCAGCTTCATCACAGCGAGGTGATAATGGAGCTTCCAGCTCTCCGGCCTGCTGCAGGGATCACCATAAAAGACCCCCCCCCCCCCCCCCCCCCCCCATTTCTGGGGGCTCTGAAAATTCATGGGTACGGATGCTATCATTTCCTTTCCTGTTTATGTCTTCAGCAGAGCAGATCTGTCTTTCATTAACTCACGCACACTTGTTTATTGTGGAATAAATCCAGAGTTTAGACGTCAGACTGGAGATAACATTAACCCGAGATAAAAACACAACAACAACAACAACAACAACAACCAGGCTGCCTCGCTGTTCAACTAACTCACCGTGACTCAGTTGCTCACCATTTGTGGTGTGATTTTTCATTTTCTAATTTCAATAATGGATAATAACACAATCTTTAATACTGAACTTTATATCTAGAATTTAACCACTAGAGGGAGCTGGATGATAATACATGCACCGTGTTGCTCTTCTTTTGTCTACCTCCTACAGTTGTGTGTTTCTTTAGTTGTGGCCTTTATCGTGATGCAGATTTTCGGCCGATGTCTCCGATACTGTTGATCTCCCTAACCCCCCCCCTCCCACCCCCCACCCCACGACTAATTATACTGGATGATAGTCGTCCAACATGGCCGTCCTGCAGCAGCAGCTGTTTTCTCCGACCACGGCGGGAAGGAGTGAGTCCGTCCGGTGAAAGCTGGCTGACGTGCTCCCCGAGTCTCTGTGTGTTTGAGTGAAGGGTGAAGCTCAGGCTGGTGTGATTGACACTTAAGCAGCTTTGGTGGAGTAGTTTGTGTTCGAGGGGCCTTGCTCAGAGGCCCGTCAGGGCGGGTGATGATGAAGGGGAAAGTGGTTTTTTTTGTTGTTGTTTTCTTTCCCCACTTCCTTCCTTCCCAGATTCATCCTGCCAGTCGAGCTAACAGCATCTTTTTTCTTCTTTTTTTTTTTTTTATCATGAACAAATCTCATGAAAAGACCAAAATAAGAATGAATCCTTTGTCTAAACAGAAGTGTTGTCACAGCTTGATTTACAGTCGATGACGCCTCCGCCTGACTGAGTCTGAGGCTACCTGAAGATCCTCAGGGTGTCTGAAAGGTTCATGGACAGTTTCTACTGTTGGTATAAATTGTTGAGTGACAGCTGACGTGACTCCATTTCGGACTATATATTTCTGAAGCAGGTGCTTAAAGCTTAGAAATACAATATGTATGAAATTCATACAAATGAAAAAATTAGGGCACCTTCGTTGCATATTATTCTCAGCAATGCAAAAAAAAAAAGAACAAAGAGGTCTGAAACGGAGAGAAGAAATCAAATTCACAGTGTCGTTTTTAGAAAATAATTTTATATAATATATAAAAAATGTATTATATTTCCAGGTGATGTTTTTTGGTAGATGATTATTAATGCGAGCGATATGAGGCTGGACTTTTACACGGCAGCTTTTTTGGAGCACATTTCGTCTTTAGTTTTCTTGCCATTTTCTCTCGTTCTCCTTTTTTTTTTTTTTAAACATCTTCCTTCCTCTCTCTCCTGACATCGCTGCATCCTCGTCTGCCTCCACTTCTTCTCTTAATCTTTTATACATCTGCAGACTATTGTAACTTCAGTAAACCCAAGAAAGTAACCTGTACTTCCAGGACATACTCGAGCTGCTGAATCGTTGCAGCTGTACTTTCATGGAGACGTCTCTCTGGTAACCGTTCCTCGCGAACTGCCCAGGAGACCCGAACCAATCAGCCGGTAGCTGCAGGACCGGGTACGAAAACCCACCGGATCAGGAAGCAGCTCTGGTTTTGTCTGCCGGGAGCTCTTCGGTGGGATGTCGGGCTGTTTTTAAGATGGATTTGGCCTCGCTGGGTCGAAACGGGACGTGCTGCTGAATATGCTTCAGAGAATACTGCATGTTCAAATACAAAAAATAAAATAAAAACAGCTCAAAGTGTCTTTGGAGGAACGTACCAAAAGCAGATTTGCTGTATCTAGAATCTCGCTATGTCCCAGGGGGGGATAAGAGCTTAATTTAAATTTAGCCGCGAATGCTACGAGTATCCGTGTGAAGCGCGGCAGCATGACGAAACGGTTTGAGGGAAATGAGAGCTCCCGAATGATACGCCTTCAAAACAGTTTGGAGTAATTACATCAAATCAAATTATAGACAGACCTAAAATTGGGAACAAGTACGGAGAGATATACAATGCAGCGGTCCTTTTTTTAAAATTTTAGTTTAACGTGTAGTTTAACGTGTGGGATAGACAAAAATTAGTCTCGCTTAAAATCCTTTCAAGAAAAAGGTTATATATGTTTTTAATGCTCAGAAAATAGTCGTCACCACTTTCTGTCCAGTTTTATTTCCGAGTAGCTTTTGATAATCCGTAAATGAAGCAGGTGTAGAGGAACAAAACACCTGCCGGCTTGTCCTCCTGCTCGGCGGCCGCCGGAGATCAGGTGAACGGTGAAACGCCCGACCGTTCGTTAATCACTTTGTTCCGACGCAATCAATTGTCCATCTTCAGCCGTGTGGTGAAAAACTCTCCCTTTTTAAACCTGTAATTACAGCGGACGCACCTGTTCCCCGACTAATGTTTAATGTGAGTTGCAGGGGCGGAAAACTATGATTTTTTCTTATACAAGGAATTGATCAAGGAGACAGAAATATGACGTCATTCAACTCCTGCAACACTAGAACAAATAGTTTATTCTTTTATCTGCTTTTCGGGAACTTTTTTTTCTTTTTTTTAAGCTGCAGAGGAACGTGTGTTTGTTTACTAGTGATTATTTCCACCAACAACAAGAGGCTAGAAGCTGATTGGAATTCAGCCGGCGTGCGTATTTATCATCGTTTGTTTGATTTTAAAGGTTTTGTGGATCCGTGGCACCGACCAAGAAGACGTGCAACGAAACAAAACACATATTCGGGTCGATTAATTCTTGATTTCAGTCTTTTAATAGAATTCCTGACGAGAAAAAATATCGACTGCAGCGTGAGTGTTATCTAAGACTCTTCATCAAACCACAGGTGCTGGCTTCACCACACTGAAATAAGATAACAGATTAAAGGGCTTATGATGTGTCTTATTATTTGATTTTATTCAAACGTCTTTCTTTTTTTTTTTTTTTTTTATATTATATACACGTACTTCTTATTTATTTTGTAACCTCTGAAACTCTTGTGTTCGACCCCGTCACACACAAAAACAAATTTATATGCAACTACTTTGAAACAGCAAATACATGCTGCAGCCGTTGATGAAGAATAAATCTGTGCAACGAAGGTTTTCCCGTCCTGAACATCCAATCATGAAGTCGCTATCCACGCGAAGTGCAGAGCATTATTAGACTCTTTGTGGTTCTGTTCAGGCTCTCACGGGGAAGACTGTGGCCCGCTTTAAAACTAAATGAAGTAACTTGAGACGCAATGTATTTTTTTTTCATGATATTTCCCTGAATAAAGAACTCTTCTTGCCAAAAATAACCCAAGAGATCCCCAAATGAAATCAAAATGAATTATATTTACAGATTTACGTCGGTGTCCTCGTCCTACATCGAGACATCTTTCTATTTTCATTCATTTTGATTTGCACCTGCAGTGATGAAGGTTTCAATTCATCTTCACTTATGAATTACACACATAAGAAGGCTAAATAAAAGCACGCACACTTTTTATTTCACTCCTTTTGGCACGAGTTGGTGATTTCTGTCTGCATTTTAACCTGGTGCTCATTTCACTGGATGAATTAATATTAGTATCTATCTATATATATATATATATATATATATATATATATATATATATATATATTAATAAATATTTTTGCACAGTGGGGGAAATTGTCCCTAACTGATCCAATGTACATTTATGTAACAAATATTTTTCCGATTTATTTTAAATAAAACTCAAAAAATGAATAAGAAAAAAACCAAAAACAGTCGGCGCATCCTTCTGATTGGCCGATCTCGCTCCTCATGATTTGGAACCACGGCAGGAATTCACAACAGCGTCTGTAGGTTCACACGCAGATACAGAAACAGCATGTCGGAGGTCAGACACCACAACATGTGGTCGGGATCCACGTGTTAAGTGTCCAGCTGACGGCCGTGCGTGAGCCGGAGACGGGCCGGAGACGGGCCGGAGATGGGCCGGGCCCCGGTGGGAGTCGGTCGCCCGGCGCCACCGCGCTCCCGGAGACGGATCCTCGTGTCACGCTCCATTTGTCCAAAGAGGGCTGTGATTTGGCAGCCGGTCTGGACAGCGAGAGGACCGCTGGCACCGGAGTCCAGGCTCACTAACCACAGCTCAGCCAAGCGCCGGGCCCAGACCGCCATTCAGTTAGTTATTATCCTGGCACCGCTGTCGCCGTGCCAACAGGCCATGAGACACATTAGGTCTCCTGAATCTGTTTATGTAGATGGCAGCGAATGATAAAACACTGTACCTTACCGGTTATGTAACTTTTTTTGTTTTGGCATGTCGATGCAGTTGGACAATCAAACATGGCGACTGATCTGCACTCAGAAATATGAAGTACAAAGAGTTTTGGCAGTCGGAGCAGAACATGCAGTACAGGAGGCTTTTCTTTTTTAGTTTTTTAAGTCTGCACTGTGGTAAACATGTTGTTGTTGTTTTTTGTACACACTCTGGTACTTTTTTTAGTTTACCAAATTACCAAGTGAACATCTGCAGTGAGTTTACATGAATCACGGCCGACGTGCCGCCTCTTCTCTCCTCTCCCACGAAGATTTATCTGCTGTCCCTGGACGTAAACTGTAGATAAAGTTCAGACCAGCTCCACCTGCAGCAGCTACAACCGGCTGCTCACACACTGATGCTTCAGTCAGCAGGAACCAAACCTCCGCTTTTAACTTTCATTTTTCCCCCGAATACTTCTGTACTTTCAGGACTTTTACTTGTAAAGGAGTATTACTTTTTCTTTGTAGTTTTGGTATTTTAAAGGCATTAAATCATCAAAATACGTCTTGCACCACTGTCGGTTACATAAAACTAATAAATGAGTGTCTTCACAGTATGATTACAAAAGCAGCAGTTAGTATTCAGTGATTTAAAGGTCCAGAAGTTGGCATCACGGTTTGAGAAACCTTTTTCTAAAAACCTCCTGCGCTGTTTGTTTTGAAGGAATAATCAGAAGGTGTTGGTCTCCACCGCCGGCCGAGGTGACTAATGGGCGTCGGGATGGCAGGAGACACTTCGGGTAAACCTGGCGTCGGCGGACTTCCTGTGCCATCGCAAGTCGCCCGAGGTACACAGGAAGTCGCCTGGTTTATGTCCTCCTTCGATGAGTTTAGAAATGGCAGGAAGTTCTGGGTTGAGTTTACATACCCGGCTGACAAACAGCCAGCGGGGAGTACGTAGGACGGTGAAGAGAAGAAGAGGCTGTAATGAGTCGCTGTTTGCCAGGAACCGTTCCAGGTTTAAGTTTCAGGAAGGCAAAGAGAGGAGAGCTGGATACTGGTACGGTATAATGTCGGTAATGGACCGTAACAACCCCAAGAAAAAAACATCTAAAAAACCTTCTGTGTTAAGATTAAAGGGAGCGTACCGGTGGTTTTAACCAATCTACTTCCAAAACTATAACTCAACGGTCTCTGATGTAGTTTACTAGCGTTCCTGGAAGCCGTCGGTTTCTATTGATTTACGCACAATGTTAATATCAACAGGAAGTCAAATTGTAGATTTCATCCAGCCGGGTCTAAACTGCACTATAGTTGGATATGAAATGGTGCTGTGCTGTAAATCTGTGTTTCTCTTTATGATGCAAAAGGATCCCTGCTGTGCTGCAGTCGACATCACCTGACGTGAAGGAAGATGTGGTTTCTTTGCTACCAGGTAACTGCTGCTCAGTATTTATGGATATTAAGAAGTATGTTACATTACTGATATTTGGACATTTGGCCAGATGCTGTCGTCCAGTAGAAAAAGTACAAATCGGTCCAACGTAGAAGAAACGACGAGAGCGTCTTCTTTTATTCCACCAGAGGAAACGTCAGAGTGATTACTCCACTCGTTATCGCGTAATTGAAACCGGTGAAATGTCCCTTTATCTCCGTGAAATCTGTCACGACGGAGCGAGCGGTGTCGACAGCGTTGCATTTACTGGTAATCAAATCGCCTCGTGAATAAATGAAGCGCGGAGAAGGTCAAAGGGGAATTCTTCACCACATAGCTGGGCCACACAGGCAGCATTACTCTGACACACACACACACACACACACACACACACACACACACACACACACACACACACACAAAAGCCTGATATGCTGTCATATGTCTAGAGGCATGCACACACACACACACACACACACACAAACAGAGGGTGCACTGAGCAATAAATATCCACACACACTCATCTCCTGAGCAGCAGCAGCAGCTGTGTGTGTGTGTGTGTGTGTGTGTGTGTGTGTGTGTGTGTGTGTCCACAGCGCTCTCTGCATTTCTCCCATTTCCCAATATTAGAGCCAAGCGGGAAGTCCATCTGTTAATAATGCACTCAGCAAATGAGCAATAGCCACCGCTCGACATCTAATACGCAGGAAATGTCGAACAGCTGCCGCGCGCTGAAGAGTGGCTTTCACCACGGCGACGTGTCGGGGGAAGGAGGGGGGACACGCACACACACACACACACACACACACACACACACACACACCGCGTAACACATGCAGGAATCCGGGCACCGGGTGACGTATGGAAACATGCATGTATAGACGACACGGTTTCATAAACATCTAGATTTAGTATTTTCTTCTTCTACACGCTCCGATCTTTAGTGAATAAGATCCTGAATCCTGAAATCTACTTCAGCTCCTCACCTGAAACTTGAAAGTGTTCATTCTCAAGCGTCTGAGCCCCCAAAATTAATCTCTTCATCGTTGCAAATAGCAGAGATGCCTCTGGAAGGCTTTTCCAAGGGTGTGTCGGTTTTAAGGCCCGCGAGTGTCTCAGACGGGTGGAGTGACGTTCAAGAAGGTTCATGAACATCAGTTCAGTTTACTGACATCGCAGGACAGGATATCCTGAACCTCCTGATACACACACACACACACACACACACACACACACACACACACACACTCACTCTCCAAGTGGAAACAACTGAATTTCCCCAGCTGCCCCTCTCTGATGAATAACCCCCCCTCTCAGGCCTTTTCCAGAGTCGAGTGTGTTTCCACTCCAGTGTTTAGACCTTCACATGTAGAACTCTTCACCCCCCCCCCCCCTCCTCCTCCCCCCTCTCCTCCCCCCCCTCTCCTCCTCCTCCTCCTCCTCCGTCATGCCTCTCCTGCAGCCGGGAGATCGATGCTTTGTTTGCTTTGTGGTCACACATCAGCGGGATCTGTCATCGCCCTGGATGATAAACTAATCTCCTCACAGCCCCCCTCCCCCCACCCCCCTCCACCCCCGCGCCCCCCACCCCACCCGTCTCTGGGTTTTCCCTCCGACTGCGTTGTGGATGTTCACCGGCCGCATCGCCGCACGTTTCGGGCTCCTGTGACGGCATGTTGTGTCTTTGTGTGTTTTTCCTGCGAGTGCGTCCGGCCTCGCTGCATGAGCTGCAGTCATGTTATTCAGTAACCTGTGTGTGTGTGTGTGTGTGTTTCCCACGCCACCCGGGGGGGAGTGGAAGGGGGGAGGTATTCAGACCCCCCCCCCTGCCTCCCACCAACCTGGCAACCCTGCCATGTAGTGAGTGGAGCCAGCAGGCCTGTAATGTTTGCGGTGAACCTCAGGAAGGAAACGATACCGGAGTTGGACTTGTTGATAGAACACTTGTCTTCATCAGGTCTCATAGGCTCTGCCTGTGTGTGTGTGTGTGTGTGTGTGTGTGTGTGTGTGTGTGTGTGTGTGTGTGTGTGTGTGTGTGTGTGTGTGTGTGTGTGTGAATGCTCTTCTTGTGTACACGGCTTTCCTCCGCATGTTTGTGTATGTGTGTAAATATATATCTGTCGTTGTGTAGGTATTTGTGGTTTAGTGTTTCCTGTACGTGTGAACATGCATGTTGTGTGTTAAGTGTGTGTATAACCCCACTGTGAGCGTGTGTGTGTGTGTGTGTGTGTGTGTGTGTGTGTGTGTGTGTGTGTGTGTTATCCCCCCCCACTTGTTGATCTAATCGGCTTCCTGAACTCAGCCCACTGGATTCCTCACATAAATCTGCCGGGTGAGTTTAAGTCAACCTAAATAAAAAAAAATAAAAAAATGGTTTTCATTTTTTGGAGGTGGAAGTTGGAGATCAGCTGGGCGTCAGGAGATGCAGAGGTCGCACACAGGAAGTGGAACGTGGACAGGAAAGGGAGGGGCCGATGTATAGAGATGCATTCATTCGCTGACTGACTCATGACATTTTTACTGCAGGAGAATTTAGCACCAACACAGCTTTAGAGGGAGTGTGATTCTCCTATGTGTGTGTGTGTGTGTGTGTGTGTGTGTGTGTGTGTGTTCCTGTATTAGTGCTCATCGACTATCTCATGATTTAGATTAAAAAATATTCCACTGCATGTAAAAGTATGTTGAAGTTTAATGAAAGGGAAGTGTCATGTCTTTCCATTTTGAAACAGGTATATCACTGCTGTTGTGTTTCTGGGGGGAAAAAAACATCTAAAACAGAATCGAGTCAATTTGAGCCAATCAAATTATAAACTTTCAGTTCAGTTAACAAATCTGTACTGAAAAAAAAAAGATTGAAGAAAAGGCCAATTGTTTTTGAGAAAACAAGATTTTCAGGGCTAAAAAAACAAACTAAGGAAGACTTTGGTGGCGGAAAACACGAAGACATCTTTCTCAAGATATTCTTATCTCTGATTTCAAATCAAACAACAGCCACACACACACACACACACACACACACACACACACACACACACACACACACACACACACACACACACACAGGAAGCCTTCATCTCAAATAAACAACGGCAGGAATGATGGGAGATTCTTATCGAGATGCACACATTCGTACACAAGGAAGAGACAAACGGCAAAAAAAAAATGTCACAGTTTAGCGAAGGCAGACAAGCCAGCACACGCCCTGACCTCCTCCTCCTCCTCCTCCTCCTCGCTGAATAATCAGCTGTGGAATCTGCAAGACAAATCTCAGCTCTGCCCCAAAGCCACGATCACATTATTATTTTTTTCCCCAATCTGCCTGATAAATCGGCGACGGAGGAAACGATTTGACATGAATTAAGATCGGCGGCGGACACACACGAGAGTTTCAGGAGATTATCTGGAGAATATTTTGCCATTCAGAGGTGCCGGTGTGAGAAAGACGGGCAGATCTACCAGGACGGCCTTTTAACAAAATAAATAAATAAAAAGTGCAGGAAACTCGGCGGCTCTTCTTCAAAACATCCCTGATTTGGAGAGAAAGTGGACGAAGGTGAAGAAGACGTATTTCCGGCGTGCGGTGGCTTTGCTTCCCGCCGCTGCGCTGCAGATAATGAGCGGCTCGTCTGGCCTCTTTGTATAATCCGGGCCAGTAGTTTGTTATTGCAGGACTGTGATTATGAATAACACAAAGGGGCTCACCTCCTGCAGGAGTTTAGTCTATTCCTTCTTTCCAGTGTTGTGGCAGGCAGACACCCAGATCCCACTGATTAACTGGGACACAGGAAGCCAGCATGTAAACACAGGAGGAGGACAAGCAGGCTACTGTTGGGGGGGCGGGGGGTGTGGGGGGGGGCTGTCTGGTTTTAATGTGCAGTATTGTGCGTTGTGTGCTTATTGTTCGACCTGCATCAGATGTTGAACTGAGAAAGGAGATGGAGTTGACGGGGGGGGGCACTTCCACAGGAAATGTGTGTTTATTTCAGAGTGAACTGCAGATGGAAATGATCAATAATATGAGTTTAAAATGGGACTTTTACATGTTTTCTGTCCACTTTTTAACTCTAAATTGCAATGTGGAAAATATTCAAATTATATTTTGTCAATCAGAATTCACATTAAACATTAAACATAAGACTTCATGCAGACTTCATCAGAACATGAATTGTTTATAAACTTTAATGAGACAAACTGTGGCTACATCCTGACATATGAAACTATACCACTTATTTAGTTGAAATTCTAGGTTATCGTAATTAATAATTGAACATTTTTCAGTGTGTTCACTGGTGGCTCATCAGAAGACATTAACAAGAGTTTGATTAACTAAACCTGACGATACTACGTCCCGCCCACCGATAGCTGTAACCTGACTGTACCACAGACCTGTCAATCAAACAGACACGCCCCCAAAAACAGGTCTTCTTGAATCTTCTTTTCTAATGAATGAGGGATTATTTTCAGATGGACCTCCAGAAAACTAATAAGAAGGAGTGACTTTAGCTAACAACACCGAGATAACTGATGGACACATTTTATTCACTTTGGATTTGATGAGAGAAGTTGAATGGGAGTCTATGGAGCCGGAGGCTTTTTGGAGCCGACCTCTAGTGGCACTCGCTGGTATTGCAGCTGAAGACACTTCTGCATCCGAAACATTTTTCAGACACTGATGCTACTTATAGGAAAAAATAGATACCTAATTTACTATTATTATTATTTTTATGTGACTAAAAGCAACATTTTATTACAAGTTCAACTCTCAGGAGGTGGAAGAGTGATGTCGACGCTTTCTCATTCTCTGACTAATTATTTTGACTGTTGTATAACTGAACAAGCTGAAAAAACACACACACACACACACACACACACACACACACACACACACACACACACACACACTCGAGATTCTTTAACCAAACATGCTTTTGACCTGATGATGACATCCATTAGAGCGACTCTCAGAGCTTGAAGCCTCCCTGGTTGATCCTGACATCCATTTTACTTTCAGCTCAGGTATGTGGCACTCCACACCGGGTCGTTAAAGAGCTCTTTAAGTGTGTGTGTGTGTGTGTGTGTGTGTGTGTGTGTGTGTGTGTGTGTGTGCGCTTCAGTGTGAGATTCAGGTGCTGGTGATGGTATTCGGTGGGGATTTGTGGTCTGAAGTTGCCCTCTTGTCCCGCTCCACTGCTTCTTTGTGTGTGCTGCAGCCTGTGATGGAGGAGGTGGGGGTGGGGGGGTCAACTCAACTCTCACTGCTGTTGTTCTTCAAACCAGAGTTAAAGATAATACATTATTCTGTTTCCTGTTTACAGGTATTTAAAGTGCTTTTTTGTTTGTCAATTACGAGTATTTATGATAAAATATCACAATAAGTCGTAGTTATATTCTATAACCGATTGGCTTGTTTTTAATGGGAGAACAGCCCTCAATGTTTAGGATCGCAGCAACAGCTGCCATACAACATATTTACAAATATAAATATAAAAACATCAACACAAACATGAGCAGAACCACAGTCAGGGATCACAACAGCGAACCAATCAGGAGGCGTGTCCACCTACAGGTTTTCCGGCGTCTAAGCTGACGGTTTCATGTTTTTTTGTACGTTAAGATGCTCGTCGAGCATATCGGCTCTTTTTCTTTTGAGTTCCCGAGCTTTGGCGCTCGTCGGCTGAATCGTCGCTCCGCTTCGCGCCTTCGGCTCCGCTCGCGTCCCGTTTGTCTCTTCCGGCGCCGACCTGTTGCGAGCGCCTCACTAATTGCCGCGGGACGCTGCCAAGCCTCTCCAGTGACAGATGTTTCAGCTGGATGGCTGCTAATGAAGATCGGCTGGCGAGCATCCATCGGTCTATCCTCTGAGGACTCCCGTGACTCATTATGCCTGCAGTTCACTGCCAGAGGCCACCGGATCCACATTATCAGCCGGCACAGAGCCCCCTAAATTTGAAGGCTCCTTATTTAGATGATTAGTGTGTTATTGACACATTTTTGTATTCATTGGAAGCAATATTGTCTTTTAATTAGCGAGTCATTGTTGTTGTTGGTCTTCCAGTTAATACCCCTTTGGCAGTTTAGCATTTAATGACATTTATCCGTAGCTGCAGGAAATAAAAGTGGTTTCAATTCCCCCCCCAAAAAACACCCAAAAACAACAACACAAAGACGAACTCAGAATCAGAATCGTTGCTCAAAGTTGTCGTCCGTGATGGTTTTTAATGAATGCATCATTATTTCCTCCATCTGCATCGTAAAATGTGGTTTAACACTTCAAGTGGAGTATTTACTGTGACGGGATATTGATCTGCATATTGATTAGTTCTTTCAGGTCAAACTTACTCGATCTTAAAATACTTAAATAGTCACATTGGAGAACAGACTTCCATCAACCAAAAGATTCTGTTAAATGTGAAGTATGGAGCTATAAGTGGACAAACTTCCTTCTTTTAAATATGTTTTGTCTATTATTTGTATTCTCAATGGTGGAACATGCATATCTGGGAACAACAGTTTAATAATTATTCAGTAAAACCTCATTAATTGACTCAGTAATTGCTTTTGTTTTAATGTTACAATCCCAATATATTTATCTGAAGCTGGAAAAATAATGTGTAAGAATAAAATGAATTCATTAAGGCAACGCAGCAGAACAAATCATAAAGTGTAGCGGGCACTGAACATATACCGTAGCACACTAACAGCATTTAGAGTCGACATTTGCCTTTCATGAATAAAATACAAATGATTTAACAGAATTGACTAAAAACATTGAAACTTAACTCTTTTCTTCTGAGATTCGGAGAACATTCATATAAGTTTTTACAGCACTTGGCATTCTTCCTGGTTTCTTTAATTTTCACCCCCTCAAATCTGGACTCCTTCTCATCCGTTGAAAGCAAATCCTCCTAAAACATCCATTTTCCTTCACGCGTAGATTCACGGCCCGCTCGTACGTTTCGCCGGTTTCAAACCGGGCTCATTAGTCCTCATTATTATGATCATCGTCCGCGGTTATCGAGGTGACGACGGCACTCCAACTGGACGGCTTCAATAACCGTCAAAGCCCCCGCGAGTGGAGCATGTATGCTAATCAGCCCAGAGAATACAGCCAATTGATTCTAATTGGTTTGCTTCCAATGGCGGGGAGGAGGGAGGGTGTGGGGGGCGGGGGGGGAGGGAGACGGGGGAGTCCTCTCAGGGTTCAGCTGAATGGATGCAGGTCTAATCCAGCACACAATGACACATATGGGACTGTGTCTTTTGCAAATCTGCGGACAGAATAAGGACCAAAGCCGGAGGTTTGTCCTCTGAAGGGGCTCGCGCTGAATGACCGGGACGCATAATTTACCCGCTAACCTTCCCGCACGTGTGTCAAACATGAATTAATTAATTATGGGATGGTTTGTGGACACATGGAGGCCAAAATAGAAAAGCTTTAAGGTTTAAAAACTAGTTTGAGATAAAAGTTTAGGCGTCGAACGCCTCTTGAAATTGTAAACGTTATGTTAGAAGTAAGAAACATCAGGAATGTAGACAAAAAAAAACAAGTTAAATTATAGAAAGGGCTAAAAACAAATTCAAAATCCTTTTATGTAGTTTAACTTGTATTATCATTAAAATGTCACTGCAGAGGTCAAAAGCATCTCTTTGTCTGCACTGTACTCTTCTAAAATATTCATACAGCTCACTTTACCTGCGTCCGTCCAGATGTTGTCCTTCCTCCACGACCAAACTCCACAACGACCTCATTCATGATCCTGAAAGGAGCGAGAGGTGGAGCTGATCCCTCCCGGTTCGGTTCCATTGTCAGGAGGCTCCGTTAGCGCGCCGGTCTTCCTGGTCACGTGTTGAAGAGACGGTGTTGGTTTTCAAGGAGGCGCGGCCTCCTCCGAGGCGCAGGTGCCCCCTCAGATTCAGTTTCGTGCCCTTTTATGCCGAGCAACTCGCCATCTGCTTGATCTGACCTGTAGGCAGGTCTGATGGCTCAACTTTCAGATTTGTGAGAGTGTAATTGGACGGCAGCGAGCAAAAAGGTAAAAAAATAAATGAATCAGGAATCTGTGTGTGTGTGTGTGTGTGTGTGTTGTGTGTTGTGTGTGTGTTGTGTGTGTTGTGTGTGTGTGTGTGTGTGTGTGTTGTGCTTGCAGGAGAAAGAAAGTGGTCTGTGGAAATAAAGTGTCGAAGTATGTGAGATGTACGTTTCTCTGCTGCACACCCTTCATTTCACCTATTTGAAACCCCCCCCCCCCCTTACCTCTTCTCCCCCCCCCCCCCATATGACAAAAAAACCACCTCAGACGTTATTCCAGACAACAGAACGAGCTTCAGGAGGAAACATCACGGCAGACAGTTCTTCTAGGCCGAGGAATTTAAAGCATCCAGCGATGTGTTCAGCGTCAAGCAGAGCGCCTGGAGGGTTGGGGGGGGGGGGGTGCCGCGCCGCGCCGCCAATCTCCTCGCTGTTTTGTCACGCCGTTTCCTCCTGTCAGCAAGACAAAGCCGCCACGGATACGGCGTGCACACGGAGGCTGACGCCTCCCGCCGAGGAGAGACACGCACCGGTGTGATCGACGCCGCGGAAAAACACAAAGTGTCGTCACGGGAACAGGCGCGACTCGAAAAGGATGTTTCACGTCATCCAGCTGATGGTCGAGTCTCCAACTACAAATACAGGATGAATCCCAAAAACATCTCGTGACTTGTAGCTGGAAAATATTCTGCAGGTTTTCTGACCAGATCAGCAGCGAGTTTCACGTTTTTTATTTTATTTTTTTATTTTTATTTGTCCACTTCCAGCTCCTGCAAAACAGACAAAAAGAGACATCATCACAACCTGGGTTTCCTGTGCGGGTGTTTTGTCCCATTCAGAGGAGGCTGAACTTTCCCACTTTCCCGTTGCTCATGAACGCACCATTAGACCTGCAGAGAAGTCGACCGTTCTGTAAATTTTGCCGCCAAATTCTCTCTCGTTAAAACTCAGTTGAACTCGTTAATTATTAAAGATTCAAATATCAGACCGGGACTTAAAATTGACCAAAACTGTTTATTTTAAAGGAAAATATAGTGAATCAGAGCTACTCGTTGCATCATCTTTATATACATAAAAGAAATCAGAATTCACTTCCAGGGACAGAAAGAAAAACCCACATCGACCATATTTAATGAATAAATAGTCAAATGCAGCAGTCTGCATCGATGACGAGACTCTTTAGTGACTTATTTTTAATAAATAGGCTAAATTAAAATCCATAATTTAGTCCAGGAGAAGCATGACGAGTACAGAATTGGCATCTCAGACTGTCCAGACTATAACTGCCCGTTGCATGAGGCCGACTCAGCGCAGAGTTTTGCAGTTGTGTTCCACATTTCGGTTCATGTTGCTGAGTCCACAAAAAAAAACAAAAAAACCAGCGTGAAGCTGCGACTCTCGCCATGCCAGACCCCGTCGCTTAGCAACCGTGTTGTTTTTCCAGTTCGCCGGAGAGGACGCAAACTGTCGAACACGTGTGAAAGGTGCGCGCGCCCGACAGATTTTTAAACGTCGCAGGCAACCGTGAAAGCAAAAGGTAGCGTGGGAAAACCGTCGGGACGCACGCACACGCGCATGCACACGCACACGCACACGCACGCACACGCACACACACACACACACACACACACACACACACACACACACGGCCATCGCATTTTCAGTTTCGAGGGAAAGAACTTGTCAACTTTGGAATGTCGACGCAAAAACAAACGTCGACACTAATCGCTTCTACCGTTGGAAGAAACCACGGAGACGGCGGCCGACGTGAGACGCATAAATCTGCCACGCCGGCGTGTAGCTTGTGGACGTCGTCCTGTTTTTTTTTTTTTTTTTGCCAAGTGTGTCCGTCTCATCGAAAAGACGTCTCAAAGTAAACACGCGGTTGTTTTCCGGTCCCAACAAAAACGAGACAGAATTTATCCCCCCGTTGCCCCCGGCGACTCCGTCTCGACCCGATAACCTCTCCGGTGACGGACGTGCAGCAAACAAAAATACCAAGATGTCGTCCAGCAGTTCACAGAAACCTAATCAGGTTTAAATATCAGGTTTAAATATCAGGTTTAAATATCAGGTTTAAATATCAGGTTTAAATATCAGGTTTAAATATCAGGTTTAAATATCAGGTTTAAATATCAGGTTTAAATAGAGCAACGCAGCAAGATGCAGCGACAAGATACACTGTAAAAAATCATGGAAATTTACTGTGTGGTTTTATGTTTTTACTGCATTAAGTACAGTAACGTCAAACCTTTAACTTTATAATTAAAAAAGGTAATTTAACGAGCGATTGAACTTTTTAGGAAGAAATTATGACGACAGTAGTTGATCATTAATTTCAGTTAAACATTTTTCAACCTGCAAATGAGCCTTTCGGTGTTTATTGGGCGTTTTGCGTGAGCATCGATTTCACTCAGAAATTTACTTTTGAGTTACTGAATTTCTTTCTGCATTTGCAGCCGTGTCAGCTTTTATTTTTTGCCACTTCATCCCATCAGTAAGCTTTCCGGTTTATTTATACACATGTAAGCCAGATAAGCGTTCTGCCCCGGTGGCCGTGCACGTCAAATGTGAATTTTCCTGCGATCACCGGTGGACAGCTGGGCATCGGCGGTGCTCCCAGCCGGCGTTAGTGGTTAATGCTCCAAACTGCTGATCCAGTCGCCCTCACAGGCCAACTGAGAAAACACACAGCCGCTAACCGACTACCGGTACGGATGCTGCGGCGAGCTTCGAAGATATTCTTAGTAGCTATTACAGGATTTAGCCGAGTGGTTTTACCACAGTATCGTTTTTCACCTTGGAAAGTTGCCGCAGGAAACAGTCGTGAAAGAATTTCAACTTGCAGATGTTTTGAGTTTTCGGTTTCAGATGACGTTCCAGCTCTCCGATATTTCGTACGAGCAGCACATTATCGGAGGATGGTGTCATTCACGCGGTAATGTCCGTCACCGGGGAGCAACTGGACAGAAGGAAAGTTGGAAAGGAGACAACCAGAGAGGCAAAGAAAAGACTTGTAGAGGAGACAGACTTCTTGTGTTATGAAAAGGCTTCTGGTAACTTGTTGAGGTATAACAATATTATATAATATTACATTTAATAATACATTCATTTTTGACTTAAAACATGAGCATTTTTTTTTTTTTTTTTTTTTTTTTTTTTAACAAGCTAAACTGTAGTATGACCGAATCATTAAGTCAAAATCCACATACACATAGTAAACTCAGACTGGATATAAAAGAGTTTGTAGCTTCAGGTCTGTAAAATGGTTCTGATCCAGAAGTGTCTTCAGCTGCAATACCAGCGAGTGCCACTAGAGGTCGGCTCCAAAAAGCCTCCGGCTCCATAGACTCCCATTCAACTTCTCTCATCAAATCCAAAGTGAATAAAATGTGTCCATCAGTTATCTCGGTGTTGTTAGCTAAAGTCACTCCTTCTTATTAGTTTTCTGGAGGTCCATCTGAAAATAATCCCTCATTCATTAGAAAAGAAGATTCAAGAAGACCTGTTTTTGGGGGCGTGTCTGTTTGATTGACAGGCCTGTGGTGCAGTCAGGCTTCATAACGTTCACAGACCAACGGGTGACGTCACTGCTGGTCGCCGCGTCAGTAAATATTTAGATGACATATTGTCACCATGGAAACGGAAGCTGGACTAATCGGAGGCCGCGAGAGTCAAATGTCGTTTCCAAGTTAATCCATCCAGAAAACGACGGGCTGTCGCTGCTGACAACGAGAAGATTGTTAATTGTTTCTTCATGAGATTAATCCCACTACGTCTGCAGTTAGGAGAGGACGAGGGAAAGCACCAACAGCTGGGGAAACATTCCCGTCCACCGGAGGGGGTCAGAGTTACAAAACCATCTCACGGAGACGGCTGGAGGTCGGAGGCACGTTTCCATCGGTCTCGGTGTGGCCAACGTTTTACCAAACTGCACTCGGTGAGAATGAAGTGACGCGTTTGTTCGTTTATTACTGGATGTAGAAGAATCTGAGGCTTTGTTCAAAACACGTAGCAGATCTCGATGGTCTGAGTTCACTCTGTAGATATTTAAGGGGAAATCGTTGTTCAATAAGGAGATGGAAGTGTTTTTGATCAGGAGTCAGTCGGGATAAATGTCCACGTTAAGATCCTCCACACGACTTAGGGTTCATCATTTTTGCCTCGTTTTGGAAATGTTTTGTTTTTTATTTTTCGGTCGTTTTTCTAATTAGTGAGTTTCAGGAACAAAAGTCTTCAGCAGGACTCGACAAAGGAAGGAAGACCTCACGGTCCTCTGAAACCAACCAAGAGCCTCCTCACACCACTTCAGTTTTTACTGAAGACATTACAAATAGAGACAATTGGTTTTAGTCTGAGTGAAGAAACAATGATGGATAATGTTCAAATGAGTTCTTATGACCCTATTTATGAAATAACAAAAGATTAGTCAAATATTTGCAACTGGTTCGTTTTATCATCAGATTTTCACCAAGACTTGTATTACATTTTTTTTTTTATTCACAGAAAAAGCATCTTCAGAAATTAGTTTAAAATCTTGACTTAGTTTCAGGAGGACCTGATTTTTGCAACCTGTTGAACATGTGCTGAATATATGAATCATCTTTGCACCAGTCTGAGTTTTGAAATTGATGGTTTTAAGTTTTGCATGTGTTACTGAACCCTAAACGCGGTGTTGTTTTCCTCCAAAGGTCAAAGGTCAGTCGGGAGACTTGTGCATCAGGATTTAACAGAATTGTAGGTGCTTCTTTATTTTGTATTTTTGCACAATAAATAAACCCAATCATTACATAATAAGAATGCATCTGTTAAACGGGGGAAAACAGCTGATAACAAAACGGATTCATCAGCATCTTCAGTGATTTTACATGTTTCAAAGTAGAGAAAAGCATCTTGTAAAAAAAAAAAAAAAAATGTCTGCAGCACCGAGAAGACGTCCCGTTTTATAAATGTGTAAAAAAATAAATGTGTGCGCTCATTGTTGCATCAGTTGTGCCCTTTTCAGTTATCTCTGCTGTGATATCAGCCTGCAGTGGATAAGTCATACCACCCACACTCAGCAGCTGACCCCCCCCCCCCCCGGACCTCCAGAAAGCCCCTATTTGTCAGGTCACACACCATCTGGGGAGATCGGGGCCGAAGAAGCGGTCCGTCCACTCCACCAATTCACTGCAGGAATAAAAAAAATAAAATAAATGTGCATTTAATGTTTTTGTTTTGTTTTTTACTCGTAGTAATTTTGCGTGAATCATTCCAGTACACGTGTACAAGTTTGTGTTTGTGTCGCCCTGCGTGGGTGGATGTCTGTCGCCCAGCCGGACCTGCAGTGGTTGAGACTGAGAGCTCAACAACATGTTACAGCTGTGTGTGTGTGTGTGTGTGTGTGTGTGTGTGTGTGTGTGTGTGTGTGTGTGTGTGTGTGTGTGCAGTAGAAGTTATCTCCGCTGTCCTCCAGGTCTCGGAGGCTGAATTAAGATGAGTTACGGTCGGCCGTGTGAAATGTCCCCGGTGGCTCTTAAACCGACCTGTTTCTGTCGGCAGCATCTGCTAATTACATGTCTCGTCCTCGGTGGACCGACGGTGGACAGCCGCGGTCCGGCCGTCTGAAGTTAAACTTTTCTTACAGGAGCTGCAGAATAAATGAAGTGAGATTTTCCCGTCAGTGGCTTTTTGTTTTATCGTCACTAATCTCGTATTAAAAGTGCGTTTACCGTCGAACATGTTAAGTCCTGACGAGGTGCGTTACTCAAGCAGAAGCTGCGCGGTTGGCAGGTTTTCAGCTCGGCTCACGGGTTTGTTTTCCCGAAGCAGATAAAAACACTTTGTGTGTGTGTGTGTGTGTGTGTGTGTGTGTGTGTGTGTGTGTGTGTGTGTGTGTGCAGACGAGGTGCCTCCCAAGTCTCCCAAGTCAAAGCCAGGTCTGGATGTAACCTCCTAACTAAACAAAACTTTGGCCTTAAAAGTAAGCAGAGATTTTGTGATTTGCAGCTTGAAAGAAGTCGAAGCGTTGAGATTAAAAAACAGGATAAATTTGGTTTCATGATGTAACCTGTAGACATGAAAAGAGGTTTTACTTAACAAAGGATTTCTGATATTAACTTCTGAGAATGTATTTTAACATACAAACAACCTCATTGACCTTCGAGTGATGTTCAGTGTTTGTTAATGATCTCGCAGTTTGCAGTAGATTATGATTGAAAACATCAAACTGTAAGTGCGCGTCCAAATATGGTCACTTCCTGCTCAGATCATTCACCAACCAATGTGTGACGTCGCTGCTGGATGCTGATTGGTCCAGATGAAGCAGAATAACAAGCCTTAATGATTATGAGCTCTAATAAAGGGAAGAAGCGGTTAATTCCCAACAATAATGAAGCCGTTATCTGGAAGTATTTTTCTATTCATCCAAGGTCATTCATTCCTCCTCCTCTCACGTATACTTCTCATTCTCACAGCGAGAGCCCATAACTTCATTCTTGGTCGCGCTCCAACAGGGGAACTCATCGTTGGTTTGACCAGGACCTCATGTATTCAGTTAAAACCAATCAAAGCTCCATTCATTCCACCAGCCCCATAATGCCCGATTCACTTCCAGCCAATAATAGGGAATGTGTTGTAGTTTTTTAATGGAAAAGGCCGCTTATTTTTTATTTTTTTCCCTCAAGCAGCCGCGTTAAAATAGCTTGCAGGGCAACAAAATAAATAAAAAACCTGAGGTAACGTTCCAATAAAAAATTCAGAGCGTGTTTACTTTGGATGTGTAAAGAACAGATATTACACTGTAAATTAACCGGCTGTTTCCCATCGCTGCTCTGACATTTATTGGGGGAGAGAGAGAGGGAGAAAGAGAGAGAGAGGGCAAAAGAGAGGGAGAGAGAGGGAGAGAGAGAGAGGGCAAGAGAGAGAGAGAGAGAGAGAGAGAGAGAGAGAGAGAGAAGCCGATATATTGAGTTATTTTTTCGACCTGTATGTAGGCTGTCGGTCGGTCTAATTACCAATGCAGAGTGGCACAAATACCTGTTTGTCCAAAATTCACAAGATAATAACTACATTAACCGACCGTATGTTGATTTTAATACCTCATGAAGTAAATTTATCAGATTCAGACCAAATTCAACTCAAGATTCTTTGTTCCTGCGTCTCTCGACACACCAAAACCATGTGACAAGCCTTCATCAACATTAAAGCTCTTAAAGGTCCCATATTTGAAACTTTTCTGGTCTTTATTTGCATATTCATTTCCATAATAATGTATTTGTGTGGTTTTAAGTATCAAAAACCATTGTGCATTGATATCAGCGACGTAGCTAGAGTTTGTGACATCGCAAACTTGCCGAAGACCAAACGGCACAGTCCTGACCTGCTACGTAATCAGAAAAGACATGGAGATTTGAATTTATATAATATGGGACCTTTAACATCTAATACCATAACTCCACCATGGTTACAATAGTTACTGGTAAACAACGTTTATTTCAATTTCTCAGTAAAATTATATATATATAAAAACGATTTAATGAACATTTTTACTTTAAATTGAAATGTTGTGTCATTGTCCTTTTTTCACTTTTAGGTCCCCTCAGGCCTTGACGTAAAGGGGTTTTGTGACTTCGTTAAAGTTCTTAAAGTTATTTAAGAAATAGTTTGAAATGTTCAGAAACACACCGTTTTTAAGCTCTCTCGCCTGTACGGTGAATATAAAGTTGAGGCCTGGTCAAAACCTACAACCAACAACCGACGTGATTTAAACTCAACCCTCATTAGCGATCGCAGCTATTGATGAGTGGATGGTTTCTCAGCTCAAATCCATTTAAAATGTCCTGAGTCGTGTGCTGTATTTATCTAAGGTCTCTAACCTGAGTCATGGACATAAAAAAAATAAAAGAAATATGACTGTGTGGGCAGCCTGAGGAGAGGAGAGAGATTTAGAGGTTTATGGGTAAAAAGCTGAGACTTGGTACAATGCCAACGTCCACATTGTAAAATAAGGTTCAGTTTTCTGTAAACACTGCAGTCAACACAGTGGAGTACAATAAATGTACAGGAATATGTCTGTAGGGTGCAGTTGGCAAAGAGAAGTACAGCAGCCCCCATAATACACGGTTACTGGACCTCACACGCTCTCCACATAATGTCCATTCATTCCTTATAACTGCAGCTTTCACTCTGTACTTTGGAATAGTTATAGAAGGATCTGCGTCACTTCATCTCCTCTGTGGGGATTTAAAGCCGAAGCTCGCTGATGCCGGTGTCAGAAAAACACACCGTGAATTTGAAACACGAGGCTACGTGTCAAAATGTCAAAAGTTTATTTATCATGTAAGAATTGAATGAAATGAGACTCTTTTTTTTTTGCATTATTCTTCATAACAGTATTAATTTTTTTTTTTACTTTAAGTATGTACCTCGGTACATTTAAAAGGCGATTTAGATAAATAAAAACAAAAAACTTTTAACTCATGGCCCATTAATAATCACTTTTTTTTTTTTAATATCTATTACTTGCAACACCTCCACAAAGCCGTTCTCATCGTGCTGCTTGTTTCAGACCCTCTAAGATACAATAAGGTCATTCACAAAAACCCAGTATTCATAGTCGCCCCTGAGGCGTGCACAGACCAGCCCCTCGAACAATAACAGCAGCTCCTCCAGCACACCCTGCAATTTATTACATATCGTCAGCTGTCAACGTGGGAAGTTAAAGTGCAGACAGAAGTGTAGGAAGACGAGTAGACGGAGTTAAAGAAGGACTAACCGCTGCGAGATACCAAATGCGTATGAACGTAGGAATTTGATGGTGCCGATTGCCGTGTTTTGTCCTGCAGCGATCACACGCCCGAGTTTGGCAAAATGCAATTTGTCAATCGGTGTTCTTCTAATTTTCCTTAAAAAAAATAATATTGGAAAGTTGCCGTGTTTATCGTTGACATCATGTAAAAAGTCTCGAAGCTGTGTTGATGTGCTTTGCTCTCTGCGCTGCCCTCTAGTGGACTCTAGATGGTGACCAGTGACGTTTATCTCCATCTTAACTCCACCCTGTTAAACCCACCGTTTCATTTACACATACGTTTATACCAAAACTCAATCACATGCGTGAGTGCATTTCAGTTTGGTCGTCGATATCGACGTCATATGCAAGTTGCCAGTCTAAGGCCCTGACAGCAATATAACCTCAGTTTAATACAACTTTAATATTGGCAATCATTTCTATTTTAGAAAAAGACACTTTTCAGACCAAGAACAGCAGTGATGGGCTGCAAAAAGGATTTCAAACTGGGATGTCTGGTTAGCAAATTTGGGTAAACAAAATATGTCCATGTAGTTTTTAAAAGTCTTTGTGGCTGTTAGAACTGAAACAGACTGTGGGACAAATTTTATTTATTGTATTCAGTTTATAGAGAATTACACAATGCCGTGGGAATACAACACTAAGTAGGAAAATCTACAATAATAATAATAATAATAATAATAAAAAAGAAAAGCACGTAGTTTTCATGTTGCAGTTTTACCAAAGAAGGAAGGAAACCAGGAAGTTGGAAGCAGCCGGTGTGATGAGAGAGTGATGAAGGGTAGTGATTGATGCCTGGGAAGCGTCCTGATCCCAGAGGAAGGTCTAACCTCAGCGATCACGATTAGCCCGTCCCGACACTCCATCAGGCCGCTCGATGGCTCCCGGCGGTGCGTTCAGGGGAGTGCGGAGGCTGGTTTTCGGGGAAAGGAATGTGCTTCGCTGAGGTTCTTCGGTTATTTATTTTGGTCCGGAGAGAGAGACTGAAGGCACTTCTGTTTTTCAGGATGGTTCTGGGAAGAGCTCGTCTCCGACTTCGTGCGTTGACACCATGATATGTGTGCGCTGGAAGCGAAAGCTTCGAAGCCGCTGTCTTCACTGTGCTGGTGCGGCGGTCCGCTGATGATTATCACAGACACGTCTGCAGAAGAAGTCCATGTTCAGCTTTGAAGAAAAAAATAGTAGTGACACATTATGAAATAACTCTTTTTGAGTACCGAAGTGGTTCAAATCTCTAAAGCCTCGAGAGTCACTTGTGGTTCAACCTTTAAGGGTTTTCAAACTATTCATTATCGGTTCATAAGCGTTTATTCCTCCATGTTCTGCGGCCTGAAATAAAAACATCAGAACTTGCACAGTTGCAAGTCTCCTTCCATTAAACTGGCTGAACAAAATACATATTGTATAAGACATTATGAATGAATAAAACATCCACTTCTCCACTTATCCCGGGAGTGACACAGCCAAACTGTGTGTGAGGTGAGTGGAAAAGGAAACCAATAACTTGATGCACTTCCCTCTCACGGAAAAGTCCAAGTGTGCCCAAAGAGTTTCATTCACTCACACCGGCGCCCATTTCCAACAAAATGTCAAAAAGCAGCTAAAATGCAGACGCTCGCACGAGGAGCTCCAAAAACTTGCTGCACTTTCCCAGGCTGGATGTAATGCCAATGAATTCCCAGCACATTTTTTTTATATTTACATTTAGGGCACAAAAAAAAAAAAAAGACAACTTAATCCGGAGTGTTTTACAATCAGCGCCGTCACACAAAGCTGAAAGGGGGAAGAAAAAAAAAAAAAACGGCAAATGAAAGCTGCAGCGGAGATTAATGTTGCTATTAAATCTAATTCATTATTAACTTCAAAACAAACATGAAATGTTTTAGTGTTTACCAAAGTACAGTTAAAAAAAAAAAAAAAAAGACTTGGATTGGAAAACCATGTTGGACCTGACTCAGCACAGCTTGGCATCTTTTATGGATGAAGTAAGAGACTGATGATCCACCTGATAGCACAAACAAATCTTTTATGCAATTATGTTTTATTCTTATTTTTTATAATAATGCAAACTGAAGTCATTCGCCATTCGTAGGCCGCCAGTCACAGACGTCATAGTCAACCTCAGCCAAAAAAAAAGATTTACGTAATAAATAATCAATAGTCTTTTTGTTTTTGAAGTTTCTGGTGAGAAAAAACATCGTAGCCCTGAAAATGTTGAGACCTGACTTGAAGACTTTATTTGAACTTGCTTTAAAAGACCTCAGCGCTCCGGGCAGAACAGAACAAGCCGACTGCTCCGTCTCCAAAGTTACAAGCGAGTCAAACGAAAGGGCAAAAGCAGGAAATGGTCCCACGTCGTCGGAACAAGCCGGCATATAAAAGTGAAACGCCAGCTGAAGAAAATATTTTCGTAGGTTTGAAGACAACTCGGTTTCCATGCGAATGTTACTGAAAGATGTTCAGTGTGATTCGGGGTCCTGGTCCGCCTGCCAAGGTTCTGCTGGTGCAAATACTCGAGCCGTCAGACCGTTGTTGTGTTCGGGGGGTAGAGGAGTGACAGCGGTGGGAGCTGGTCCACTTCAGCCTGACTTACAGCCGGGCGGCGAGACAAGGAATGAGGAAAAATAAATAAATAAAAAAGATTCAGAAAGGGAGGCCAGAAACTGAAAGAATATGATTTAAACTCTCTTGTGCTCATTTCTTTTACAGTACAAACTGCCAACAATGTGTCGCTCGATGCCCCAGTGACAAAAACAACAAAACACTCGCCACCTCAGAGCGTTTTGCAGAAAGTGCAGCTTGCCATTACGCAATCTGCCAACAATCCACAACATAATCAAATACACACAAGAAACAATGTGCATACCCTCCTCCTCCCCCCACCTCCCCCCCCTCCCCCTCCTCCGAGTCCAGCAATCCAGTTACCACCTTAACACTGCGAGAGGCAATTTCCTGTGCGGCTCCGCTGACGAGGTTTCAGAGTAAGAAAACGGGGCCAGTAATTGAATCTCGGAGCTCTTGTTAAAAGCGCAGCTGTCGACGGCGAAGCTCGGTGGACGCCGAGTGTGAATTCTTGTGTCGTGGTGCAAGCGGCGGAGCCGCGGTCACATGTGCCAGCCGTCAGCGGCGGGTTTCAAGTCCAGAGTCTGCAGAGGAAAAGCTCCACGGAGCCGTCTCACGCACACGTGTGAACAAATGGTCGGCGTGCTGCGACGCGGACGAACCGCGTGAAATGAAACGTTATCGTAGGTACGAGTCAACATCCCAGAAAATGTTGTGATTTTAAGTCCGTAGTTGTTGTTTTGTTGTCAGCTGATGCACGTTGTTACTTTGCAGATTACTATTTTTTTTTTTTACATAAAAAACTAATGAAGCTCTCGATTTTAAAACCAAAGTTTGAATGCTGGTCTAAAGATTATTGAACGTCTGTAAATCAATCGGTCATGTTTTTAATATCAGCTTTCTCGTCAAGCAAAAACACTATTATATACTTAATATAAGTATTTATGATGAATCCTCTGGGGACCACGAATGTCTGTCCGATCTTCTAAAGACCAATCCACCAAATGGTTGTGGAGATGGTTTTTTGAGTCTAACCATTAGTTTTGGGGATTCTGCCCACGACCTGGAATTCACAACTTGATGCCTCAACAGCAATTAAATGACATCTCACAAAACAGCCAGACGACCCTGATTTAAAGGAGGTGCCTCCTTCAAATCATGGAGGCGACCGGACGTTTTTGTGTCCTGAACTTCGTGTCGTGTCGTTACGTTGTAGAAACAGACGCTATAAAGGAGCTTAAAATGCCTGAACAGGTCTCCTCCCTTCCAGATCCCCGGTTGGAGCTGCGTAACCCAAAAGGACCAGACTGGGAAAATGACACGAGTCAATCACGTCCCCAGAGCTGTCAGACCCCCCCCCCCCCTCCCCTCTCTCCCGACGCGCAGAGGTGCATGTGAAGTTCAGGCACATAAATTAAAAAAAAAAAAAAGAAAGAAACTTAGAGTTGGAAAAACAGAAGAAAGTTGCAGACAAGTGAGACATGCAGAGCCGAGCCATGAGAACATGTTGTGGTCAGAGTTTACTGCTCGGCTCGACCGCTCCACGTCTGCCAGCTCGGGAATAAATTCAGGCCGACTGCTGCTGCCAGAAGGAGCAGAGCACCATTACATCGTACTCTTTCCAGCCCACTGGAAACGCTCCTCAGTTTATAATGGGGGGGGGGGGGGGGGGGGGGGGTTAACCACCACCTGTTCGTCACCTTACAGCATCGCCGGCCCGGCAGTTTTAATGGTGTTGTAACAACACAGGGGAATATGGGGGAATATCCTGCTTCGTTTCAGGGAAGTACCAGCATGCACTGGGGCCGTGTCGAGTCCTCACCGCGCTTAAGCTTTCACTTCGGTTTGCTGCCGATTTAATATGTCAATCATCGTGTTATTAAGCCGTTATTAAGCGCTCCCTAACGTAGGAGCCACGGTAACTTTTCCATAACTCCTCCTACTCAGCTGCACCGTCTCCCCGCGAAGGGCTTCGGTTAGCTTTCAGGAAAAAATGGAGAACAATCTTTCACCTTTTTTTTTTTTTTCGGTGCACATTTTCATGAGTTCATTCTAATAGAAAACATTGTTCTGATGTCAGACTGGAAAGCTTCAGTTACAATGAGCTCAGTCCGCTCGTTGTCAAACTAAATTATTCTTAATTAGTTGCTGAAATTTTGTTTTCTTTTAAGATTGCGTCATTTATTGCGAAAGTGCAGCTTATATATATATACATATATAGTTGTTTTTTTTTGTATGATTTGTGCGCACCGGAGCAGCGGGTGCTCAGCACCACACAGGGAGCATGGGAATGACTGCTCGGGGGTCAAAGGTCAGGGAGTGAGTTGAACAGGAAATACCCAATACGGTGAACATCATTATCCCGTTCTGCTCAATTACAAAAGTGTTTATCATCGTCGGTCGTGGAATCAATCACGTTTCCTCGGACCTGATGGATGAAAGCTGTCACTGCGGATTCAGGAAAAAAAAATCAAGTAGTTTACTTCATAAAGACGATATATTTGAAATTAGACCAAAGTAGTCGAGTCCTACGTTGCGTATTTGTAATTTGGGAGTACGAAAGTACTCCTGAGTTCATGTTGAGTTTAGTAGAGTCGGATTTCATTTAAAGACGATTACCAAACGTTGCCCGCGACCATTTTTCAGCGAACACATACGGATATCGATATTCACTAATAAAAATAAAAAAAGAATAATAATAAAAGACTGGCTTTCTCGTTGTTTATATTGTTTATACAAAGTTGGTTTTCTGGTCGTCTTCTGTTTAAGATAAGGAGCCAGGAAACAATCAACACAATTCAATAATCACCCCGGCTGTTTAAACCCAACCAGGGAGGCCTTTCTCTCTCTGTTTATTTTACTTGTATCGCGTTGCATTTTCTTTTTAATTTCATGGCCAAGCGGACCTCCCTGATACCCCCCCCCCCCCACTCCCTCTTCCTTCCCCCCACGTCCCAGCCAACTCCCCTTCACCCTCACCCTCTTTCTGTCCTCCCTCCAGTGGCCCTGAATCCCCTCATCACACCAGAGGAAAGCTCTCCACATCGCCCCCCCCCCTCCCACCCCCCTCCCCCCCCACACACACTCCCATCCACCCACCCACCCACCCACCTCCCCCCTAAAAGGTCACACTGCTCTCACACAGATGAGGTTGAACTTTCTCTCATGAATACACACTCTAAAAAGAAAGCACACACACACGCTTTTGTCTACATAAATACATCCGTACAAATTACTGAGTTTACAACATTTCAGAATCCACCTTCTTTCTGTCTGTTTGTTGGTCGCGCAGACAGGACCACCCTCAAACCCCCAAACCCTCAAACCCCCAAACCCTCAAACCCCCAAACCCTCAAACCCTCAAACCCCCAAACCCTCAAACCCCCAAACCCTCAAACCCCCAAACCCCCAAACCCTCAAACCCCCAAACCCTCAAACCCTCAAACCCCCAAACCCTCAAACCCCCAAACCCTCAAACCCCCAAACCCTCAAACCCCCAAACCCCCAAACCCTCAAACCCCCAAACCCTCAAACCCCCAAACCCTCAAACCCTCAAACCCCCAAACCCTCAAACCCTCAAACCCCCAAACCCTCAAACCCCCAAACCCTCAAACCCCCAAACCCTCAAACCCTCAAACCCCCAAACCCTCAAACCCTCAAACCCCCAAACCCTCAAACCCCCAAACCCTCAAACCCTCAAACCCCCAAACCCTCAAACCCTCAAACCTCAAACCTCAAACCCCCAAACCTCAAACCTCAAACCCCCAAACCTCAAACCCCCAAACCCTCAAACCCTCAAACCCCCAAACCCTCAAACCTCCAAACCCCCAAACCCTCAAACCCCCAAACTCTCAAACCTCAAACCTCCAAACCCTCAAACCTCCAAACCCTCAAACCCCCAAACCCCCAAACCCTCAAACCCCCAAACTCTCAAACCTCCAAACCTCAAACCTCCAAACCCTCAAACCTCAAACCGACACCCTGTAAGACGCTCAACGATGATGACGACCAACTGACACAATTAAACAAGCACTATTTTAGAGGTTATTTGTTAACATTTTTTTAAATTACACTCCTGCTGATGAGATTCGTCCCTCTTCGCTGTTCTGCACATTTTAGCCTCCTTCAGCTCGTCGTTTCAAGCTTTACAATCTGCAACGTGACCGTTTGTTTTCATTTTTTTTTTTTTTTTTTACATTTAATTAACAGAAAACACATCTGGATATAGACCAAAGGAAAAAATGTAAAAAGTTGTGACTAGACTGATAAACACAATGAACCATTTAACAAACAAACACCTCTATTATTATTATTATTATTATTATTTCCCCTGAGGAGTCGGTGGAGTTCAAAACGGAGCAAATACAAAGAGTGTGCATTCACACAGCTCCAAATAAAGAAATAAAGTTGTTGCGTCGTGTCTGCTTGATGTGCAGATAGTCGGCTAACGTGTTTTAGAAACGGAGCAAATACAAAGAGTGTGCATTCACACAGCTCCAAATAAAGAAATAAAGTTGTTGCGTCGTGTCTGCTTGATCTGCAGATAGTCGGCTAACGTGTTTTAGGGACGAGCATCACGAAGCAAACCTGCTCCTCGAAATACGCTGTGAACGCATCACAACCAGGTGGCAGTAAAACAAACAGGGGAAATAAGGAAGAACGATAGTTGCATATTCTAATTGATTTTTTTTGCTTATATTATAACGACTATTAGACTAAATTTATAGAAGTAAAATATTGGAGCGACATTACGAAAAGCTCACACAATACAATTAGAAAAACGTATTTCTTTTATACCATATTTTAATTTGTTTAATTTTTAGGATTGTTTTATACAATCGTGTTGTTAAGACTTGTTAGAATTCACTTATTGTTTTGTTTTAATTGCTTATTTTATGTGAAGCACTTTGTAACTGAAGTTTAGAAAAGTGCTATACAAATAAAGTTTATTATTATTATTATAAAATCACAGCTGTGAAACGAGCACGACTGGGACGGACACACTTTATAAGCGGCAGTCGACTTCACTCCCGGCAAAGCAATCGCACACGTTGTGTGTCGTATGTTGGCAAAAATAGAAATGTCTGTAAGGAATGAGTGCTGACAGCAGCACAATAACTGTACGCTGTGACAGGTTACTCTCAGAAACATGACATGTGGTTCAAACACACGAATGCGTCTGTTTTTTCACCCTGACGTCTCTCCGTGAGGAAAGTGAATCCCGGGACATAAAGATGTCATCAACCAGCTGCGGCGGATAATTCGTGGGGGAAACTCTTGGATTGAAACGATGATGGATGAGCGCCGGTTTCAGAGTTAACACCGCGTTTCTCCGCGGTCGGAGAGCGTATGGCCTCGACTTCACCGCTCGGGCTCATCGTTCACGAGACCGGAGTAATCCTGTAAAACGAGTCACACGCTCGAAAGCGTCTTTATCCGGTTGATTTGGTGGATTTTGTGGAGGAAGTTGAGGCTACTGGAGCGAATGTCACGTATCTTTGTCTTATAGCTCATTCAGAATAATTCCCCCTCATCTGGTAGCGCTGCGGTAAAACCTCATGAAGCTTAAAGTCGCTGAAGAATGAAAAAAAACAAAACGAGATTAAAGAAACCTGACACCTCGAGTGTCAACCTGAGCTGTGACAGCTGTCAGTCACTCATCCACGTCGTCTCCGCAGGGTGCAGCCCACAGCAACCCAGCAGTGGATGTTTGTAGAGTCACAAAGACACTCGCTAGTTTTTGTATTATTTTTTTCTAACAGGTGCATTAGTTGGTGTCAGGTGTGGCTGCTGCCGAGCTGCAGAGGAACCGGAGCGCCGGGTTGGACCTCGTTTGTACTGCTGGTGTTTTCAGGGAGTTTTGATCGTACCACAGAGGAGGGTCATAGTTCAGAGATCCCTCACAGTCTTTATAATGAACTTATTGAACACGCAACTGAAGCCACAATTTGTGTCATTTATTAACATGAATTTGGGTCTTGGTGACCACCCACCCACCCACCATCCCATCCCACCCACCCACCATCCCATCCCATCCACCACCCCATCCCACCGACCCACCCACCATTCCATCCCATCACCATCCCATCCCATCCCATCCCATCCACCACCCCATCCCACCGACCCACCCACCATCCCATCCCATCACCATCCCATCCCATCCCATCCACCACCCCATCCCACCATCCCATCCCATCCCATCCACCACCCCATCCCACCATCCCATCCCATCCCATCCACCACCCCATCCCACCGACCCACCCACCATTCCATCCCATCACCATCCCATCCCATCCCATCCCATCACCATCCCATCCCATCCCATCCCATCCCATCCCATCCCATCCACCACCCCATCCCACCGACCCACCCACCATCCCATCCCATCACCATCCCATCCCATCCCATCCACCACCCCATCCCACCATCCCATCCCATCCCATCCACCACCCCATCCCATCCCATCACCATCCCATCCCATCCACCACCCCATCCCACCGACCCATCCACCACCCCATCCCATCACCATCCCATCTCCAACCCTCCCACTTGGATAAATACAAAGATTTTATATCTATCCTCTGTTTCCTATATAATCAGCTGACATACTGGTTAAGGAAAAACTCCCCAAATGATCTCTGTGTTTTGTGTCCGAGTGTCATAGTCAAGAATAAAGTTTCCAATAATAAATTGAGTTTAAACGGATTATTCCTCTAGAAATCAACAACTATTTATAAACTCCACACTAGAAACTGAACTCAAGTGACTGACATTTTTATTGAGTGGTCAGATTTGGTTTGTTTCACCAAAAACAACTTAATTATAAGAACACAAAGTTTCTGAGTCATATTAAAAATGGTGCACTCAGGTGTCTTTAAAAGAGTAAAATCACAATTTATTATAATACATCTAAAAAGGTTTGGAGGACTCCCGAGAGTGATCCAAACAAAGAATCCAGTGCAGGTCGAGCATGTGTATTTATACCACGCTGAGAAAACCGCGGATATATAAAATATATAGGTTCAACTAATTAACACTGAGATCGGTGAGGTCGTCATGGGTGTGACATTCAGTTTACAGTTAGCTCTCCATTTCACACCACACTCACACACCGTATGACTCCGAGGAATGTCTGAAGGAATACAAATAGATGCGATGCCTTCAGCCGTGTCAGTTTTTCTATATTTGTTAAAAAAAGAAAGACTTTTTGTCCAGCCATTGCAAAAATTGTGCACAGTTGAGTCAATCCAAGCTCTTTCAGATTTGATGTTTTAAAGCGACTTGAAATCTACTTTCAGTCCGAACCGTCGCCATTCAGGTGTAAGAAGGTGGCGCGGAAAAAAAACACGTGAACTTGAAATGGGTCGATTTTCCTGTGCAAACACACACGGCCTATTATTTGGGTTTCAAGCTGAAAGGTTGCCAGGTTGTGCGCCGGTCCAATAGAAAAACAACACGGCTATGTGGAGCACAGATGGCGCAGCATATGGGTGAGTGTATGTATGAAATGACTCAAACAAAAAAAAGATATTTCATTTGTCCAAATCTTATTTTTCTAAAGGATAGATGTAATTTAATGTTTTTAACACATCTGTGTGGCACCATATTCAATAGTTGTGCTGCTTTTCGACATCTGAAAACAACGCTGATATTTATATTTCATATTAGAGATCTGTCATTTCAGTGCTTTTCATTGGGTAACAGTGATTCTCAGTACCTAAGATACAGAATGTAAAAACAACTCTTCTAGGTTTTCTACCATTTTAGGAAGCAGGTGACGCCGAGCATTTCCCAGCATGCTTTGACATTTCCATCGAACCGTGGAACAAAAAAAAAAAAAAACTACGTTCCCATCACTCGAGAAACGAGGATCTTAATTCAAACACGGTCTTTTTCTTCTTTTTTTGAACTTTTACGGGCTGCAGAGAGTTAAAAAGCGGGAGGATGTGTAATGTATGTACACAGATAGCGAGACCACAGACCGGACAAGGAAATGCCAGGAAGACAGCGTGAGGCTGGTGCTCGAGCAGCGATAGGTGCTTTCTTATCTTGATGTGTGAAAAAGCTTTTTGATCTTCCCTCAAAGCTCCAAAAAAACATTTCAAGTAAAAAGACATTTCACATTACATGAAAAAGGCATCCGACCATGTTCTCATTGGCGAGCGGAAATTGCTTTATTGATGTTTCGCAGTCGGGCGGAGATACGTGAATCCAAGACAGAATTATGTGCAGGACTTTAAGTGGTTTTTAATTTTAACATTGAAGGGTATTTTTTTTCTTGCTGAGACTTATGAAGTATCAAGTCGGCTGAATATCAAACAGACTTTAACAGCATCTGTTGTAGGAGCATTAATCCAGCTGCTGGTAGCATAAAAAAAAAATCAGACGTGTACTATATTCAAAACCAACAACCTTATTTCATTGTTGGGGATGAATGTGCATGGAAGTATCTTTTATCCAGATTAAATGTGTTTTAATGTTTTATTTAGCCCGACGAGTCTGTTTGGTTCACACCTCTTTTTTAAGGCATTTTTCTTACTTTAATTCTTTGATATTTGCCAGCATTTCTGTATGAAATGAACTGTAAACAAAAAGAATCCTAAAATAATAATGTAGTTTTGGAAATTGAAATTATAAAAATTCTAAATAACAAATAGAAAAAGGTCCAATCTCCACTTTACTTTTTCCCTTTTCGACTTTCCATCACCCTCCCTCTGTCCTGCCTCCCACCCCCCCACCCCCCTACCACCCCCACCCAGACTGGAGTATTAGTATTTTTTTTTAAACACCCAGGCAGATGGCTTCAAACACCAGGTATCCCCCACGGGAGCCTCACGAGGAGGTCCTGGACACTCCAGGCCTGCCCGAACTGCAGGGTGTGTGTGTGTGTGTGTGTGTGTGTGTGTGTGTGTGTGTGTGTGTGTGTGTGTGTGTGTGTGTGTGTGTGGAAAGAAAGGACCAAATATATTTAAACATTACTCAGATTCCAGCCTTAATGCACAGAGTGGCTCAAAGCAAATGGAGCACAGCACGGAGGGGAGGGGGGGGGGGGGGGGGGGGGGGGGGGGGATGGAGGAGGCGCTGGGGGAGCGAGGGACGGCGAGTGGGCGAAGGAGACGAGGAAAAAAGAGAGAGGGGCAGATACCAGGAGAGCTGATTTCTCACAGATCTCATTGCATTTGTGTGATAAGAAAAGAAATGAAGTTTCTGATGAGAGGAAACTGCAACGGGACACGTTTCACCTTCTTTACATCGAGAAGCAGATCACAGGCAGCACGGAGGGAAACGAATGAGAGGCGGCTTCTGGGGGGGTTTTGCAAAAGATGTGAGCAGACATCTTGAAATGTACTCGGGATCACCTGTTTCAAGAGGTAAAAAAAAAACAACATTTGAACATTAAGACTTTCATACTTAGAGAAAAAAAAAAAAAAAAAGTTAATATCAACACTTTGTTTCCTACATTTTGAATTAATGTTTATTTACCGGCGCGATAACGGCGCCGGGGTTTTTGCGTCGACGACATCTGATGCAGAGACGAAGTGACAGCTCGGCGTCTAAGAAGTGCGACGCTGACATGCGTGCTGCGGCCCGAGGCGCAGGAAGTGTGTAGGAAGACCGCCGTGTGACTGAGCTCGCAGGTTTGATCCCCGCCGCCGTCATGTGTGCTCATCACGACCACATTAGTGGCTTCACATATTTTTAGCCTGTTGCTGTGTGTGTGTTTGTTTTGTTGTTGTTGTTGTTTTTTTTACAGAGCCACCAAACCGAACCGCTAAAACATTTTTAATTCGGTTTGCGTTTCTAAATATGCACCGACATCAGTGAGAACGCTTGTTAGCTGTGATAAATCTGTCTGGCCTCAGATATTAATCATCCATCGATTTTATGTGGAACTCAATTAGTTTGTACAATTAGTTATTATTAATAATAATAATAATAATTGTGCTTCTTCTGAGTTATACTGCCATTAAAACCAATAACGTCGTAAACTTCTTAGTAGTTTTATTATTATAAACTCCCGCTCTCGTTAGAGAAATGCCGACTCGGCAGACTTTCACCAGCTCAGCTCGCCAACTTTCAGTTCAGGCAAAGTCATTCAACTACGCGGCTTCTTCTAGATTTTCCAGATGTTATCGGACGAAATCTCGAAGCCTCCGACGTAAACGCGCGTCAACGGTGTTTTTGTAGTTCCTCTCCGTGTCAGAAAGGGGGAGACAAAAGCTCTCATTGAGATCCTCACGAACTTAATGTGGGAAAACGTGTCGCGTCTCACTTCAGAGGACCTTTGAAACCTGCTTCCATTAACGGTCTTGATCTCATCACGGCGTACGGAGGAGAGACGTCGACTTGTTTTTATTTCCCCGCCGTGTCTCTCGGTCAGAACGAAGTCCCACATAACCGAGGACGGACACTTTATTTGTGAAGAAGTATGCCGCGGTGATAACTTTCCCTCTTCGCCCTGCCTTCTCCAACGTTTGAACAATTTGCTCCCTGCTGTAAAAAGTTAGGCCAACCCCAAATTGCCTCGCAACAGATCTGTCCTCCTCCAGCTCTCGCCTCCTCCCCCGGTGCCTCTGCGCTCGCTTCACAGCCACAGCTGTGCAAAAAAGCAAATTTATTATCAGCCTTAGTATTTCTGACAGGCTATCCGGCAGACGCTCGGGGTCCTTGAAGTGCAGAAAGGCCTTCCCCATCGCTGCGCTCCCCTGCCTCCCAGCAGGTCTGCAAAGTGAATTTACTGCCACTGTCAAAACTTCTGTCAGCTCTCAAAGGGAGAGAGAGGAGACGGAGGCAGGGAGCGAGCGAGAGAGCAATATGGGACTTTTTTCTTTTTTTTCCTTCTTCCTTTCCACAGATGCCCGGACATGCAGAACCCAGAGGGCCTTTGAAATCAGCTCGCTCGTTAATAGTTGTCTCATGGAGGCTCAGAGAGGAACGACAGTCTGAATGGAGACACCAAAAAAAAAAAAGAAAAAAAAAGAAAAGAAAAGCTCGGTTTTGTCAAGCAGTGGAAAAATTCTCATTCTCACCTCCTTTACTGTGGCGGTTATTAAAAACACAAGAAATGCAAAAAAAGCAGCTTCTTGCTGCAACTCCTCGCCGATGTTTTCCTCCCTTTTCTTTTTTCTTTTGTCGAGTCGTGAGCGAGCGGATCTTCAGCCGCTGATGAGAAACACAGTCGGTTTCAGTGGAAATTAAAATGTTTCGAGTTAACGTTGAGAAAGAAAACTAAAAAAAACCAGCACAGATTTATTGTCCTTCACGTCCGTTATCGTGTAATCGTTTCGGTCTCAGGTTTCATTGGATTCGGTGGAAGATGGAGCGGATCTTTGCTCAGATCACTTTTTATTGGTGTTTTAGTGAACGAGTGGCGTTAGAATATTCCATCTAGCTTCCATCAGTGGTTCTTCACGTGTCCGTCATAACTCCACGTCCACAGAGCAGCAGGGTGTCTTGAGAATTGATAGTTGGGTGAAAAACAACTCTATACTTTTTTTTTTAAACAACTCCAAACGTCGAACCATTCATCCCCGAGCTCGCCCTCTTCCAGCCGCATACCTTCACGTGCCGCCTCAAAGGCATCCCAACAGAAAGGCGGAGACGGAGCAGCACTAACAAAGGCTACCCCCACCCCCCACCCCCCACACCCCCTTCACACAGCCCATTAGAAAAGCACCAGGTTCCCAGTCAGTCCGAGGACAGAAATAAAAGATAAATAAAGAGCCTCTCCGCTCCGACTGCGTTTATTTACATCAATCCTTCCAGAGGGACAGAAATCAGAAACGTCTTCCTGCAATTAAGCATAAAAGGAACGTTTGTTCTTCGTTATCATTCACGTTGCGCAGAAGCAACCAAATATTTAAATTCAACATCTTAAGTGAAAGTTACTTTTCTTTCAAACCTCCTTTCTTTGGTGTTTTGTTGGTTTTACGGTGCAGTAAAATCCTTGCTGTGTTTTTCTACTTCTTTAAAATGTGCTCACTAAAGAAGGAGAACAACAGACTTGTTGGTTTTAAGTATGAAAAGGCTTCTCTTCTGTGTGCTGCACAGTTTTTCCTTTGCACCTTGTTTCATTCAAGTGAAACTGGTCAGGTCGCATTAACAGGACATTAAGTTGAACATAAAAGCATCAGCTGCTTGGAAACAAACGGTTTCTAGTGAGATGAAGCAGGTTTAAAAACATCTGATGAGCTCCCAGAAAAAAAGCTTCATTTTAAAATACATTTAAGGTCAAACCAAGTTGAAACCTACGTCGTGTACTGGTTCAAATAAACGGAAGTAAGGACCGAGGCGGTGAATGAAGCGACCGGAGACCATTTCATCAAAGACAGAAAGAAGAGGTTTCCTTGTGGGAATATCGCAGCGCGTCCGGTAAACAGTTGATAAATCACCGACGGCTCCGAACTCAGGACGATCAGATTCATGACTTCTGACGTTTCTGGTTCGTCAAACGTTCAATACGTCTCTGAACGTTTCGCTTTTCCTACGTCAGCAGTTTTTGCTTTACAATACACGTAATATATAAATATGGAGGTTTGAAGCCGTCGTCTCTCCTCGTCTTCAAAAATGCGTTTAAGCAGCAATTTGTGTTTTTCCAGCGTCGACCGGCTTCGCTGGTTTTGGCCTCTTCGTGCTAATTTCACCAACAGATGTTAAAAACTTCTTCGGCCGCGTTCAGGGAGGAAACGTGAGAGAAAATACTCCTGACATACGATCGTCTGTCACGACTTGTGAAACGGGAGGTGAGAAAACTGCAGCCGGCGCTGAGGTCCGACTTCATATTTCATCCCTCCTACTGTGCGAATGCTTTTCCTTCCTGCACGTTCACACGTTCTCATTTTAGAGACGGAAATTTAAGGGTTTTATTTTAGGCAGAAGTGGGATTCAACTGTTCAGCTTGGTGTTGGCGACTTTTTGTGAAAACGTCAGGTTTAAGTAACGCGGCAAATAATGAGTTTTAAACGAATAAAAGCGACTTACGAGGTAAAAACCTACATAAAAAGTAGAATATGCAGATTTTCAGCCTGCAGGATCTGTTTGTTTGTTTTTTTTGTCCGAACCGGCCGCTCAAAACTGAAAGAGCATCTCTGCTGTTCGTTTCCCGTTTTTCCTTTCAAGCCCCTGAACGTGCTGCAGAATAATTCCACTCCGTCGGTTTGTGACACCAAGAGACTCGTTCAGCCGCTTGTTTATTTCCTGGTTAGATTACTGAAATATAAATATCTCTGTTTCTGTCTGCTGACGATGCTCAAAGTTTTGTGCCGTTGCACCTTGAAAGTCTATTTAGTTTAACAATAAATTCTCCCGAATGTAAAATTACTTGTAAAGAGATGTCAATCAAGCTCGGCGTGGACACGCCCACACAGCAGCGTGAGTGGAAACACCTGAGAGTGAACCGCGGCTCAGCTGGACTTTTATCGACTTACTTAAACGTTGGAAGTGAAAAGTTTTGTGACTGTGAATACCCCCCCCCACCCCCACAAATGTAACCCTAAACCTAACTCCGCCTCCTAACTCCGCCTCCTAACTCCGCCCCTAACCGTAACCATGCATCAGTCAAATCAGAGAATTGACTGGCGATGTTTGAAAAGCCTTTAAAGTCGTTTAAAAACTCTTAACCGTTAAACCCGATGATATTTTATAAAAAAAAAAAAAAAAGTTTGGAAAGAAATAAAATAGAGATCTGCCCCCGTGACAACGTCAATAAAGTACAAATTATGAGATTAAAAGTGACCGCGGCTGCAGTTTTGATTCAGTTTTGATTTCATTTATTTAGTGAGCTACGTCGCTGTTGAAAGGTGTGACAGCTGAAACAAGTCACGTTCAGTCAGCTCAACGAGTCCGATAATGGAAACTGTGTCTGCACACAAGTGACTGAGACGGCAAATCTGGGGGGAAACAAACAAACAAACAAACAAACATGCAGCTCTCTGTGGAGGAACTCGCACACCTCCTGCACCTTTTACTGCCTGTCAAAGCTGTCTGTCTGCCCCCTCCCTCCCCCTCGACCCGGACCCTCCCCCGGACCCTCCCCCGGGTCTCCCTGTTGCCGGAACAAAGCCCCCGCTGTGTGCGCCTGCTCTGGGGAGTCGGCCTGAGAGAACACCGTGGCTACGATTCAGGCAAGCCGAGGTTTGGAGGGAGGCTGGGGGAGGAGGGGGGCGGGGCGGGGCGGGGCGGGGGGGCTGATGGGGTGTGTGTGGGAACCATGCCCCCCCCCCCCTCACCCCCCTCCGGCCGCCTGTCCACTTGTCAAAAAAGGGCCAGTGCGCTGCCAATTTGCAATGCAGATCCCCCCCACCCCCCCAACCCCCCTCGCAGGCTCACTTTGGGGGAAGAGGCGCATCAATAGCCGGCACAAAGCCGGCCTCCGCTGATGGCAAATGTCATTCCCATTTTGATTCTTGACCCCTTTTTATATTTTTGCCGAGCTCGGCCTTCTCCTCAAACCCCCCCCCCCCCTCCCTCCCCCCATCTCCCCCTCCCCCTTCATTGTGTGCTGCAGTCGCGACCAGCGCTCTGTTTCTGACTGCGAACAGAAAACAAAGTTCAGAGCTCCCTTTCACTGCTCGTCATTCACACTGAGACGCTGTGAAATACGTCCAGATAAGAATGAGAGAAAAGGAGCGTTGGAAACCCCCTCCCGCCCCTCCCGCCCCCCGCCCCCCTCCACCACCCACCCCTCTGTTTTCGATGAGAAGCGAGAGTTGTTAACTATCGCGGTCATTATCGTTACACTCTAATTTGTCACTAAGCCATTTAACTCCGCTGGCTGGCGGTCGCTGCAACTGGTGGCAAAGAAAAAAAAAAAAAGGCCTTGAAACGCAAATAAGGACGAACTGAGGAACGAAGGAACGCCTCGATGTTCCTCCTCCGTGGAATTCCCAACGAGTTCGGGTTCTCAGGGAACAACAGAAACGGCCGCAAATACAGATGAATAAGTTAATTGTCGTGTCAACCAGGTTTCAACTTCCTGAGAAAAAGAAAAATCTGAAAAGGAAAATTAACACCTTCATGAATATGAATGAAAGTCAAATGGTATAAAAGATTTACATTTGAATACGCTCATTTTAACCATCATGATTTTCAGCAGCTGAATCTGAGTAAATATTTGTATTTATTTTATACACAATCTACATGTTGGTTTCATCTTTATGCGTTTAAATCACGTCAGAAAGAAACCTGAATGTGAGTTTTGAGTTTGATTTGATGATGACAGCTCAAATCCAAACAATCAGACAAACATGATTACTGACTTCTAATTTGAGCCTTCGAAGAGTTTTAAGTTGATTAAAAAATATAGAATTTTTACATCATACTCACTATTTCTACTGTGGCATCAAGTTTTTTTTAACTTTATCAAAGGCTTGATGGAAAAAATGGTTCTGATCCAGAAGTGTCTTCAGCTGCAATACCAGCGAGTGCCACTAGAGGTCGGCTCCAAAAAGCCTCCGGCTCCATAGACTCCCATTCAACTTCTCTCATCAAATCCAAAGTGAATCAAATGTGTCCATCAGTTATCTCGGTGTTGTTAGCTAAAGTCACTCCTTCTTATTAGTTTTCTGGAGGTCCATCTGAAAATAATCCCTCATTAATAAACTATCAGGCCTCAGAAATCGTTATGTTTGGTCACAAATGGACTCATTTAGGTTAGGTTAGGGCCTATTTGGGGTCTGAGACTGACGCGGTGTGTCGTGATCATAGTTTTGTCTTCAGATGGCGTCAAAAGATGAAATACAGGGAAAATTGTGGATATCGGAGGTCGTAACTGTTTGTTTCTCGATGATGTTTTAACAAAATAAATGCGAACAAACTCCCAGCATGCATAGAGACATGAGCTGAACTGATGAGAGAGTCACCTCCCGCCGCTGTAGCGTCCACATGTTGTAATTCTCAGTATTTTCTTCAGCCACACTGTATATTTTATAAATCTAAACTGAACCTAAAGCCAACAGATTTATTTGCAGTCATATTAAGTTCTGCGTCAACACTTTCTGTCATTGTTGCTCCGGAGCATTTTTTAATTTGAACGTCCCAGATTCGCCATGGAAACCGACGTTTTCCCAAGTTCTCCATTACAGTGGAGCCCGGTTTGTTTTCATTTGAGAGTTTAGATGAATTCCTCGCTGAGCCCCCCCACCTCCCCCACCTCCCCCAGGATGAGGTCAACAGTGCAATATAATCAACACACACACATTATGTGTAATCGGGAATTTACTTGGTGCGTTTCCACTGACGTTAAAAGTGACGGACAACTTCAACAGATAGAAAAGAGGTTTGACACGATGGATTTGAGCTAATTCATTCCCTCCAATCTGGGTCAGATTGAGTTTATATCGTCACACATTCATAATAAAACACGAGATCAGCAGCATAAATCGCTTGCACCCTGAAATGTCACCTTTCCCGGTCAGGTAAACGGCTCGCTAAACTATTTTTCAGAGCGAGCATTGTTATAACTTTTACCGAGTTTTTAATGAGCTGAGGAAGGTTTTTGTTAAGCTTAATGTGCCTCATAGCTCCAAAATAAATAAAAAAAAGACCCTTTTTCATGATTCAGTAGCAGAAATAAAGTGTCTCTGAACTCCGCGAGAAGGCAGAAGGATCTATTTTCACCTCTCAGAAGTGCCATCATTTGGAAGGTGGAAGTACACGCACTAAATCGCATCCCGGTGAGCTGTGTCGCGGCTCGAATGTCGCCGCCGCCAACAGCCCAGCATGGCTCTTCAAAACTCCCCTCGCTGCCTCCTGTTACAGGCGCTGCTCCGCACCGCTTGGCTTCGGCAGCGTCGTGTTCTTTTCAAGTGTTTGTATTTGGCTCGGTGTGTCTATGTTACACTTTGGGTGCTTTGAAGCACTTAGGGAATAGATGAATATGCCCCCCACCTCCTCCTCCTCCTCCTCTTCCTCCTCCTCATTTGGCATCTTTGGCAAGAGTGAAAATATGGTAAGCACGCAGGATGTCAATAATTTAGTAGACCCCTCGCTAGGAGCTTTAGCTTCGAGCTATCATCCAGACCGGCCGTATATTCTGATGTCATCCCTTTTTTTTTTTTTTTTTTTTTTTTTTTTTCCAATAATTGCTCTTAAATCAAATTTGCCTTCGAAATCCTGTTAGACAAAAAAAAAAAAATCTTCTTTGTGCCATCAGTGAAACCAGATTATCGAGATGTTAGCCGCAGCTAATTTGTGAGTTGCGTCCATGTCAGGAACGTTTCGGGAGGAAATAACTCAGCGGCGGATAATAAACCCCCAAAGTTCCCGTCTCACAGCAACACCACTGTCTGAGCTGCGTAACTCAATTACTGCAGCATATTTCTGCAAATGCACCCCCGGCCCCAGACCTCCCCTCCCCCTCCTCCCCCCCCAGCCTCTCCAGGACTGGACATTCACTGACATGCATGTAATCTGGAACTTGTGCAAAGGGATCATGTGAGCGTTTGAATATGAGGTGGAACGAATTTAAATTGTGGCAAAAAAGGAAAGGGGGGGGCGCGGGTGGGGGTGGGGGGGCTTTTTCCTTGTAAAGATTTTTTAAAGAGGTTTTTTTTTTTTGGGAAAGGAGAAGTTTCATCTTTGTTCCGACGGCCGGTGACAGAACACGGATGGACTGAGTTTGGGAGAAGCTGCCTGAACTCTGCTGTCAAGTCACGGGTGTGGGGGGTGGTGAGGGGGTGGGGGGGGGGGGGTAATGGACCCCTGCGACCTCTGTAATAGGCGCATCACTCCGGAGTCAGTAGGACACCAATAAAAACATCAGTCACAGACGGGAGGTCATGACCGCGAGGAGGAACCGCAACAGGACGGCTCAGATTCACCAGAACGGACACACGGATGATGTCACGGTAACGGATGATGTCACGGTAACGGATGATGTCACGGTAACGGATGGTACCGACAATTATTACTAACACCACCTCAGTGGATGCAGACATGTTTAACCATTATGGGTGCAGATTATATTTGTGGCAAACGACTCTGATGTGCCTCAAGTCGAGGCACCAGAACCACTCGGACCCAAAGTCGTGGTTTGGGTTAGAATAAGTTTGTTCCTTACGTAAGTAATCGGGTGATGACTTTAATCGACCTGGCTGCATCGTCACTATCAACTTATTTATAGTTGTTGCTGTTTTTGATTCGGTAAACTCGGGGCTGGTTATCTTTCAAACAATTTTCCAAACCGATAATGATACCTTTTGACTTTGATATCGGGATTTTTTTTTTCACCCATTTATGGTATTTTTACTGCTCATGGCAAAATACCCCCAAAAATAATGAAAAAGATTTCAAAGATCCGTTGGTCTCAATTGGATTTTGCAGCAGCATGTAATCTGTTGAATTTTTTTGCAGTAAAATTGCAGGAATTTGGCACAAACAACCTCTTAAATAGTCCTATTTAATCATTTCCAATCTTAATATAAATACTGCACATCGCAGAAGTATTTTAGTTCTAATCTTGTGGCTCAAAGTTACCAAAAACAGACCGTTTGTGTCGCGGTGGATCGAGAAGTCCAAAGACTGTTCCTGTTGCGCGTGAAGGGTGCGCAGCACCGAGCAGGAGGAAGCTACAACCCTCCTGAGTAAGTGTTCAAAATGGAATCGCTTCTTCCACATCGACTCCTGAGTTGCGCACGTTTTTGCGAGGGCTCGTCCGGGCGACTAAGTTATTGCGATCTAATCTTAAGTGTTGCACCGTAACGGGCTCGTAGCGTTCAACGTAATCAAGAAGACATGAAGCAGTCTTTGGAAAACTCTTTATCTGTGTGCTGTAACGGCTTCATGGTTGAGAAACAGTCATCTCCCCGAGGTTTTAAGGTTTTTATGGTCACTCTGTACTTTAGCGAAGGGAATGAAACAATCTTGGAAAACGGTTCAAAGAAAGATCCTATTTGGAATAAAAGTTTCAGCACTCGTCTCGTCTGCGACGGGAAGTGAACCGACGGCACCAAAGATCGACCTCCACATCTGTACGTCTGGCTGCACAAAGAGCCTCCTGCTTTACCGCTGAATTTACTGTCACCGATGCCGAATAGCTGCACGCAAACGTAATTCTTCGGGGACGACGTGGAAGCGGAGGGGGTGGTGGGGGGGAGGGAGGGGGAGGGAGGGGGGTCGTGGGCACGGCGCTGACTAGTGCGAGCGGTGTGACACAGTGTTGGCTGTGTGTGTTCACAGGAAACGAGGAGTACCCCAGGGCTCCTCTCTCGGCCTGGCTCTGGCTCTGGCTCTGGCTCCAGCAGGGAGGGAGGGGTTGAGGGATGGAGGGGGGTAGGGTGGATGGGGGAGGGTGGAGGGGGGTGCATCTCTCTCTCCAAGTCTGGAAAAACAATTCCCAGAGACTTGCAAACAGCCAAAAGCAATACAGCCACAAGGAAAGCTTGGCCGCTCTCCAACGCTAACAATTAAAATGAGCGATGTGTTCAGAAGCACACGAGAGGTGGCGGAGACTCATTCATTTACCAGATATCTGTCAAAATACACCAGATACAAAACAAAACACAGAAACCTTCACGCCGCCTCCTTTGATTGCCTTCGTGCGTTATGATTTAAACATCACAGGTCTCGGTTGTGTAACGTATTTCCACGGGAGGAACGTAGTTATCAAAGCGGCGCCGCGTCGGCTCTGACGATTCAGCACTTTTCTCCAGCGTCTCCGGAGGAGTTGAAATCATATCGATTCTGCAAAAAAAAAAAAAAAAAAAAAAAAAAGGGGGGGGTGTTGTGGGATGTGTGTCGATGAGCGCCGCGAAACAAATGGACTCGGTGATCAAACAATGCGCATGCATACTGCATGAGGAGTAAAAGGATGCGGCTGAGGCGGAGTGTTTGAAGAAGAAGGTGAGGACCCGCCGGGGGTCGACGCGGAAATAAACAACCTCCGGGGAGTCGTACGTTTCATAATATATTTCCAAAGTGACGGCTCAATTCAAAGACAAGAAATCTGATGATATGCAGTAATACTTTTAAAAGGCGCATAACGAGCGCTCTGCAGCCTCCGACTCCACCGTCGCATTATGCCGGACGCGCAGTCTGCCGTCTTTGTTGCCGCAACAAGTTGGTGTGTTTCTGACCTCCAGTGACTGACAGGTAATGTCACCTGGAAACCGGAAAAACAAACAAACAGGCATGGAGGTACTTCTGAGAGTAAATAAAGGTTTTAAAGGAATAAAAAGTTCACGCGTAAACTTTTAAAACGTTCAGATTTGAGCGTGCGAGTTGTCACGTTGGAGAACCCCGTTGCCATGGCGCCACAGTTCAGGTGGTTCGCAGCGAATGTGTTCAAGCTCCGCCCCCTCTCGAAACGTGATGTCATCAGAGCGCCTCGTCGCCGCAGACTTTCTGAAGCGTAAATCCAAATATCCACCGTTAATCTTTCACATCAAGCAGCTAAATCGTGGGCGAACCGTTTTCCTGCGTGACTCCTGAGACGCGCCGGCGCGATGTCGCGGCGTCTCGTCAAACTTCAACTCGGCAGATAAACGAACGCCGAGTCACCTTGTCACCGTCCTCGTCTCAGAGAAAAACCAAACCAAACAAACAGCCAGCCGGGCCGCTGACAGGCTGTTAGAAACGTCGGCTGGTAGACAACAAACGTGTCGTCAATCAGGTGACGCAAACGTGACTTTATGTGGCAAATCAAACCAGCGCACTGTAAAAAAACAAAACACAAAAAAACAAAACACAAAAAAACAAAACACAAAAAAAACAAAACACAAAAAACAAAACACCAAAAAACAAAACACCAAAAACAAAACACCAAAAAACAAAACACAAAAAACAAAACACAAAAAAACAAAACACCAAAACGTTGCAGATTTCAGAAACAAAAAACCCGATCGAATCGCTTGCCCGTGATAACGAGTCAATAAAGACTACAGAAACAGGCAGACAGTTCAAATAAGAAATTTCATGCTTTTATCTTACGTTTAATAATGAAATAAATACCAAAAATCCGATTGCACTACAAAACATGAGCTGCGGGGAAATATGGAGGATTGACCCGCATGTCGAGGCCTTTTTCATTATTTGCGTTTGTCAAAGTGCATTTTTGTACCACAATTTAAAAGTAAGATGTCGCACAAGAACTTCCTGTCTTGTTGGCAACCCCCCTTCTGCCCCCCTCCATCCCTCCATCCCTCCATCCCCCCACTCCCACCCATGCACACAGATTTTGGATCAATCCTGATCCTCACAGTCAGGTACACACACACACACACACACACACACACACACACACACACACACACACACACACACACACACATGCAACATCTGTCTGGCTCCCTAGGCAAGCAGCAGCCCAACCAGACATGCTCAATGAAATATGCATGATACTCTAGCATGTGATATGTCAAAAAAACAACAA
>NW_027185422.1:705000-720000 GCF_022577435.1 Embiotoca jacksoni | reverse complement strand
ACACCAGAAGAGAACAAATATGCAGATGTAATAAAAAAATAATAGTTTAAACGGGTAAAACTCTTCTTGTCACTTCCTGTATGTGATGCTAGCCTGGCTCCGCCCACCCATTGGTCACAGCTTTTCAGTCCTCACTGTTGATTGTAGTCTGGAAAACGGTCTTCGCATTTAGGTTTGTTCAGCCACTCTTGAATGGTTGACCAATCAGCGAGCAGTGGGCGTGGCTAAGTGCGATGACAGTGAAGCCGCCTTTGTTTGTAAATGTTTAAAACTTGTTTTAAAGCCTCGAGTTTGGCATTTTCGTCGCCACCATCTCGGGAGGTTTTTTGGAGCCAAAAGTGACCATATTTGGATTATTTTTTTCACCAGCCCCTAGTGGCCTTCAGTGGTATTATACTTTAAGTCTCTGGGTTCAACCCTGATTCGGCTGTAAAGACGGGGCGAGGCGGGTAAAGGAGGCGCTCTGCTGGCTGCCTGCAGGGACGTCTCACACGGTGCAGCTCTTCTAGCCTTTTTTCGGTTCATCCCTCTGATTCGGGACGTCCCGCTGAGAAACCGGTGACCCTGAACGCAGCGCAGAGAAATAGAGGCAAAGCCAGGAAGCCGAGCGAGACGGGAGAGAATCGGGGACAAAGATGTTCATGTATGAATCGGCTCTTTTTATCGGGACAGCGTGAAATATTAAGTTTATGATAATGAGTTTTCCCTTCTTTGCAAAGTCTGTGTTTTCACTTTCAACCCTCAAAATGACAATATGACTTTGAGCTGCTCTCATGTGCAGATAATAGTTTAGACGGAAAGCGCGTCTGCGGCCCTGAATGAACTGAAGTCACTGCAGTCGTTACTTCGGATTCGCCACAAATAATAAGATGCATAAGAAAAAACCATCGGATTTATTCCTCCTCATTATTTTTCCCCGACTCCACCACTTCCACTTGAACCTGCACCTGTTTCAGGAAATCGTTGTCACTCTGAACCAGTTGAAATTCGGCGTGTCGCCCCCTTCATGTCGGTGTGTGCTTAAATATGACGCCTCGGTAACAAGGGCACCGTGTGCACAACATATCAAAACCACGGAGAGCAGTGGAGTGTGTAGGAGTACATCACGTCTCACACACACACACACACACACACACACACACACTCACTCAGACAGTGATGAGCGGTTCGGTGGACTCTCCTCTCAGCAGGGGTTCCCCTCTCTCTCCGTTTCTGCAGAGCGCTGACAGCAACACACTGATGTCTGTGTCACGGCTTCCCTCCTTCTGCCTCCTGCTTCATCGCGGCTGCCGCAGACCTCCTACGTGTTTCCAGGTCGTTATCAGCGCGGCGTTTCTTCACTACGCAGGTGACAGCGGACGGGACGACCTGCACTTCGGGTCGTGTGTAGAATATATACCGCTTCATCTTTGTATTTATTTTTTTGTCTCTTCAGTGATGAGTCTGATGTTTCTTTTTCTTTCTGATGTAACGGGAGGGCAAATAAATGATTCTGTGGTTATTGAGAAAGAGGAACAGCCTCTATAAGAGTTTACTGCAACGGTATATTCATACAGACTTGATGAACCAAGCATAATTTCATTAACTGCAACAACTACAATCATTTTTGGAAACTCTTCAATAGTGCAGCACGATAAATCGTAAAAAAACAAAAAACAGCCCGCGACCTCGATCCATGCCTCTCTGCGATCATCATTTTTAAATGATGTCCATTCTGCCGCATTTTTATTCAGGACATGAGCTGCATCAAAACGAGGAATCTCTCCTCGGCCAATCACAACGCAGCGTGGTTCCACGTGTTGTGGAGCGAGTGAGAGACGTCGACCAAAAGACAATAATCCGAAAAAAAAAACCTGGTTGGTATGCAGGTATCAGGACCGGTATCAGGACCGGTATCAGGACCGGTATAACGACGGGCAGGAGGAGTTCTGCCCGCCCGCTGAGAATTGCATTTCACCTCGCGGCGCCGCCAGAGAAGCTGCAGGAAAACTAGCGACCTTGTAATGATTTATCAGCTGATCGTCTGTCAGCTCCATCAAAGATTAATAATCCTTTGAAGTCAGTAGTTTTCTAACATTAACAGTCATCAGTGTTTCATTAGACTTATTAGTCACATTTTTATCGATACAATTGATTTGAAATTTACTTCTTCTCCTCAAATAATATCATTATTTATAAAAAATATTTATTAAAAAATAATATATTAATTTACTAAAATTTCGTATATAACGTATATCGGGCACCATCGTATTGTTTTAGTTCTCTTCTATCAGGTAAAAGAAAGAGAAAGATGTTTTAAAGTTAAAGGAGTTCAACTTGATTGGAATTTATTAGTCGGTATTTAACTTCTATTAAACTAAAAGGAAAAAACAAAGGAATTTTTCCAAAACTTAGTGTGTGTGAACATTTATGGACTAAACTTACGGTCATATTTATTTTGTAATTGTTCCAACAAGTAAATATGCATAACACGGCGACGTGGCTGAGAACAAGATGATCCAGGAATCGGAGGAAGGAGATGATTTGGATTTTCCAGGCGGGCAGAAACGCACGACTTTACAATCAACAGTAAACAAACACAACCAGACAGACGGATTAGCCCTCAGGTGATCGTGACTCCACCATCTGTTTAAAGAAGGAAATCCACCGTGACATTCTGGGATTTTACGCTCAGCTGCACTAAATCTTTTTAAAGATGCGTCTTCGTCCCTCTGTTGTGACGCGACAAACGGTTCACCGTCGGTTTGTCAACTGGTAAACTAAAATAAAACATTTTTAAAATATAGAAGAATCTATGAATATACAAATATTAGACGAGGTTTAACGTCACAAGACGGACTTTTTGCTCACAGCCTCAAATCTTTTTTCCCACTGTGATTATAGTCTGGATGCTGTCGTCCAGGGCGGACCAATCAGAGACCGGTGTCAGTGGTTTTACGTGCGTTTGTCCCGCCCCTCCTTTGCTCTTATTGGACGACTGGAAGGTGAAAGGTGACAGTGATGAGGGCTGCGTTTCAAACAAAGTTGAACATTTTTTAATTCTTAGTGACCGATTTAAAAAAAGAAAAAGCAGAACTTTCAACGATTAAAAAAAATATGTGACGCTCCCATTAACAAACAATTTTAAAAATGTGTTGTGTTCAGGGGAAAATGCTTTGCTGGGAACAGGATGTACTGCCTTCATCAACAACAACAGAGTAATAATCCCTCAAAAAGAGCCGTACACCGAGAGAACAATTAGTCCCGCAGCACAATACACACACACACACACACACACACACACATACACACACACACACACACATACACACACACACACACACACACACACACACACACACACACACACACGTGTATTCTGTGTGTGGTAAAGAATATTACAAATATTTCACACTGCTGTTTGACTGGATTATGTTTTTGTGCATTTCTGCTAGAAAATTGATTACTTCATCAACATTTTTACGTCGCGCTCGTTGCAATTCGAAGTCATTCATATTCAAACAAAGACATTAGAATTATTTCACCGTGAGCCGACGTAGCCTTAAGAAGGAAAAGTCCACAATTCAATTTAGCATCCTTCCTTTAAAAGAAGCCGTGCAGCCTTCAGCCGAATACATTTACAATACGGTTCACAAAAGAAGCAGTGAAACACTTGTTTTTTTTTGGCTGACACATTATAAGTTTTCATTTTCATTTGTGGGAACATCAGAAAGTCGTGCTGATGGATTCTGGACAGCTGTCTTTGAATTATATAGAATAGGGCCGAGACACTTTTTACACTTTCAGCCCAGTTTCTAAACAGTGAGTTTGTTTTTAAATACCACATTTATAATTAACAGGCGGACCCTGAACGCCTCACGTGCCATCGGTAGATGCTCGTTAGCTGCAGTGCAAAACTCAGAATATATTCCAGAATTCATTCCATGAATTATAGTTTAGTAAACTACTTGTGCCTTTCTTATTTCTTCCTCTCTCTCCAGCTCTCATCTTTTCTTCCTCCTCCTCCCTCTCATCACTCCTCTTCCTCCTCTTTGTTCAAGGTCAGCAGCTTCTCAGCAGGACTTCCCATCAGACACGCGGAGCGAGGCCGGAGGTCCTGATTGGCTCTCCCCGACCTTCCTCTCAGCAGCATGTTTCTCCTTCACCTTTACTTCTCTTTCTTTTACCTCCTCGTCTTCTCCTCTTTTTTTTCCCTCCCTGTTGTTCTCACCTGTACTTTTCCCATCACCGATACCTCCCTTCCTTCTTTTTCTTTCTTCCACCTCTGCAGCTCAGTTTCTTCCACATCTTTCTTTCTCATTTCTACAACCCATTTTTCTTCTTTTCACCTTTGTGCAGCCTGTATTTTGTTCCATCCTCTCGTCTCCGCCGCCAGAACGGTGCGTTGTGATTGAACTGTGTTTGCACACGGTCTCCAGCTCCGAGCGGCTGATTCATTAACGCCACATGCAGCAGAAGATGCGGTTTATTCTACACACGAGTGCCGGTGGTTTTGTAATGCGGTGAATTGAATTTGTTTCTGGGTGGTCATGAACTGAGTTTTGGCTGAAAAACACATAAAAAGGTTTTCCAGACAGTGAAGTCTGTTTTTAGAATGATTTACGTATTAAAATGTTATTTTTAAATTGAAACACTTGGAGAGACTTCTAGTGCAATAAAAACATATTTCTTTTCCTGTATTTAATTTAGCTCCATGTAATGCTGCATGTTTCAGTATCTTGTGTGAGATCTCTCTCAACATATATGCGGCTGTGTTTTCGACCCACAAGTGAAGTCGCTCTCTGCCTCCGGTGGTTTACCTGACCAGGTGACCTGCAGAGGAAGACCACCATGCCTCCTCTGTAAACATAGTTTGTCTCCTGGATCCAAAGTAAACTCTCTGAAACTTTTACTGCTGCTGAGAAAGCCTCGAACGAATGAAACATCCAGCAGCGTCCGAGGACTCGGTGTTTAGAGTCGCTCGCAGCAGATTAGCGCCAGTTTGGTCGTCGAGGAGATTTTAAAACCAGATTTACTAAAACACCTTTTTATAAGCAACACAAGGACGAGCTGCAGACAGTTGTGAACCGATTTGTGAAGCGGAACCTCCTCAGGTGGGGAACATTGCATCACTGTTTATCCTCACAGTGTTGGCAAAAAGACGTGTAATTATTCAGGCGAGCCACACACGGAGAATTTGTCATTCTGGTCTCTGGAAATTATGCAAACAGCTTTTAATTCAAACGCATCATTTCCTTAAAAGAGAGCAAAGACTATAGAACAGCAGTGAAAGCTTACAGCAATTAACATCCTCTAAAAAGGATCTTTTTAGCAAGTTTGTTGCTTGGTTTTCTCTCTTAAAGATAAGAAGAGACAGCAGAGGTTGAGCAGGAGACTTTTACTGTGAAGTCAGACTGCAGAGAGACTTTTAATCATGACTCACAATTTATGATGAAAAGGTTTCAGGTGTAATTTGCAAACTTAATTATTTTTCAAGAATCCACATTTTTCAAATAATACCTTGCTTTCAGGGACACCTGAGTGTCTGAAGGGGTAAAACACATTCCTGTAACTAGTCGGGTGTGACGTGATAAATATATACATATATATATATATATATATATATATATATATATATATATATATTTCTAACCTTCCACAGTTTATCACAAATTATGCCAGTAAAATGGTCGTGACAGTTGTGAGTGATTCGGTCTTCATGCTGTATTTTAGAGGCGGGTCCGTGTTGCAGGTCTGCAGCTCTCCTCCCGACTGCGCTGCTTCGACTCCGTCTGTCTTGCCAGGTCGTGAGACGCCAGCGTGAGCGAGTCATATTTTTGGCAGCAGGACAGCAGCAGACAGCTGGCTGACAGCGGCACCGTGAGATGTTAACCTGCCCGGACACCTCTCTTTACCTCGGGCTTAACACGGCCGCTGAGCCGCGCCGCGGGCGGAGACGCACTCGTTCGCTCACAGTTGGTCCCTGAATGAACATCAGAGCGTTGGAAACGAGCTCGACAGCAGATCGGAGATGGAGCATTTCACACCTGCACTTTGGCATTTCTTTTCCCTCAGTGAAAAATACCGTTTGATATTTGATAGGAACTAGTCTAGTTGAAGGACGGACCAATCAAAGACCGGGTGATGAAGTAGAGGTCAAGTGTTTCTAAATGTAGTTTGCGGTGATGGTAGCGTTTCAGCGCATGTGGTGGTCAATGCCGATTGGTCAAAGCTGCTCCAATAGTTTTAGAATAACCAGAAGTCTACACCCGGCAGGATGGAAATGATTTCCAGACCCAGATATAGTCGCACATTGAACTTGGGTCAGTTCAAACCCGTCTACCTGCTCTGTGATTCGCTCGAATGTTGTGTGCAGCTGTGGTAGACTGATGATCTGCTGGCTCTACCTGCAGTCTGAACTGCTACTCAGTTTTGTTTTGTTTTTTGAAGGAGTTGCACACAAACCTTTTTAACGTCGTCGTTGCATGTTTCTGTTGTTTGCACCGAAACATCAAATCTCAGAGCAACACTTCTTGTTCTCCTCCTTTTGTTGTTCAATGGTCTTCAGCAAACGGTTTTTGGGTGCATTACTGCCCCCTTTTGGTGGCAGTAAAAACAAGGACAACTGTTTGATATCTATTTGACAATTAGAAAATCATGACCCATCCTTCATAGTTTTTTTACAGTGATGCTGTAAATATGTAAGTACATTCTCTTCTGCACTATAAAACACCATACAACTCATCTTATCTCATTCATTTACTTGATAATAAAAGATTATATGAGAGCATAACTGCAGACCGAATTGAATTCCTGTTACACTACATTTGCTTTTTTGTTAAATACCAACTGTTGGGGGTCTGCAACAAAACATCGTGTTTGTGTGTCAGATGTCTTCGTCTTCCTTCCTCTGCTGGCGGGTCAAAGGTTTCCAGACCTAAAAATAATACAGATCCACCGAGTGTTTAGTTTACAGTGGGAGGCTGCTTGTGGCGTTTTCTGTGTCCACTGGCTGACATTGCAGTATCACATGGAGCGAGTGGGAAGAGGAAGGATTTAACTTCCACTAAATAATTAGTCATCTTCCTCACAGTCTGTTTGCTTATTGAAACAGCGGAAGATCTTTGCCCTGTGATTCATCGGGAGCAATGGCCCTCACTGTTTAGTTGTGATCTCTAAAATACGAATGTTGTGAGTAACTATTCAACGGAAGCACTAAAACTGCCTCATTTGAAGAATTCAGAGTAAAACAAATCTGTGAAAAATTGCACACCTATAAATCTCGAGTAAATGAGGGACCTTCGCTGTGAGCAGGATTTGAACCTGCGAGGGGAGTCCCCATTGGATTTCAAGTCCAACGCCTTAACCACTCGGCCATCACAGCTCCTTCAGACCCACCCCCCCTCCCCCACCCCTCCCTGACCCCGAGCCCTCCCATCATCTACGTTCAGCTCTCACAGTTAAGGCCAACACTTATCTGATGTCCTCAGTGGGGAGGAGGATTTGTTTGTGCTGCTGAAGAACAGTCTGTGAGGTCAGACAGATAGAAATGATAGAAATAATTAATCTCAGGACTTCCAGTTCCACAAAAGTTTCTAATGTTGCATTTTATAAAATACCAGGATTGTTACAAAGGTTTTCTCTTCGTACAGTAACTGTTTACAAGGACACGAGCATCTCGGGTTCGTCTTTCATGGAGGTCTTTTTGTCTGATTTGGTTTTTCAAATGTGCAGATTTTGTGTTTCAGAAAACTGTTGTTCAAATACAGCTGATCCTGCTTTTGTGGATGCTGGATGCAGAAAGGTGAACAAATACAGATGACCATTCAGGAATTTAATTTCATTTGTAACCCATTCCCGTATCTGTATGGAGGTCATGGAGATAAAACTGTAAAAGTATGTCAAAGTATATCGGAAAACTAATGAAGGTCATTCTTTGGTATTTTAGCAGGTTTACCAGATTATTATTCTGACATTTGACACATATCAATAAAGTCTTTGCAGAGTTAGAGGTATCTATTTTATAGACATTCCAGGAAATTGTGATCTCATGAACACAAAAATTCACACAAATTCTAGCAATCTCAGCAGTATTTGTGGGAGCTTTCATTTTTGAAAGATTTCCGCCCTTTTTTTTCACGAGAAATGTCCTCCACAGAAGTTCTTCTGAATGTGTGGCAGCAAAAAGTCGACTTCCCAAACAAAACTTACTTTATTAACGTAAATAACTTCTCATCTACAGTCAACGAGGCTCTTCAACCTCTTGTCTTATGATTAAAACAAACCGCAAGCCGGCTGACCAGAAAAGTGACGGGTGGGTTGATGGGAATTCATCCATACTTCCAGTTGTAAAAGACAACACTTTGTTTTTGTGCCTGCGGTAGACTGATGTGCTGAATTAATGTTCAAATATTTAACTTCAAATGTTTTTTTATTATTATTACATGAAGAAATGACACGACTCTCAGGTATTAGTTTAGAATAAATCGGAAATGTTCTCCTTGACATGCAATTGTTTTGCTAATTTCCGCAATTTAAGCGCAACAAAAACTTAAAACTCCACAAATTACATGCTGCCACAAAATCAAGCATTTTGATCCCAACAACAACAACAACAACAACAACAACAAAACCTACATGCATAACTACTTATATTTTGCATGACGTTTGCCTTGACTGCAGCAGAGTGCAGTCAACAGTTCAGCCACGTTTCCATTAGTACTTATGATAATTCAATGTTACGTCGTTTTCGTTGATCCACATCATGTATCATCATCAGAAGTTGACTGCCAATTGGAAACTTGTTCATTAGTGCAAACACGGCTGTCCTCACATCTGTTTTATAGCTGAGCTCCTCCCCATGCAGCACTCGGCTCCTTCTTTAACAGTCAGTCACTGGAAAATATTATAATATTGATATCTTTACAGCGAAAGATGGAGTTTGTTCCGTTTTGCAGTCGGATCTCTCGGAGGTGAAGTGTCCTCCGTCCGCCTGACCCTTGGAATTCTGGGAAATGCATTTAGCATCACTCCAAGCGTAACAGCCGGTTCGAAACCGTCCCTGCAGTCAGTCATTGACTCCCCTCCTCGGATGGGAAACGACCCGTTCGCCCTGTAATTACATTAAGGACAGAATCTCCCAGAGTATTAGCTGAAATGAAGAGGAATGCGCGTCTCTCTGCGCGGCCACCCCGGCATTGTCTATATTTCTGAATGCCGTGTTTGTTTTTGATTGTTTTGTTTTTTTTCCCCGTAAACTAAAAAAAACAGTGTGGTTTCTCAGGGCCGAGGAGGAGCGGCGGCCGCGGGGCTGTGGGATCTCCGCTGCTGCTCATACAGATGTTTATCCCATCAACCAAACACAGATATAAGGTTTCATGAAAGGGAGGAAGACACATCAGCAGCAGCACAGCTGAACTTTGTGCAAAGTTTCATCCCACGAAAACAGATTTCTTAAAACTTTAAATGGATAAAAACCTATTTGTAATTCATTGACCTGATCAGGTTTCCTATATACATATATATATATACATATGTATGTATATATATATATGTATATATTGACAGCTGAATTTCATTTAGGAAACATCCTGGAATAAAAACCAAGTTGCACCTGCAGTGATTTAGTGGTCAATAAAACAGTCGGTAACCTTTTGCACAGAGGAAATGTAGCCGTCACCAGGAAATGACTGAACCTCAGTCGCATGGAAATATGAGACTAAACTGAAAGAAGTGTGTCAGCGCTTACTGGACTGAACGGTTTTAATTAGGATTTAGAAATATGCCAGCGTATATAAATAAAACACTTAAATGAAAATGTTTGATTGATTACTTCCTAAAACACATTAAAACATGAACTATTTCATTGGTAGTTTAACAAAATACCTGACATCGTCAACTATGAATTATTTTATGATTGACAGACTGAAGCTGAGCCATAGGTGGGCGGAGCCAGGCCATATTCAGATCTGCTCTAACTGACCAATCTCTATGAGTCGTAATTGTTTGCACCTGCCATCAGGGAACGATGGATTTACTCCGATTTTTTTTTATCTCAAAGCTGCTGAACTACAACATAAAGCAGAATGAATTGCAGCACTCGAGCACTTTGCCCTTTTGTATTTTGACGTAACTTCAGGTGATGATTAAAGGAAAGTAAGACGTGGTGTTTTGGAAATGCTCGCTGCCGTCTGGGACTTAATCCATATTTGCACACAGAGAGCACTTTTCACGTCACTCCCATATAATTACACCGCTAAGTGTTTCGGAGGGAGACACGGGAGGAGATGTGGGTGGTCCGCCGACTTCCTCGCTCCCTCCAGCACATCAGCCGGAGACGTGATTCACCGTCATTAGCATTCCACCGGGATGTGAGCGAGGAGCAGCCACGCTGTCTCCACGTCTGACCCCCCCGAACCCGCCGTTGGATTACAGAGAGGTCATCATCGCTTTCACTTTTGGCAGATTGGATGTTTTTTTTTAAAAGGTTTTATGTTAAAGAGTCAATTCAGTTTCATTTATATAGTGTAAAATCACCTAATACACTTTACAAACACACAATTAAATATAAAAAAATATTAAAAAAAAAAAAAGGGTGAAAGCAAAAACAAAGAAGAAAGTCGTTCAAATATCAATTTCAAAACAAAACAAGTTTACAACTGGGGACTTGTATTATGACCAATTAAATGTCACGTGACATGCACTAATTGTAAGATTTATCATAAAGCTACGTTTTAAGATTAGTTTTGAGACATTACTGCCCAATTCCCCAATTTTCATCTCTAATATTTCCATATTATTACCAGTAATCAAACTATTTATGAGACCTGGTGGTTTATTTATCCAAACTACAACTTTATGAGTTGAAACCACAAACTGGATATGAAAGAGTTCGTAGCTTCAGGTCTGTAAAATGGTTCTGATCCAGAAGTGTCTTCAGCTGCAATACCAGCGAGTGCCACTAGAGGTCGGCTCCAAAAAGCCTCCGGCTCCATAGACTCCCATTCAACTTCTCTCATCAAATCCAAAGTGAATAAAATGTGTCCATCAGTTATCTCGGTGTTGTTAGCTAAAGTCACTCCTTCTTATTAGTTTTCTGGAGGTCCATCTGAAAATAATCCCTCATTCATTAGAAAAGAAGATTCAAGAAGACCTGTTTTTGGGGGCGTGTCTGTTTGATTGACAGGTCTGTGGTGCAGTCAAGTTACAGCTATTGACGTAGTATCGTCAGGTTTCCAATCAGATCAGTCAGATCCCCCGCTGGCTCCTCCCCCAGCTCGTCCAAATATGGTCACTTCCTGCTCCAAACCGCTCCGAACTAGCAAAGATGGTGACGGACAGAATCTGAACTGGAGGATTCATAACGTTCACAAACCAACGTGTGACGTCACTGCTGGCTGCTGATTGGTTGAAACCTAATATCTACCTAAATATCAGATCGTCTGAAGTATGTATTGAATTAAAGTCACTTTTCCAACCAAATCTACTTATTCTGCTGTATTTAAACCTGCATGTGCTTCCTGGGTGGAGAACTCGGCCCATTTGGTGCTCAGAGCCTCCGTAATGCATTCAGTTTGCTAATTTACGTACCTCCGTCCTGTCTGGTTGGAATATGTTCATCGTGGAAGTTTCCATTTTAACCGTTGAGGTGAAGGAAAACGCAGCGTCGGCTTCGCTGACACTGACGTCCTCTTCATGACCTCCTCCCCAACGGGTGCTCGCCGTTCCTTCTAAAACATTTTCCCACCTTGTCACTCAGAATATACGCCATATAAATACTTGTGTGCCGGGTAGTCGTGCACGCCAGGCCGCTCTCGGGCCACTCGGTCCATCAGTGAGTTTCTCAGATGTATGAAGCCAAAGCACAAAATCAACGTCTGTCGTCCGTGATCATTTATAGCTCGTTGCTTGTACTATATATATCCTATATACAGGATTCTATATATCCAGTGGATGATCGGGGGATTTTAAGTTTTTGCGCCACTCATTATTAAGTCGCCGTAAAAAAAAAAAAGCATCGTCTTAATTGTTCACATGTAATGCACAGAGTGTATGTTGGGCTACCTCGGCCCAGATGCTTTAGCCCGGAGCCATATTGACTCCTGCCTGACTGGCGGTTAGCATGGCCGCAGGCGATATTCACACCAGTTCACGCCTGATGCCTGCACAGAGACATCAGTCTGAGAAGTCAGGCTTCACTTCTGATTGGTTGAGACCGGGGGCCAAAAACTCCAACGAGGCTCTCGGGGGACCCGCGAGGCCATGTTGTGATACCGGGCTCGTGCTTTCAATAACCTTACCTGCTCCTTCCTTCTGAATACTGATTTCATATTGATTGATTTAAATCCTCGGCTGCAGTCCTCGACAACTCCGACCGTTTTGGTTTTCTGTTATAAAACAATGTACGTGGAATATAACGATGTATGCAGAGTGGCGCGTTCTGCATTTATAGAAAATATTCAAATGGAAAAAACACTTCATTGAAATGCAAATTCAAATTTTATTCAACTTCAGTCGATAGAAACTATAGTAAAATATAATATATCTGACATGCCGAATGGTCAAAGACCGATATGTCGACATTCTTTGAGCAGTGTGAATGTAAATGTGTCCCGAGGCTCACTGAAGGACCGCCTCCTTCTGACGTCCTCTGAAGAAACATAAAAACAGACTGTCTACCTGATGCTGGTTTCATCAGAGACTCCACTGGGTTTAGTTCAGTCAACACCCATCAGACCCACAGCTGTGGAAGAGGCACCCCCCCTCACACAGTTCATTGGCCCACCGTGGCGCAGGGCCAGACCCTCTCACGTCTCATTAAGTTGAAAGCCTTTTGCTTTCGACTCCTCTCGTCGCATATCTACGCTTTCTCGTGTTTATTTACACGATGTCCTGTACGACAACCTTTCCCAACAAAATGCTCCTCCTTCGAGCCGGATTTGAACCAGCGACCTAAGGATGTCTGTAACCGTGTACTCTCCTACAGTCCTCCGCTCTACCAACTGAGCTATCGAAGGATCTCTGCCACTGAGCTCCACTGTGCATAGCGGATGTTGATCATCTCCATGGTAACAGGGTAATGTTTATGTCATGAATCATTTATGCTAATCATTCTTCCTGCTCCGAGTCGGATTCGAACCTGCGACCCGAGGTCGTCCGGGGCTGTTGGTCACGTAGCGTCGGCACAGTGAGGGGTGTGTGCCGGACCCCTTCGATAGCTCAGTTGGTAGAGCGGAGGACTGTAGGACAGTACACAGTTACAGACATCCTTAGGTCGCTGGTTCAAATCCGGCTCGAAGGAGGAGCATTTTGGTGTCAGAGCGGTTGTAAATCAAACCGACAGGTTTTTCCAGTTCGTCAGTGAAAGTGCTGAATGACTGATTATCGACTGGAAACACTGAAAATCAATCGCATCCTTTGAGGCAGTCCAAGAATACTGTTGACCAGCGCTCTGTCCGGTGGACGGTGTGTGTCCAACACCTTCGATAGCTCAGTTGGTAGAGCGGAGGACTGTAGGAGAGTACATGTTACAGACATCCTTAGGTCGCTGGTTCAAATCCGGCTCGAAGGAGGAGTGTTTTGTGAGAGCGGGATGTTTGAGTGACAGAAAGAAAAACCCGGAGTTGTTTTAGTGTTTTAGTGTTTCAGCGTTTAGCGTCTCCTCTTTGGCTAAAATCTGATTTTCTTCTCTTGTTTCCTGCAGCGTTGCTCTGCTGCTCTACATTCGTGTCCTTTGCCCTCCTCATGCAAAGCTTCCATGTCTCGGCTTGACTCCCCCCCCCCCCCCCCCCCCCCCCCCACCACCACCACCACCACCACCACCAACCCCCTCCCAAGGAATCACAGCCCAGCTGTTGACTAATAGTTCACATTCAGCACTAAGAAAACATCATGTCACCACTCCTTGTGTCCAGAGTGTGGGTGGTGGGACGGGGGAGGAGGGGGGGTCGGCTGAGTAAATAGGATGGGGGAGTGTAGGTGGAGGGTGGGGGGGTGGAGTTGTTGCATTGTGTTGTTTGACTGACAGTGGGACAGCGAAGGGGGGGGGGGGGGGGGCGGGTGGTCCTGACCCAGAGACAATGCCTGAGAACATGCTGAGCCCCCTTTTGTGCGTCCGGGTGGGAAACCCCTTAAAAACCGCCGTCGGCAGCACGATTCGTGGCGTCATCGTGACTTCGGAGGAAACGCGGCACGGACCGAGATGTCGTGTTGTCGTTGGTCGGAGACGCTCACGAAAATCAGCTTTTCAAGAAAGTTCACGCGTGTGGCTGCCTGCAACGGACAGAAATGGTTTCTGTTTACAATGTGGAGAAAATTATAAATTAAAAGTTAAGGATCCTATTCTGCAGCTCGGTAGCATGTTTATTGTAAAGGCGCCAATTAAGATGCGCATTTTCATGCAAAAATAATTTATATTTAGACGTGCAGAACACAGACCAGTCTGGAAAATAAGGAAATAATCAACATTACAGATGCATAAAGAAAAGTTTGTGCAACATTTATGCCAACCTCAGCATTTACAGAGTGAAGATTAAATGACGGGATACAGAAATGAAATTTAAAGGTTTTTGGACAAAGTCAACTCAGTTTTCTTTAAATGTTGTTAAATGATCTCTTTCATTGAACTAACATCCTCGATGAAGGTCTACTTTCAAATTGTCGCGTTAAAGACCGGAATAAACAAACCGTTAGCTTTACGAGGCCAACAATGTGAAACTCGAACACCTCCTGAACTTAAGGCTGTTTATTCTGCAGTTTAAGATTGTATTCAGCGAGGAGGAAGAGGAGGAGGAGGAGGAGGAGGAGGAGGAGGGCATCAGAGTATCTGCTTACATTCAGCCCCAATTAACAACACAATGGTTGGAGGGATTTGCAAAGAATCAAGCCGGCCTATTTGTCAGTATACATCTGTTAATTATTTGTTTAAATTAGGTCTTAAACGATAATTATCACCTCCAATGAGGTCCGAAGAGGAAAAGAGGGAACTGAGGTTAGTTGTGTTTAAAACGCTGACAACACCAA